>NW_023416318.1:55252993-55602309 GCF_014108235.1 Myotis myotis | reverse complement strand
ATGGGGTTGCCACAGAAGAGACTATCATACCACATTGCAGCCAGTCTCACCAAGGCCAGCCCAGGTACCTTCTTTTGGTGCAACAGCACCTTAAGGAACTGCATGAACTCCTCTGACCCCAGGCCTTGCTTCGTGGTCACAGTAGTTCCCCAACTAACCTTGTATGGAGAGTCGGAGCTCACTGGTTGCTCCCTCCATCCCATCCCTGGACCCGCTGGGCTGCCTTCCCCCCTGTCATTTTAGGGGTGAGTATCGCTGCCTCAGTAGGCCTCACTGGGGGGCCCTCGGGAACAGTCTGGTCACTGCTCAGGACTTTAATGACAAGCTCCAGTTAGCCCTGGAGTCTACTACCGCCTCTTTTAGCCTCCCTACAGTGACAAGTGACATCAGTAGCCCAAGTAGCCCTGCAGAACCAGCTCGCCTCAGACCTTCTGACTGCAGAAAAAGGAGGAACCTGCATATTCCTTCAGGAAGAATGCTGTTACTACATCGAGTCCGGAGTAGTAGAGCAAAACAAAACGTACAGACCCTGACTAAGCTGACTGAAGAACTACATGCAGGACACTTCCAGAACAACTCTCCTTCTGGCTGGTTCCAAAGCCCCTTAGCCACCTGGGTCCTACCCATGATAGGGCCCCTGATTCTCATCTGTGTTCTTTTTTCTCCTAGCCCCCTGCCTCCTCAAGTTCATCCACTCCCAGATTGCGGAGATGTCACGAGTGACTGTGAATCAGCTCCTGCTCCATCCCTACACTCGGCTGCCCTCTGATCTGCCTCTGCCAAACCCTGGCCTTTAACTGCCCCCCCTTCGCCGCCCGTGGTCAGCTGGAAGCAGCCAGAATGAGTCGCTGTCCCTTATCACCAAAAGGCCGGGATGTTAGGTCGGAGAGAGCCATGACAAGATAATAGACTTCCCCTGGAATTTCTCACAGATCAAGGTGCCAGACACAGATACCAGCTTCTTCTCCCTGAATTCACATACCCCCACACAGATAAGAACTTCGTCCTGAATATTCCGCCCATTCCCTGCAGCAGAGAATTCCTCAGCTCATGTCCCCGCCCCTCACCCAACCGCAGTATAAAAAAAGCGCCCCCCTCCCTGTTGGCGTGAATCCACGTGCCCTGTCCTTGGGGTACGTGGGTCTCCCGGGGACGCAGAATAAACCTTTTCCTTTCCTTTCTTTTCTGATTCACTGGACTCTATTTCTTGCGCCGCCTCCTGAGCCACCTAACCTAACAGTTTTTACATTAACACATGCAAAAAGACAGATAGGCTCAGTGAAGGTAAAGGTTGACCTTGTCAGGGAAGATACTGGCCTAGGACGTAACTGCCCACCATAACCGCTTTTAGTTAAAGTTTAATTTCAGACCATCCTTTGCGGTGACTTTAGGTCTCTGAGTTTGCAAGACTGCCATGCAGGCCTCCCCTGAGCTTGTCAGGTCAGCATGTAGCCCCTTTCGTCCACATATTCAAACCACATCCAGGGGGGAGGGGGATTGGCCGTGGGGGATGCCAGCTTTTCCGATGGCAGCAACCAATTCATTGCACAAAGCTTACATCCACCACCCACCCCATCAGAGGTACTCACCCAAGATGCTCAAACACCTTCACAAAGTGAAGCCTGCAAGGACACAGGGGCACAGCGGGGCGGTGGTGGTGGTGGTGGGGCACCGACCCTCCCTCCTCACATGGCCGAGGGACCTCACCACCCAACGCCATCCATCCTCCCAGGAAACACCTTCACATGCTTCACATATAAAATCCCATCATCTTCTCCATCACTCACACACCAAGCCTCTGCCACCTTACACATCACACAATTGCATGTCCCATCGACAACAGAAACCTCCACAAAAGGGGCTCCTCACAACATTGGGGACTGCTGGCCTCGCTTCCAACACACTTGCCTAGGGGGAGCAAAAAAACACACAACACAATGGACAGGGGGACTGCAGGCCTCAGGGCACATGACAAATAGGAAGACACCTTTTCCCTTAGCACCAGCTAAGCTGGGACATGGTCACAGGCAAGCAGCAATTTCAGGCGGGGGATAGAGCCAGCCTTAAGCATGTGGGAGAATTGGGCTCCATGGAAAAAATACCGGGACGCACACACTGGGAGAAGGGACATGGCCACAACACAACCAAGCCAGGGGCACTCACATCTCCATAACACAAGGGAACACCAACACTCGCATTTTGCATAGCACAAACGAAATGCAAATACCCCACAAAGGTCAATATTTACAAAAGAAAGACAAGGAAGCCCTGCATTCAGGTGCAAAAGAAGAAAGCTCACAGGGAACGAGGCGGGACAACCTCACGGGGGCCCATGGGAGGGTCAACCTTGGAGCCCAGGACTTACTCCACGAATCAACTCCAAGGGGAATATGGACCCAGCAGAGGGATTAGCAGGCAGCACAATCTGCACCCTTGACAGGACATACAGAAAGGAACCCAGTGGGACCCTTTTCACCCTCCCTACGTGGCAGTTTGCACTTCGTCTTCAACACATCTCCACACTTACTACAACACTTTCTATCCGGGAATTCATTCTGCAATTCCGGCGGAAAAAAAATGTGGGTTCCAGTACAAAAAGGACGTAGCCACGGGATCACCCTCCCCTGCTTTATAACAGCCGCTACCAAGGGGCACCTCTGCCCTCAGTGCCCACTCACTAGCCTCACATCGTGTAGGGATGACAAGCAAATCTCTCCAGCACAAAGACACAAACATTCCTCCTCAGCTAGGTCTTGGCTCCACCTGCTGGACAAGCAGGGACATGCCTTTCCAAATGCAATCCTCTCACCAACACGGGCAGATACACATGGGTTCCCACCTTCCTGGGAGGAAGTTTACAAGGCTAGGGTGCTCTCCTCCCTCCAGACTGCCATTACAAGGAACATCTTTTCATTCGGAATGCCTGTGGTTTTTTAAAAAATCTTATTTCTGTAGCGTCATATTCACACAAGGAGTGAGTGGAAGAAAAAAAAAACAGTATAAACCTTTCACTTTCAACAAAGATTGCTTCTCTTTCCTCAGCAGATTTCAAACATAGTGAACTTGGCATGGCAACTTCAAAGGATTCACATTCTGAAACAAGGATGCACTGCTTGATGCTGATCACATTCACATTTACAATACGGCAAATAACACAAGAATCCTACTTTATTGCATAGCCACTTCAACAGGAATGCCTATAAATGCCACGTGCTCAAAACAGGCCCAGGAATGCATCTTTATTTCCACTTACGGTGCCTGGGAATGGCTGCAAATGGACATCTTTCACAGGGAAGACGAGCACTAGCCCATGCTGCTCGCTGCATCAGCTTCACAGATACACCTGCTACAACCAACACTCACTGCTTTCTTTCAAAAGGCCACAAAATCGGCAGCTTTGACACAGTCAGAAAGTCACCTCACAGGGAACCTCAGGGCACCCGTCTCCAGGACACCCCTTCAAAGGGCTGCAGGGGGTGCACAGCCTACAGCCAGAACAGTGACTTCAGAGAATTCTCTAGCATCAAGGATTCTCTCTCAGCACGGATATTTCTCTCCCTCCCTCCCTCCTTCCCTCCTTCCCTCCCGCCCTCTCTCTCACTTCCTTTCTAAAATAATACAAATAACTTCCTACCTAAATAAAAACATTGTTTCTGTAACAAGCCATTCAGCACAATCTTTTTCTCCTGCTACTAACACGTTCCCATTACAAAAAATGGCTCCCCCATGCTCAGGCCAAGCTCCCCAGGCTGGGCGCAGGGATGAAGCTGGCAGCCACAGAATTCAAGAGTAACTCACCTGATAGGTAAACACCGGAGATTGCTGCCTCGCACAACCACTTCAAAAATACAACTAAAAGACGGAACGGCCATCACCCAGAACCACAGGAAGGCTGGCTGAGGGGAAATTCTACAACTAGAAGGAAAGAGAAAAGCATACTGAGACTCAGAGGAGGCGTGGTGCTGAAGTAAAATACAAAGGTGCGGAGGTGCTTGCGGAGTGGGCTGGTGGCTGAGGGCGTGGCTGTCTGTTTCAATCCGGAGGGAGTCTCAGGCTCTGAGCTCCAGTTCCGGGCGAGTCTCTGGGGACCCAGACTCAAACGAGAGAAGCGGGACTGTCTGGCATCGGTCAGAACTCGAGGGCAGCTTTCTCTCCAACGTTTGCAGCGGTTGCTGGGACTCTGAGAGGCAGAGCCTCTGGGGACAGGACTGAGAGCAGCCATAACTGCTTGCTCTGCCCGCCTGCCCTGTTGATCCCCTGGGACCCGCCCTGCCCAAGCCTTGAACAGAGGCATTTGCGGGATATCCTTAGGCAAAGGCTAGATTAGCACCTCCCTAGAGGACAGAAGTTCTCCCATTGCAGACACAGCTGATTCTCACAGCCAGTTGGCCTGGAGGTCAAATCCCCCCCCCCCCCCCAGTATTACCTACAACAATCAAGGCTTAACTACAACAAGACGGCGCACAAAGACCACAAGGGGGTGCACCAAGAAAGCATAAGAAATGCGGAGAGCCAAAACCGGTTTGGCTCAGTGGATGGAGCGTCGGCCTGCGGACTGAGGGGTCCCAGGTTCGATTCCGGTCGAGGGCATGTGCCTGGGTTGCGGGCACATCCCCGGTGGGGGATGTGCAGGAGGCGGCTGATCGATGTTTCTCTCTCATCGATGTTTCTGACTCTCTATCTCTCTCCCTTCCTCTCTGTAAAAAATCAACAAAATATATTTTAAATAAATAAATTAGAAAGAAAAAAAAAAGAAATGCGGAGACAAAGAAACAGGACACAACTGACAGAAATGGAGGATACAGAGCTCAAAACCACACTTTTAAGGTCTCTCAAGAACTGTCTAGAAGCCACCGATAAACTTAGTAAGGCCCTCGAAAAGACTGGTGAGACCGCCAATAAATATAGTAAGATCCTCGAGAAATCTAATGAGACCCTCGATGTTGTGATAAAGAACCAACTAGAAATTAAGCATACACTGACTGAAATAAAGAATATTATACAGACTCCCAACAGCAGACCAGAAGAGCGCAAGAATCAAGTCAAAGATTTGAAATGCGAAGAAGCAAAAAACACCCAACCAGAAAAGCAAAATGAAAAAAGAATACGAAGATAGTGTAAGGAGCCTCTGGGACAGCTTCAAGCATACCAACATCAGAATTATAGGGGTGCCAGAAGATGAGAGAGAGCAAGATATTGAAAACCTAGTTGAAGAAATAATGACAGAAAACTTTCCCTACCTGGTGAAAGAAATAGACTTACAGATCCAGGAAGCGCAGAGAACCCCAAACAAAAGGAATCCAAAGAGGACCACACCAAGACACATCATAATTAAAATGCCAAGAGCAAAAGACAAAGAGAGAATCTTAAAAGCAGCAAGAGACAGAAACTCAGTTACCTACAAGGGAGTACCCATATGACTGTCAGCTGATTTCTCAACAGAAACTTTGCAGGCCAGAGGGAGTGGCAAGAAATATTCAAAGTGGTGAATAGCAAGAACCTACAACCAAGATTACTTTATCCAGCAAAGCTATCATTCAGAATTGAAGGTCAGATAAAGAGCTTCACAGATAAGGAAAAGCTAAAGGAGTTCATCAACACCAAACCAGTATTATATGAAATGCTGAAAGGTACCCTTTAAGAAGAGAAAGAAAAAGGTAAAGATACAAATTATGAACAACAAACATGCATCTATCAACAAGTGAATCTAAGAATCAAGTGAATAAATCATCTGATGAACAGAATGAACTGCTGATTATAATAGAATCAGGGGCATAGAAAGGGAATGGATTGACTATTCTTGTGGGGGGAAAGGGGTGTGGGAGGTTCGGGAAGAGACTGGACAAAAATCGTGTACCTATGGATGAGGACAGTGGGTGGGGAGTGAGGGCGGAGGGTGGGGTAGGAACTGGGAGGAGAGGAGTTATGGGGGGAAAAGAGGAACAAATGTTAATAATCTGAACAATAAAGATTTAATTAAAAAAAAAGAATAACTCACCTTTTTTCCTTAAATATGTATTTTCATATTTTCTTAATCCTCACCAGGAGTGAGAATATTTTTCCCATTGATTTTTAGAGAGTAGAAGGGAGGGGTGAGGAAGGGGAGAAGAGAGAGAAATAGGTAGGAGAGAGGAAACATCAACGTGACAGAGACACATCTACTGGTTGCCTCCCACACGTGCCCTAACTGGGGATGGGATCAGACCTGCAACCCAGGTAAGTACCCTTGTCTGTGAATCAAACCTGCAAGCCTCTGGTGCATAGGATGATGCTCTAACCACTGACCAATGACGGCCAGGGATGCATGTCCATATTTTATCTTTTTTTATTTACAGTAATTTAATGTCTGAGAATTTTTAGTGTTTGCAAAGCTAAATTTTCAATGATAATGAAAAATTAAGCAACCACTATTGCCTACATGGACTTGTATTAATTTTTTTTTTAATTTAGGCACCCAAAGATCCCTGCATTATGGCCATTTTAAGATGAGATTTCTAGAGAAATCACCTTATTTCTGTGAAGTGCTTGCCAGTAAAAGGATTCCTATCAGGAGTATTAGTGAGGGCTGGGGTCTGGGAGTTTCCGGTCTGGGAGTTTCCAGTCTGGGAGGCACAATTTCCCATGTAAATTGTAGTGGGGTTTTTGAACATTGGCAGTCTGAGAAAATTCTCTAGGGCGGCTATGTAGTGGGTCAAAGTGTGCTGCTTATGGGTTGAGCTCTTCGAGGCCCTTGAGTGGTATTCAACCCTCTCTGTGCCTCGGTTTCTCTCCTCAGCTGTCTAATACAGCCGTGAGGACTGGGAGCACTCGGTGACCAACCTCTATATGCGCGTCCCTCGATGAGTCAATTTCTTCATTAGAGCTGAGTTCGAGGTTCCCTGTGGAGCCCTTACAGGTCATGAGGAATGACCTCTGACACCTCCACCAAGATTTTTAGTTTCCTAAGAGCATGAGAAATTCAGGCTGGAGAGAGGACGTGCCCCTTATCTTAGGAGCTGAACTAGTTCAGCTCTCATTTACACAGCAAAGGCATTTGTTCAAACTCTCAGAAAACAATTCAAATTGAAAAGCCAAATTTAAAAACCAGGCACCCATTTTTCCTGTCTCACCTTATAGCATGGGTTCTCATAACCTCTAATCTTGTCAGGTTAGCAAGTGGCCTGTTTTCATCCACAGAGTGAAACAAAGGAAGGGATTAAAATAGAAGAGACAAGATCAAGGGGCCCTTGGAGACAGGTTCAGGGAGCTAGCCCGGACGAGGTGCCACTGCCCACTGCTCCCCCGTTGCAAGTCTCACAGGGACAGGGACCTTTAGAGCTTAGAAGAAACAAAGTAAAAACAGGAAATAAGAGAAGGGAAGACACAGGAGGAACAACGCACACCTTTGTTTTAAGGGTTTTACCTGTTTTCTTTATTTGGGTTTTTAAATACGGTTTTATTGATTTCAGAGATAGGAAAACAGAGGGAAAAAGAAACATCCATGTGAGAGGTATATCAATCACAAACAGTGAGATTCATCAGTTGCCTTTTGTTGAACCCACAACCTGGGCATGTATCCAGACCTGGAATTGAACAGGTGACCTTTTGATGCATGGGATGATGCTCAACCAAGTTAGTCACAATGGGTAGGGCAAAGGTTTTGTTTTTGTTTTGTTTTGTTTTGTTTTTTAATCCTCACCCAAGGATATTTTTTCATTGCTTTTTAGAGAGAATGGAAGAGAGAGGGAAAAACAGCAGAGAGAAATATCGATGTGAGAGAAACACATTGACTGGTTGCCTCCTGCACAAGCCCCAGCCAGGGCCCGGGCCAGGGAGGAGCCTGCAACTGAGGTGCGTGCCCTTGACCGGAATCAAACCCGGGACCCTTCAGTCCACAAGCTGATGCTCTATCCACTGAGTCAAACTGACCAGAGCAAGGTTTTACCTGGTTTTTAAAGGTGAGAATTTTAAGGGAGGTCTCAATGGAATATCTCAATACAATATTTATCAACTCTCCAAGTCTGTCCATTGATATGCTGATGCATTAAAAAGAGCATAAACAGTGATAAGAGTCATTCTCTGATCAGTTTCACCTTAAAAATGTCACTGGAAGGGGATCTGAACCAAGGTTGATCTGCCCAGACATGGTCTGGAACATGTAACCCATTTGCTTCTAAGCATCCTAGGTTAGGGAAGATACGTTTTTGTGATTTATTAGTTGTGCCTATAAATTACTAGGCCCTGTTAGAGTCTCAGATTTTCCATTCCACTTGCCAAGAACTTTTCCTAGCTCTTTCATAACCAGCCACAACTCGATAAACTTGGGAACTCTTATTAGTGTTGAATTCAACGCAATGACCATCAGTGGACAGACACTAGATGCCATAGCCATAATCAGGACCCCAGACACACACCCTGCACTCCAGAACCTGGACCCTATAGAGAACCACACACCAAAACCTGGATGCCCTAACCCTGGGACTCAAACTCAAACGATTCCCCCGACTCAAACATGCTATGCAGCACAAAAGCCAGAAACTGATACCAAAGACTGACAGAGGATTCTTAAGAAGAGATTCCACACACCGGCATCTGAATCTATAGTTGCACTCGGACCCCACACAAGAACCCAGGACACAAAGCCATACCCAAAGACACCCAAAACCCCAGACACACACCTGAATACATATTTGACCCAAAACCACAGACCCTGGACATATAGCAGAGATCTATGACTAAGACACATTAGCCACAACCCAGAGCTGGACACACACACCAGACCTCAGTTGCCAGATGCATGAACTGAACCAGATCCTCATGTTACACAAAAACCCGTGATTCAATAAAGAGAACCCATGTCACTCTAAGTCCAAGCAGCTAGTTTCACAAATATGTTTTTTTCATGCCAATGTCAATGTATAAGAGAAAAAAATAATTCCAGATTTTCAAAATCCTACCAAACCCTGCAGTGTCACACACATAAGGTTAACAGAATGGAAAAGTAATGATACTGCTTACCTTTGCTGGCAGGTATCCATGATCTCTCGGCTGCAGCGGTGTCAGAAGTTAGCTGTGTCCCAGCCGATAATTACACAAGGCCGGCTCTTCAAAACTGTGGGAAATTTAAAAAGCAATTATTTGCCTCATACCTCGTACATTCTAACAGCTGGGCTAATAACCAAATTAACATGATCAAATTGACAAGAGATGCACTACATCTAATACAAGCCCAAGGAAAACTCACATACAAATGAAAGCCAAAGACAAAAAGGCAATATTACAAACAGGAAATGTTGGAAAATGGGGAACCAGAGTCTTAGACTGTGGAGGTGAATGGGTGATATTTAGGAAAAGTGCAGGATATGTGGTATGTTAATTTCTGTTAGGTGATCTCAAAAACTATAGGATGGGAAGAAGGGGTAAGATATTAGTATCAAGAAACTCCTGGTAGCCTGGCCAGTGTGACTCAGTGGTGAGCATTGACCCATGAAACCGGGAAATCATGTTCGATTCCCGGTCAGGACACATGCCCAGGTTGTGGGCTAGATCCCCAGTAGGGGGTATGCAGGAGGCAGCTGATCCATGATCGTCTCTCATCATGGATATTTCTCTCTCTCTTTCCCTCTCCCTTCCTCCCTGAAATCAATACAAATATATTTGAAAATAATAAAGGAAACATCTGAAAAAGCAAATGAATGAATAACAGCTACCCTGACCAGATAGAAAAATACATTGTGTTATAAAGCTACAGTAATTTAAAAACTTGGGTAATGTCCTATGAATAGAAAAGTTGATGGAACAGAATGCAAAGCCAAGTAATAAACTAAAATACATATGGAAATTTGGTGTGATAACAACATCTCCTTAGAGCAGTGGAAAACAGTGTTGGAACAACTGAATGGGAAAAAAATGTTGAAACAGAAGCAACTCATTTCACTCATAACTACTATAAAAACTAAAAGCTGCCGAAACCGGTTTGGCTCGGTGGATAGAGCGTCGGCCTGTGGACTGAAGGGTCCCAGGTTCGATTCCGGTCAGGGGCATGTACCTGGGTTGCGGGCATATCCCCAGTGGGAGATGTGCAGGAGGCAGCTGATCGATGTTTCTCTCTCATCGATGTTTCTAGCTATCTATCTCTCTCCCTTCCTCTCTGTAAAAAATCAATAAAATATATTTAAAAAAAAAAAACAAAAAAAAAAAAAAAAAAAAACCTAAAAGCTACCCAAAACATAAGGGTACAAAGAGATCAAAAGTGAAAGAATGGAAAAAGATATATTAAGCAAACATAAACCCAATAAAAATTATACGATAACACACAAGTCTTAAAGGCAAAAGCTTAACTATAACTAAAGAAGATCACTTCGGATCAATAACTTCATTTTACCAGGAAGATCCAAATTCCCAAGCACTTCATAACATGGAATCAAGGTACAGAGAAGAGAGCTACAAGGGAAACTAGACAATTCTATAATCATAATAAATTTATAACCATAATACATATATCACACCTCTCTCATTCTAAGACAGAGCATACCTCTTTCAGAACCAATAGCCCCCCACAAAGACCCCAGTAAAGATGTAAAAACTTCAACAACCTGAGCAGCAAACTGTAGTCAATGTTCTGAGACCCACTGTACCCAACCTTTCCTGCTGAAAGGCACGAAGGTGTTATTCCCAAGTTGCACACGAGGTGGCAGCAGAGGATCACACTTCAATTATAGTTGATGAGACCACGCAGTGCTATGAAGCAAGTTTCAACAAACTTCAAAGAAATGAAATTATATACAGTACGTTTCTTGTTGTCATTGCAGTTAATCTACAAATCAGGAACAGAAGGCACCTAGAAACTCCTAATATTTAAAAGTTATGAAATACACTTCTAAATAACCCCCAAAATACATCACAATTCAAGTTAGAAAATAATTTGAACGGAATAATAATAGTACATACCAAAACTTATGATGAAAAAATGTAAACTCATATATGCACATATTAGGAATAAAAGCTGAAAATTTACATGTTTTTCATCCGTATTAGCAACCTGGCCTGTCCAGTGTAGCTCAGTGGTTGAGCATTGACCTGTGAACTAGGAGGTCACAGTTTGATTCCAGGGCACATGCCAGGGTGGTGGGCACCATCCCCACTGGGAGGGCGTGCAGGAGGCAGCCGATCCATGATTCTATCTCATCATAGATGCTTCTTTCTCGCTTCCTCTCTGAAATGTATATACCTAAAACAGTAAAATAAATGGAGAGAAAACAGAACAAAGAAAATGTGTGCATGTACAGATGTCTGAAGGGGGATATACTTAAAATCATAGCAGGTTTTGTTTGTTTTTTTACTCTTGGGGTAGAATTTTGAATTAATTTTATTTTTTCTGCATTATTTACGTAAACTGCAACAAACAAAGGCATTTCCATTTTAGGAAAAAGTGTTCTAGAGGAAAACATGGGGTAATCTATAATAATAAAAGCATAATATGCAAATAGACTGAATGAACAAACAGCAGAATGACCGTCCAGACAACCTTCCGGACAACCACTCTATGACACGCACTGGCGCCAGGCCAGCCAAAGCAGGTGCAATGCGTTTGGTTTGGGGGCCCCACCATTGCCCCACAATCACCCTGCAGAGGGAGGCCCCGGCCCCCGGCCAGCAGGATGATTGATGGGGGGTGAGGTGAGGGTGGGCCTCCACAGTCGCTCCAAAGAGAGAGGCCCAGGTCAGCCAAGCCATTGCACCCCATGCCTGTCGCCCGCAGAGGGAGGCAACAAGTGGCAGGGGAGGGGGGCAGCACAGCACAGATGGCAAGCAATGGCAGCGGCAGGGGTAGGGCCAGCTGCCAGCAGCCCAGCAGCCAGGGAAGGAAAGTACTGAAAGGTCCTGATTGCTGGCCAAGCCTAGGGACCCTACCCAAGGGGTCCCGGATTGCAAGAGGGCGCAGGCCAGGCTGAAGGACACACATCCCCAGCACGAATTTCATGCACCGGGCCTCTAGTCCTATCCTATCTAATAATAGCCAAACATGGTAATTGACCATACCTTTGCTACACCTCCCACTGGCTAATCAGCGAGATATGCAAATTAACCGCCAACAAAGATGGCAGCTAATTTGCATACTGCCGTCAGGGCAGGACCGCATGAGCCACCAGCGCAGGCCACCATCCAGGCCCCCGTGGATGACTCCAGAAGCCGCCTGCCTGCCGCCCGGGACCCAATCCAGTCCCGGGCCGCAGGCACACCAGCCCCGTAAGCCCCAGGAAGCCTGCCTGCCGCCCTGGAAGCCCCAGAAGCTGCCAGATATGGCAGTCACTCTATCAGTAAGCACTCTGAAAGTCAGTGGCATAAATGCACCAATTAAAAGGCTGATTATGAGGGTGAATCAAAAACAAACCCACTTTATTTATTTTTTTTAAATATATTTTATTGATTTTTGACAGATAGGAAGGGAGAGGGATAGAGAGTTAGAAACATCGATGAGAGAGAAACATTGATCAGCTGCCTCCTGCACACCTCCCACTGGGGATGTGCCTGCAACCAAGGTACATGCCCTTGACTGGAATCAAACCTGGGACCTTTCAGTCCGCAGGCTGACACTCCATCCACTGAGCCAAACCGGTTAGGGCAACAAAACCCACTTTAAATATAAAGACACATATAGATTAAAAGTCAATGAATTAAGCTGCAGCCTGTTTTGCTCAGTGGATAGAGCATTAGCCCTTGAACTGAAGGGTCCGAGGTTAGATTCCAGTCAAGGGCATGTACCTCAGTTGCTGGCTTGATCCCCAGTCCCTATCAGAGCATGTGCAGGAGGTAACCAATCAATGTGTCTCTCCCTTTCCCTTCACTCTCTCTAAAATTCAATGGAAAAATATCCTTGGGTGAAGATTAACAAAAACAAAGTAAATGGATTAAGTAACATTAAAGAGATTATAAGAAAAATATATTCCAAATTTTATTAGTTGTATAATGGTTATGTTTAAATTATTAACACCTAAGAAATTGGGTGAGGGGTACATATAATATGCTGTAGTATTTTATAGTTTTTTTTACATGTATGAGATTATTTCAAATTAAAATATTAGAAAATTAAAAATAAAATATTAATTGAAATGTATCTGCATTACATGAAAAATCTCCTAATTGCTTCTAGCATAATTTATTAAATTGTGCTAAAATTTACAAGGGTTCAATTTAAAAATATCTTAATTCTATCTCTCTTAAAAATATCTTAATTCTAACTGATGTAATAGAAAATATATAATAGTGCAGTTATAAGCACTTATCTGAAAATAAAAATTTAAAGAAGTGAATTTAAAGAAGGGATTAGCCAAAGAAAATATATGCACAACCCATGGACATAGACAACAGTATGGTGATGGCCAGAGAGAAGTGGGGAGCAAGAGCTGGGTAGAGGGGGCAAAAGGGGGGAAATAGGGACATCCTATCCTATCTAATAATAGACAAACATGGTAATTGACCATACCTTCGCTACGCTTCCCATTGGCTAATCAGCGAGATATGCAAATTAGCTGCCAACAAAGATGGTGGTTAATTTGCATACGTAGGCACAATGCTGGGAGGCGAAAGGGGAAGGACGGAAGAAGCTGCCTGCCGCTGATGGTAATCGGAAACCCAGGTGGCAGGCAAGAGCCAGGTGGCAGGGCCACCTCTGCCCTGCCCCGGCCCGTGACCGGAGAACCGGGGCCGCCTTTGCCCACCCCCCGGCCAGTGTTCGGAGAAGTACCTGTATTTTTTTTTCAAAGTACCCGTATTTTTAATAATTTCTTGACATGGTAAATGAATTTTACATTATGATCCAAGGGTGGTGGGGTGAGAAGGAGCAGCAGAACAATCCAACAAACAAAAAGGGAAACAGAAATGCATGGTGGAAGGGATTTGAAGGGTGGGTAGAGGCATTGCCCAACTAAAATGCAATTGTTTTGTTACTGAGTACTATTCATGGGAAGATAGCATCCTGACTCCTCTATACAGCATATTGGGAGTAAAAATGATGCATCCAGGTGGAAATATGATTAGGGGTTGGAAGACAGACAGGGAAAGAAGAAGTCAGAAATAGACACTGAGAGAGTCACTGACTGGCTGGCTGCAAATACTGACTCTCCAGTAGTGATAGAATAAAAAAGTGGGGGATATCTCTAGAAGATTCAAGAGATGAAAAGTGGAGTTGGGTTGCAGCACAGGAGAGAGGGGGCAACTCTTCTATGGTTTTGACTTGCCCAGCAGATTTCCACATATACACGTGTACATGCCTATGTTTGCATGCACACACATATACACATAACTGACTGCCCTCCCTGGAAGCACAGAAGAAGAAGCCGCCCACCTTTGGTCCAGGCGCCAGTGCCTGCAGCTGGCTGCAGCCCAGGAGACAGACAAGCCACCTGCCTGAGGTCCCAGGCTGCAGCCACCTGGAGAAGCTGCCAGCCCTGTGGTCCAGGGCGCCAGTGCCTGTGGCCAAGGAAATAGGTTACCTCTTCTCCTACTGCAGTCATTACTTCAATATTCCCCTTCTGAATTTCTCTCCTGTGCTGCAACCCAACTCCACTTTTCATCGGAAGGATACGGAACAGAGAGAGCAGTGTTAAAAGCTTACATTTTTAAGCCAGTAAGGTTGGTACTTATATAAATGGAAAACTAGAGTCCTTAAGGTAACAAAGGCTACAAAGGACAGGGACAGCGCATGACCTATTATATCCAGCAATCCATATGGGGACTGAAAACTGCAATGATGACAATTAGTGAAGATATGAATCAACTAAAATAGTTGACAGGGACAATTCTTCCATCTTTGAAAATATCTACATCAAATCTGTTTAAATAGATTTTCATCTGCATAATATAACACATTCTGACAAGACCACCACCACCACCAATGTGGTCAGTGTTGTGCCAATAAATGTTTAATAACTGAGCCCCCCCCCCCCCAAGTGCACAAATTTTTGTGCACCAGGCTACTAGTATAATAATAATAAAAGGCTAATATGCACATTGACTGAACGGCAGAATGACTGGTTGCTGTGATGCGCACTGGCCACCAGGGGGCAGACGCTCAATGCAGGAGCTGCCCCCTGGTGGTCAGTGCACTTCCATATGGGGAGTGCTACTCAGCCAGGAGCTGGCTCATGGCTGGCCAGCGCAGTGGTGGTGGCAGGAGCCTCTCTCACCTCCGTGGCAGCACTAAGAATGTCCAACTAACGGTTTAGACCTGATCCCTTTGGGGCCTAAGCCTTTAGTCGGACATCCCCCAAGGGCTCCCTGGCTGCCAGAAGGATGTCTGACTGCAAGCTTAGGCCTGATCCTCCAGGGAGTGGGCCTAAGTCAACAGGTGGACATCCCCCAAGGGGTCCTGGACTGTGAATGGGCGCAGGCAGGGCTGAGGGACCCCACCAGCACAAATTTTTGTGCACCGGGCCTCTAGTTTATAAATAATAAGCTAGACTGTTGTGGTGGCAACACAAGTCTTTCCTTTGCTCACCAAGCTTGGCCTCTTCATCTAAAAAGAATAGAAGCTCTTTCTAATTGTTTAGCCCAAAGTGGCTCCTTTCATAATCTGCACCTCTTTGTGTGCAATTCCAACAGTTCTGAGAGGGAACTCCTAAGCTTTGGGTCCCTGGAATTTATCTGAGCCTGGCCCTAACATTTACAAGTGATGTTCTTTTGAACACAGAACAGACCTCTCAGGGTCGTCATTCTTTAAATTGTAAAATTCACACACACATGCCCTTTTTTGTTAATCGTCACCCAAGGATATTTTCTTCATTGATCTTTTAGAGAGAGTGGAAGGGAGGGAGGGAGAGAAACATCCACGTGAATGAGACACATCAGTTGCCTGCCTCCCATACTCGCAGGGAATCAAACCTGCAACCCAGACACATGCCCTTGACTGGGACTCAAACCCAAGACCCTTCGGGATGGGGGCCGATGCTCTAACCACTGACCTACACCGGCCAGGCCGAATCCCCATTTTATAGCTTTAACATTCGTTGCTGACAGACCGAGCCTCAACGCCTGGGCTCTGCCTCGGGAGAGCCTGCAGGATGGGAGGGTGCAGCTCAGTGGACTGACAGGGAGGCGGCGCTCCGGGTGCTGGTTCTGCCACAGGACGTGCTCGTGAAACGTGGTCCCACAGGAAAGGCTCCCTGGTGTCCACCTGCCTCTTGAGTCAGGAAAAATCCTGCTGGTCGTCCTGTATCTGTGACCTGCTGTTTGTCCTGTGTCCCAAAACCAGCTATTTTACGAGGTGTGTTGGCCCAACTGATCTAAGGAGACATCTGTATCTGATACAATTTACTGATGGACTTGGGTCATTTACTAACACTTCTATGCTGTTCCATTAATTCACACACAAGTTAATGCGAAAAGCAATGAGGTAATATTTGGAATACAAATGATTTGGGAAACGGTGAGGCAGGGTGATATTTAGGAAAAGCGCAGCACACTGGGCAGGTTGTGTTTATACGAACACCCAAACCAATGGGACGTGTGGGGTGGGGGGCCCACAGCCTCCTGTTTGCACCTTCAGGTCTGAAGCTGAGGCCATTGGGCTCACGCTCCCTCCCGACACCAGGCGTCGCCATGGAAACCTCTTAGGAAGACACTACATCAACATGCACGATGCACAGCTGTGTCCTCTTTAGTCCCACCTTTGGACGGTAAATAACAGCTTTACATCCAGACGCTTAAACTATCTACATATTTTTACCCCTTTAATCCTCACTGATTTCAGCGGAAGGGAAGGAGCCGGAGAAACCCGGACCCGCCGGGACCTGGGATCACAGCCGCGACATTCTGTGTCCAGGACCAGCCGAGTCCCGGGGCCATGTTGTTGCAGCTGAAACTCATCTCCGTGCCTCAGAGACCGTCCTTCAAGCTGCGGACAGTGACACCCAGAGGCTCCGCGCAGAAGCCACAGGAGGGCCTGGGGCGGCTGTGGCTCCTGAGACATAAAGGTCCCAGCGACAGGGGAGCCACCCGGAGCCGCCTCCCCTGGGGCCCCGCCACTTGCGGGGCCACGGCGCCACCTCCCGCCTCACACCTCACGCCCCTCACCTCACACCCAGCCTCTCCTCACACCCGGCCTCTCCTCACGGCCTCCACAGGGCTCACCTCAGCCTCGCTCACGCCCACCGAGCTGCTCACCTCACACCTCAGGACCGAGCCGGCTGACTTGTCCCGGGAACCCGTGTGGCTCCCCCTGGGCCCCCTTCCTCTCCTCAGGCCCACCCTCCGCTCCCTCAGGTTCAACGCGCCCCTAGCCTCAGTTCCCGCACATCCGGGCAGGTGGGACGCACAGCGAGGCCACGCCCCTAAGTCCCGGACCAGCTCCAGCCTCTGGCCCGGCCCCGCCCCTCATTCCCACCTGGCCCCGCCCCTCCATCAGGAAACAGCTTTGTGGCTCAGCTCTTTTTTAGTTGCTAATCCTCAGGGGAGGTGTTTGCATTGAGTTTTTAAGAGGGAGTGGGAGGGAGAGGAGGAGACAAGCACATCCATGGGTTGCCTCCCACCTGCAGCCCCCAGGCGGGTAATGGTGCCCTTGAGCAGACCTGACCAGCGGCCCTTCAGTCCCAGGGCCGACGCTCTAACCACTGAGCACCACGCTAGGGCTGCAGCTGGACTTTTATCTGTGACCTGCTGCCGGCCTCATGTCCCAACACCATTTATTATAGAATGCACATTTTTCCTATTGACCTGAGGAGACATGTTTATCACATAAAACTTATCTTTGTATTTGAGTCTATTACTACACCTTCTGTTTCATTAATTTGTCTATTTAGCCCAGTCAGTGTGGCTCAGGGGTTGAGCATCGACCTATGAACCAGGAGTTCAGTGTTCAATTCCCGGTCAGGGCACGTGCCCGGGTTGTGGGCTCAATCCCCAGTGTGCAGGAGGCAGCTGATTATTCTCTCTCATTGATGCTTTCTCTCTGTTCCTCTCCTTTCCTCTCTCTCTAAAAATCAATAAATCATACATTTTTTGTAAATGTGTCAGTTGGGAAGCAGTGCACTCCTGAATCCTGTCTGGAGGAGGTGGACCAGGAGGCCTCTCCCCAGGAAACTGGTCCTGAGGAAGCGCTGACTTGGAAACAGCTGGAGAAAGTCCTCACAGACTCCAGCTGCTGCAGTGCATCCCACCCCAGGCATCCCCTCTGGTTCTCAAACACTCGCTGGCACTCGACCCTTATCTCAGGCTCCCTCTCTACCCCCCACACTGCCTGCACCAGCACGGAGACATCGCATCCAGGTCTCTCCTCACCCGTTTCCTCAGATGCCAGCTGCCCATTAGAGTTGGCCTGGAGTCGGGACACATAATTCATCTCAAGGTCTCAATTGGTCCCTCATGTCCCCTTGACCCCTTTCCTCATGTCCTCTTTCCCATCACATCATGGAAAAAGCAAGGATGGAACATTCAGCTCCAGGTCTTTCTCCTTTTGCCAGGCAACCGCTGTAACCACACAGGCTGGCGAGAGCCGTGATACAGAATTCTGCTCAAGGCCTTTCCTGGCCACTTACCCCACTTGTGTTTCACAGTGGGTTGAAGCAGGGAGGGACAATTTGCCTGCAGGTCTCTCCTTGCCCATTGACTTATGACCCCGTCAAAAGGTGTGTGGAAAGGGGATAAATAATTTGTCTCTAGTTCTCTTCTCAACCCTTAGCCAAACACCTGCTCTGCCCCTCACATACTGGTTTCAAGGCAGAATAGAAATGTTCCCCCAGGTCTCCTATGTTCTTCCCCAGACACCCCTCATTTTCTTAATAGCTGGTTCAAGCCAGGATAGAAAATCTGCTTCCAGCTCTCTCCATGTCCCTTACCCCAGAACTCCCCATGCAACTCACACAACAGACAGATATCTATAATAATAAAAGCATAACATGCTAATTAGACCAGACATCCTTCTGGATGACCTTCCGGATGAAGCCAGGGTTGTGAGGGAAGCCCAGGTCCTGGGTATTAGAGGGAAACCGGTGCCAGCAGCCAGGGTAAGGAAGGCCCACTCTTGCACTAATTTCCATGCATCAGGCCTCTAGTATGGATAATAAGAATAAAGATCCCTCCTATAAAGGGCTCCTGATGAATAACTGAGCTCATATTTAGCAAAAACAAAACAGCCCGTGATGCCACCCCACCTCTGTGGCAGCCTCTCTCATCCCCTTAGCTCTCTCCTCACCCCTTACTTAGCCAAATACCTGCTCTGCCCCTCACATACTGCGTGTTATATAATGTGAAGATGAATCAGCGATCAACAGGGCTTCTTTAACAAATTGCCCAAAAAGGAGATATAGTGGAACATAAATTTGATAGACTGCAAGCCAGGCTCTCTGTGCTCTGAGAATGTGGGTGCCCTTCTGGGTAACCACCACCCCAAATCTCTAGGACAGTCCTTGGAAAAACGGAGCAGTTGGTCACCTGCTGTGACATAAACTTCCACCACCAATCCGAATTCACCGGATTTGAGTGTTTTCCAAGCTTTTGAATCTGGTATTGTCAGTGTTGTTTGTCCGAGCGCTTAGAGCTCCCACAAGAAAGTCCAACGGAGACTGCTCAGCGCTGACCTGTTGGCATTCACCGTGTTTCCTCCATGGAAGTGGGAGGTGGTGACCCATCCTCTCACCTGGATACTATTAGGTTCCATGTAATGGGGTCACGTGAATGTCTCAAGGTCTGAAAGGCCTTTATTTCCTGATTGGCAACCTTCACACAGGGCCCCAAGGCATCATGGCCAATTGTGTTTTATTCCTTAATTATTTTACCTGCCTCCCATTAGCGGCTTGGGTCTAGTCAGGGCTTGTTACAGCCCAGTTCCAAGTGGGTGATTTGCAACACCCTGAACTGGCTCTCCTGATTAAAGACACATTCCTTCCTAATGCTGATGAGCAGAAAGGGGCTGCAGCCACAGGAAACCTTGGCAGGAGCGATGAGTTGGGGCTGGGGGAGCACTGTGGGGAGCAGCAGCTCTCACTGACTCAGCAGGTCTGGCAGGGATGGCACCCTGACCTTCTCAGGGCGGCGCCCGGCTCTGTGTGTTTATTTTAACGCTTTCCCCTCAACTTGCCAGGATAAGGTGGGGATGGGGATGTGGAGGGAGGAGAGGGCAGGTGGAGTGGCTCCAGGACTTACTGGACATTCTAGAAAGCACCCATCATAAAAGGCTGATTGCCTGGGGTGGCCAGTGATCCTGCTGCCGGCCCAAGGGGAGCCAGTTCAGCAGCTGGCACCTCCTCTTTGGAAGATTCTTTCCAAACTCGCTTCATTTGGCAGCCACGCCTCATTCCATCTCTGTTCAGCGCACAGTTCCGGTCACTGCACACGCATGCGCACGTGCTCACCCCTGCCCATGTACACAATGCTCAATATGCATACACACATGCATGTACACACATGCATGCATACCACATCCATCCACACACCAGGCCACACTTGCACATGCACATGCACACGTATGGACACAGGTGTGCACACACACTGCATAGCAGGTTTCAGCCTTATCCTGACCGTTGGCTCCAGGTCAGGTCCCCGTGGGTCTCAGGCCGCTTGCACATTGGCTCCTAGTCGCACTGACCTGTCTGTGACGGGGCATGTGCTGGAGGCCCCGCGCTGCTCAGCTCTGGAAGCTTCTCTCTCCCTCCACACAGCCCTGCCCTTCCCCTTAAACAGCCTCCACGTATTCCTTTGGACCTGGGGGTGGTGCTTGCAGCCAGGTTTCAAAGGAGCAACCTGGGCACAGGTCACCAGGGCTGGGCGATGTAGCAGCCCCGCCAGGAAGACCTCAGCTTTGGGGCCGTTGCCCATGGAGGCCTGGATTTACTTTAAGATGTTCCCTTTTTGGTGTTTTCAGCCAAACTCCTGCTCTCACCCATGCTCTGGGCCTCGTCACTTATGAGATATGCCCACTTTTCCCTTCTCCTGAGCATGGTGGCCCGGCCTCGCATTACCTCACTGGGCGCAATGTTTGTTCTGACCCAGCCCTCCACCAGGCGCCGTGGCCTCTTCCCGGTGCTCCCTGGCTCAGTGACAGCTTCCTTATGGCAAGCCCTGCACACAAGGACCCAGGCCAGACCCATTTCTGCAGAGGCCCCAAGCGGCCAGGAAGTTCAGCTGGGACTGCGGGGGGCGGGGAGCGGTGTTTGGAAAAGGCCACTGGGACCTGGGGTGGCAGGGGGTGGGGGGGTGGAGGGGGTAGGTGGGGGGGGGCTGTACATGGGCTGGTGGCAGTGCGGTCAGATGCGCCTCCGCTGACCAACTGCAAGGAAAAGCCCACGGGGTGCGGCTCCGGCCCGGGGAGCTCTCGCTCTGCCACTCGCCAGCACCTGCTGAGGACTCGCCTCAGGGAGCCGTGCGGTCTCTCCCGTTCCCAGGGACCCAGCTGCACACGCACGCATCGGGCGGAGGGGCCTTTAAGTCCCGTGTGGAGCCAATGCTCTGATTCTAGGAACCGGTGCCCACGGAGAAGTGCGTTCTGTCCACGCTGCACCTTTGACGAAAGCAAGTATCTCCAGGACTCTTTGTCCAGCGGAACCTGTCACAGAGTCTGTCCACTTCTGCAGAAACAACGCATCTGTCTTTCAAACATAAACATTCATCAGGTGCCCGTGAGGCGGAAGACCTACAGTAAAATGAGCTGGCGCGGAAGTCGGGGTGTCCACGGAGGAGGTTTGGGGTGTCCACGGAGAACAACGCCATGACACATCACCAGCTGTGGGACAAAGGTGTGACGTGGCCATAGGCAGTGGCCCCTGCCTCACACCAGAGGGACCCAGGCAGGGCCTGCACAGACGTCGGTCCGCGCTTCCCCTGTGCTGGGGCCCACCTTGCACATCCTGGGTCCGCGCTCCTCCACTGCCAGGTCACCCCTCAGCAGCGACCAGGCCTGTGTCTTCCCGTCGAGGCCAGCTCACCCACCCCATCTCTCCTTCCCAGGTATCACCTGGCCTCCTCCAGGTGCACCTGGTCCCAAGACTCCCTTTCCAATTCACTATCAAACACCAGCTTGGTTTGCCTTTGTCCAAAATCAAACCAAAACCAAAACCTAGCAAAACTACAGATTCTCTACCTAAAAAATGGTCACAACCTTGTCAAATCTGACACTTTCAGTCCTAATTTTGCTGAGCACATTTGAAAGAATACACACCTGTCCCCACCAAGGGAAAAATGAAAACAAAACATCTGTGCTGTTGGCTTGCTGTGCACCTCGGTCTCGCAGTGCCTTCCTGCTGGTCCCTTCCCGTCCAGGGGTAACACTGCCACTCCCTGTAGGTCATGGGCCTCTCCCCCTCTCCTGAGGGACCTCGCCCCTCCCCAGCCCTCTCCTTTTCATCCAGACTCCCTGAGGGTCTGCTGACTTGGCTCACCTTGCAGGAGCTGCAGGTGCACAAGCTGTCACCCCAACCTGGGACCCAAGCCACTTTCCTCCAGCCCATTCTGCATCCAACACTGCAGTGGTCTTTTGAAAATGAAGTGTAATTTGATGGTGTCATCTAATTCCTTAAATTTTAAATGATTTTCCTAATGGATTTAAGATTTTTTTAAAAACCCATACTCTTTATCAGGTCCTGACCCTGCAACACACAATCTGCCTCTAGTCCATTTCCCACAACTGTGTTTTTCTCCTATCCACCATTCCCTGTGTTTGGGTTACATGTAGTTTTTCATGTTTTACACATGAAATTATTTTCATCACAGGGGTTCCATACATGCTGCTCCCCTCGCCTGGATGTCTTCACGGACAGTTTCCCTCTCTCCATCATTATTACATGGAGAGAGGCCATTAATGAGAGGGAAGTGGTTCAGGGAGGGTGACTTCCACGATATTCCTGGGGACACTGACATATGGAGGGACTTGAGGAGGCAGGAGGTGGGCCGAGGGCCCAGGCAGAGGGTGCACCTTGCGTGAGAGCCCAGGCATGTGTTTGGTTTGACAAAGGGAGGGAGGAACAATGGGTGTAGGAAGTGTCTCCTGAGAATGAAAGCTAAGACCATTCACAACCCATACTGTGGTGTGACCTTGGGATCCAGGAGCTACACATTAACCAGGACCTCGCTTCTGAAAACAGTCCCTGCATTTTTTTATTTTTATTTTTTATATAATCCATTCTGTGGCATTTTTAAATGATTAGTTACAGTGTTTTGTTGCCCTGAGCCCTACAGATAACTTCTTTTGTGCTGAATCATAAAGTTCTCATTAAGTGACTGAAAGAACTGTTACTGCTACCTTCTTAGCTGGTCCCAGTTGTGGAAACCAGCCGAGAGGCCTATGATGTGCACCTGCTCTGAGTGTGGCCTTGGAGGCTGGTGGCAGCTGCTGCAGCCGTGGGGCAGCTGAGAAAGCCACTTACTCTCTGGGCCTCAGCTTCGTCCCCTGTAAACTGAGGGTGTGGACGTGGCCCTGACGCCCTCCCATCGTTCTGTAGATGCTCTTTGACCTGTGCGCTTCTATTGCACAGACCTAAGCGGAAGGAAAACAGATCGATTATGAGTCACTCTCTTTAATACAGAGGTTTTCTGAAACAGAGGCTCACACCGACAGACCATCACTTCAGCTGTTTCCGAAGCAGATGCCGATCCTGTTTCTCAGCCCCAGAGAGAAGACAGGGCACTCCGACAGTGACAAGTCACCCTGCAGGAGCTCGGTGCTGGCATAGCTCTGTGCTCCTGGGGAACTGACTCTCTCCCAGCTCCCAGGTCTCTCCATTGCTAGAATGAAAGCCCCACAGAGTCCTCTCCCAGTCACATCGTTCCAGGCCCTGAACCCAAGCTGGTGCTTTGGCCTTCACTCCCTGGCATGTAACAGAACACTCAGTGCAGGAGATGCTCTGGCCTTGAGCATAAATGACACGTATGCTCCCTCGTGTCCCTGCAGATCCTGAACCTCACCTGGAGAGGGACGGATTCGGCGCCACCGTGGTCCCATCAGGAAGGCTCTGCCCAGGTTTTGGTGCAGGCGGCATACCTGCCTCACAAGTGAGGGGTATTCCAAACCAGCCAGCAGGGCCCAGTCACAAAGGTGACTGTACCTCTTGTGCTCATTAGTAGCTGTGCTTCTGAGAGGTTTCATGCTCAAATGCTCTAAGGCAGCGGTTCTTAACCTGTGGGTCGCGACCCCTTTGGCAGTCGAACGACCCTTTCACAGGGGTCGCCTGAGACCATCCTGCATATCAGATAAAATACATTACAATGCATAACAGTACCAACATTACAGTTATGAAGTAGCAAAGAAAATAATTTTATGATTGGGTCACAACATGAGGAACTGTATTTAAAGGGCCAGAAGGTTGAGAACCACTGCAGGGCTGCCGGATCAGACAGGACGAGGTGCTGGAGCAGGAATAGACTTTCCACCTCCTGTAAAGCACTGGGTTTTAGACAAACCCCGTGCAGCCGGGTGGCACCGGAACACAGCCCACTGCAAGACCCTGGGCTCTGGAGCCTCCTCCTGGGGTGTGGGCGCAGCGGGGCACTGTGTGCACACACACACCCTTCTCGGAGGCTGGAGTCTCATCTCTGTTGCAGGTGCATTTTTGTTAGGAACATTCTTGCTTGGAGTGGGCTGTGTGGCAGGGTCCCCGACACTGCAGACGGCCGACCAGGTGAGAAGGTCCCGGGAACAGGGCTGGTGTGAGGTGCGTCCCGAGTGGAGCTGGACTCCCTGTGACCTCCCAGGCCTCCCTCCTCCCAGCCCGAGCCAGCACACAGGGTGAGTTAAGCTGCCCTGCCCCTGCCTGCCCGACGGAAGTGTTGACATTGGCTCAATGTGTCTTCTCGCCCATAACACAGTAACAGGTGTGTAGCCCTGAGATTAGGTGTGGGCAGCAAGGAGGTGTTTGGAACATGTACATCTTGGCCTTTTATTAACTATTGCTGAAAAAAATCACAAACCAAACAATGTGTCAGACTTTCTGAAGAAGTCCTGTCCTTTTTAACTGTGGCCACTTCCCATTCACCTAAAGTGAGTGTTGAGCCACGGAAAAGATCATATTCTGCCAGACATCCCTGAGGTGATCTGGAAGGTCCGAGGTTCTCCGGCCCTGGGGTTCATGCTCACCTGGGGCTGTGCTCACCTGGGGCCCGGCACCTTGGATTCGCACTGGCCTCACCCAGCCCAGAACCTACTCAGTACTGCTCTGTGCTCCTCTGACAAATCTTGTTTGTTCCCTCTCTGATTTTTCTCTTTATTCTCATTTTTTAAACACACATTGCCTTATATAACACTAGAGGCCTGGTACACAAAACCCATGCAGGGTGGGGGGGAGGGGGATGGTCCCCTCAGCCCAGCCTGCACCCTCCAATCCAGGACCCCTCGAGGGATGGCCAACTGCCGGTTTAGGCGCAATCAGGATCAGGCCTAAACCGGCAGTCAGACAACCCCCTCACAATCCTGGACCACTGGCTCCTAATCGCTCACCTGCCTGCCTGCCTAGTCACCCCTAATTGCCCCACCCCCTGCCAGCCTGACCGCCCCTCACTGCCTCTGTGTGCTGGCCTGATTGCCCTTAACTGCCCCCCCTTGCCAGCCTGGTTGCCCCCAACTGCCCCCCATGCTGGCCTGGTCGCCCCCAACTGCCCCCCTGCTGGCCTGGTTGCCCCATGCAGACTTCTGTTCAGTCGTTTGGTCATCCTTCACTAACTCCCCTGCCGCCTGGTCATAGGCAGCCATCTTGAGAGGGTGTGAGGGTTAATTTGAATACTACCTCTTTATTATATAGGATTATCTACAGAAACCTAAACATGAGAGCCTTTCCTGTAATGTGAGCATTTGCTGCTCTGAGGTTTCTCGGTGTGGATGTTGGGGCAGCATCGGCACCCAGAGGCAGCCCAATCTGGCCCAGGTCACCCATCAGGGGCGACACTGGGGCACTGAGCAGTTGTATGCAAATCTGCTGAGGTTCTGACCCATTGAACCGGTCTGTGCACTTGGTAGGTTAGTAAATCCTTACACGTGCTGGGTGGCATTCATTTCTTGAAAACCAGCCTGTGCAGAGAGAGACAGAGTGGCCTTTGGGACCAGGCAGATTTGGGTTCAAACTCTTCTTTCTCTGACACATTAGGTTTTGACCCAGGCAGCTGCTCTGTGTCTCCACACCTCAGCCCCTCAATCCATTCTGAGTTTATCTTTGTACATAGTGTGAGAAAGTGATTAGCTTCATTTTGTTTACATGCACCTGCTCCAGTTCCCCCAACACCATTTATTGAGGGGCCTGTCTTTCCCCCATTGAGTGCTCCTGCCATTTCTGTCTCAGATTAATTGACCACATGGGTGTGGGTTCATTTCTGGACTCTCTGTTCTGTTCCACTGGTCCACCTGTCTGCTTTTTGGACCTGTATTTTACTGTTTGGATTCTGAGAGTTTGTCACCATACTTGGATATCAGGGAGTGTGATACCTCCAGCTTTGTTCTTCCTCCTCAAGACTTGGGGGCTTTGGTGGGGGAGTCACATGGTTTCCGACATCACTTCCAGCCTCACCTTCTGTGGTCCTTGCTGAGTGGGTCTCTACCCATCCCAATACATGCCCACAAGGACATTCTCTCTTTGGCACCTCACCACCTGCAAGGAAAACCCTGTGAGAACACGTCCCTGGCACTCTGGGTACACGCCTCGTTTAGAGCTCTGGATGCTGCAATTCTGACTTGCCAAGCAGCTTAGCAAACACAGTCCTCAAATCCTGATCACATCATCCTGACTTGTCCCAGCCTGAGCCCTGCTGCTCACCTCCAGGTGTGTCGTGGAGTCGCTCCAGGGGTCACTCAGGGAACCGCAGCCCGTGCACCAGCCTGGCCTGCTCTGGGCTGACTGCTTATTTGCTACTCTTTTACTCTTTCCCTGAGTTTGACAAGGGACTTCTGAAAGCCTAGGGAAGCAGGCGATCCCTCACAACAGCCTCTGACCAGAGGAGGCCCGATCCTGAAGCCCATTTGTAATATGTTCTGCTCAAAGCTTTAAGCTGCCAGGTAAAGGCTCTCTAGGGATTAAAGTAAACCTCTCAGTAAAATATATGCCATTTATAATTTGCATGTTGCTTCTTTTTAAATAATTTGGATTTGGGTTTCCATTTATGGTTCAGACAGATTGGCCTCCCTCATCTCTGTCATCTATTTCCTTGTCAAGAATTTATTATCTCTCCATCCATCCATCCATCCATCCATCCATCCATTCTGACAGACTATTTGATCCTCCTGTTAGGACATGAACCCTTCGTGGCAGGCAGCTGTGGATTCCTGGTGCCCCGTGCAGACCCCAGCTCCGCAGTGAAGGCTTGTCCTTGACTGAAGTCACGGTTGCTGCAAGACCACCAGGTGGACAGCAAGATGGGTGAGGAGATCCTGTAATTTCATGTTCTGGCCCATCAGTGGCTCCCTACTGCTTCTGCAATCAGAGTTTAAGCTTCTAGCCCTGAACTCAATGTCCTTCTTATTTGATATTTCTAACCTGGAACACTGAACTAGAATGTAGGTCTATTTATTTCATCACTAAAAAATGCAAGCAGCCCTAGCTGGTGTTGCTCAGTGGATAGAGCACTGGCCTGTGGACTGAAGGGTCCCAGGTTCGATTCCAGCCAAGGGCACATGCCTGGGTTGCGGGCTCCATCCCCAATAGCAGGCGTGCAGGAGGCAGCCAATCAATGATTCTCATAATTGTTTCTCTCTCTCCCTCCCTCTCCCTTCCTCTCTGAAGTCAATTTAAAAAATGTTTTTAAAAAATGCAAGCAAAATTCCCACACCAAGCCACTGTAGATCACCTCACTGCTTCTTATATTATTGAATTTTCCAAATTTGTAACCGAAAGGTAAGAACTTCTTTACCCAAAGACAGAAAAGACAACTGCATTCAGCCACACCTGGGCCCCCACACCTCCCATGGGGTCCACACAGGAAAACAGGAGCTTTGCAGTACCCGGGACTTGACCATGGTCTTCATGGAAATAGAGTGATCTACTTATTCTCCTCGAGAATGCCTGTCTTTGGATGCTTGTATAGGTTTGGGCATAAGCTACGCCCCAGTCAGCACCCTGATTGACGGGTTGGATGCCCAATCCCAGCAGCTCAAAACAAGGAAGCCACCAAGAACAAACTTCAGTCATGAGTTAAGTTACGCAAAAGGTTACAAACAGTGCTGGCTGTGTTATCTGTGCTCATTCTCCAATGATGGTATTATTAAAACAGAGAAAAAACATTTTCAAGCAAAAGATTGATGAAACACTGAAAGAAAAATAATGTCCTAAGTATTCAAAACTCTTTTTACTGCATTCCATCTTCAGGAAGACCTAGAACAGCGATGTTCACCTATTTTCATTTCACGGCACATAAACTAATTAGCAAAGTGCTGTGCACCCCAATATACATATTTCTGGCCGATCTGAAGAAAAAAAAAGGTATTACTTTGATTCATTCAATTCATTCCTACGTTTCTCAAAGTTGCTCAGCAAATTGGGAATGGCTGTTGTTGTATTGGCTGTTGTTGTTTTATTTTCTCACAATCTAAGGAAAAGAGGCCAGTGCTCCTGAGTAAAGAGTCAGGTATTAGTGTACGTTTTACAAATTCTTGTGGCACACGGGTTGGAAATCGCTGACGGGGGCCCTCTGATGCCATGGGACTCGCCGATGTCACTTCTCTCCTCATTTGTACTGGTGATGTGATGAGTTAAAGTCAGGAAAAGAAGGAAAAGAAAGAGATGGAAAGTGATCACGGGCAGATGCTTGCTGATTGTTTCTAGAATTTCATGTTCATCCTATATAATAAAAGGGTAATATGCAAATTGACCCTAACAGCAGAGCGACTGGGAATCACTGGTCACTATGACACACACTGACCACCAGGGGGCAGACACTCAATGCAGGAGCTGCCCCCTGGTGGTCAGTACGCTCCCACAGGGGGAGCTCTACTCAGCCACAAGCCAGGCTGAGGGTGCCAGTACAGTGGTGGTGGTGGGAGCCTCTTCCACCTTCTCAGCAGCGCTAAGGATGTCTGACTGCAGCTAGGCCTGCTCCCCGCTGGCAAGTGGACATCCCCCGAGGGCTCCAAGACTGCCATAGGGATGTCTGACTGCCAGCGTAGGCCCAATCCCCCAGGGAGCGGGCCTAAGCCAGCAGGTGGTCATCCCCCGAGGGGTCCCAGACTGCAAGAGGGAACAGGCCGGGCTGAGGGACCCTCCCGAGTGCACAAATTTTTGTGCACTGGGCCTCTAGTAAATTAATAATAAAAGATAGAAAATACTTTGTCTTTAATACAGAATATACACTACTGCACTCCCCTTGCAAGTAGCATGTAGGAAAAACTATTTAGAAACTGCAGTAACCGTGTGGTCTGATGCTTTATGGCACCACCGGCCCCGCTACAACCACACTCGACACTCACCTACAGAAAAGGGCAGTGTTCGGTATAGCCTTCCTGTCACTCCAGGACCAGTGACCAGTTTACAGACTAGGAACCAATGTTTGGAACAAGGAGACATCCCACTCGCACACGGACCCTCCCGTCTGCTGGGAGCCTGCACCACCTATTAGTGAGACCAGACAGGCCACAGGCCTCACGTCGCCTGTAGCTCTTCCTCTGTTGTGTTTAACGAGGTCATTCTATATCCCGTTCTTCCATGAACAAATGAAACAGAGCTGCCACAGTAACTACCGCTCCTTCTTTTTAAAAGCAATTACAAGCTTTCTATTCACTCAGATTGAGGTGCACAATTTGGTTTCCTCAAAATCGCTCAGCAAATTCCGGGTTAGGAAAGGGCTTCTCAGCCCCCAGCACACACTCTGCCTGATCCTCACGCATCTGACATCTCCTCCAGAATTCACTCTGAGGGATCCTTTCCTCCCCCGCACCCTCTCCCCCCCCCCCCCCACCCGTGTCCCCACCCAAGTGCAAATGCTTCTGGAAAGTCTTGGTGGTTTTAAAACAGAAACCAATTTTTTTTTAAAGATATTTTTCATCTATTCTACGGAAGATGAACCTGCACCACTAACATAAATTTGACCTTAGTTTCAGTTCATCCCACTCTGAGTGTATAAAGGCACAAAGCAATTTTACTTAAAAGCTTTTGCATAAAATTCCTGGGACGGCTGCAAAAGAGCAGATGGGATGGGGTGCAGAAGACCCCTCAAAAACTCTCATCCCTGACACTGTTGTGTTTAACAAAGTGCAACCCCGAGAACAGCAGCATTTCGTAGGAGTGACGGAGGGATTCACTGTCTTTCGACGGAGTCCACACTGAGAAAGGCCCATTGTCCGCCTGCACAGCCTCCAACGCACAGACCTTGGCTGTGTGCAAACAGCTGTCCGCTCAGAGCACTCTGCAGATCAGAGAACACTGCTCACAGTTGAAAACTGAAATGCAATTAGACAGCAAATACGAAAAGAGAAGCAGGAGAAAGTAGGAGAACAGGATGTGGTATTGTTCTGGTAAAACTAAAATTATGTGACGTGAATAAAACTATTTGAAGACTTGATAACTGTGTAAAAATAAATATTTAAGTCAAAGACCTACTCTTCTAGTAAAACAGTTACAAAAATAGAATATCATACTAAATGAATACACAATATACCAATGTGAACTGGTTAGAACTATTTTACATTGAACTATTTTACCATTGAAAAAATCATTTCTCTCCCCTCCACATTCTTCTCTCCAATAATGTTGTTCTTGAAGAGGGACATTTGATAAAACACCGAAAGCTTTGGGAGACTTGTCCGGTGACAGTGTTCTTTGGGCTGTCGTCATGGACTCAGTTTCTCTCATAAGGTTCTGAATCTGAAGGCTGTTTTCTTTACTCTGGATGCTGTGAGCCGGCTCAGCATCTGGTCACACCAACTCCGTATCAACAAGGATCTGACCCTGGGCTCCCAGCCACCCGGAGGCTGCCCCTCCTGGCAAACATGCCCTTTGCACAGAGCTGAACTGGTGCCACTTCTGGGCACTGATGACACACGTCAGGGCGGGGCCTGAGCTGCAGAGTCCAGACCCTGGCTCCTTCCTGGAGATTCCGCACAGCTGGGAGCCGGAACGCTGATGACAAGACCTGCCTCTCCAAAATGGTCCCCGTACAAGAAAAGGACTTGAGCAGTATTTCAGCTCCCACTTATCTTTTCATGGTATTTGCACTTGTTTGCCACCCAGGGGGACTGGCGTAAGTGGAGTAACAGAGGAGCCCTCCAGTGACTGGAAACGTGCTGAGTCATTAACGGTGCACAGTGCGTGATGCTGAGAAGTGTGCATGCAGGTGCGAGCCCCAGGGACAGAGAACACCGTCTTGGGGTTCCAGAACTCTGATTCCGAGGACTGAAAGCAGTTGATACCATGGCATGCTTGGTTTTCACGCCTTTGCCTTTTTAAATTAATGTAGACATTATCAAAAAGCATCACAGTGCCTCTTAGCAAACCAGTCAAAAAGATGCCCTGAAAATATTTCCTCTGGAGGCCAGGGTGGGTCCACCTGAAACAAGGAAGCATCTCTAGGGGGCTACGGTGTGTCACTCGGCTAATTCTTGATTTCTAAGTTCCACGGCCCCAACTTCTCCACAGCATCTCCAACCTTCGGGAGTTCCATAAGCTTCTTCAGTGGAGCTCTTTATTCCTGGAAAAAACAACCGTGTGGTCACTTGGGTGCACTGGACCAGACCTGGCAGTGATCATGGTCCTGGGGCCTCCAATCACCCAGGACATATTTCAAGGAGCCCCACTGTTGGGAAGGCTCCCCCCTGAGGAGTAAGGAAAGCTGTCCATCAACTCCAGTCCAGGCTGAGGCTGCAGGGCCACACATTATACTCCCCAGGCTCCCCGCAGACCTTGGTTCTGTGATATTTGCTGCATTATCTTGTACCATAGAAATGCATACCTGAGACCTATGTGATCCTATTGACCAATGTCACCCCAATACATTTAATTGAAAAATTCATACATTTCCTTTTTGCATTTTAAATTTTGAAATGAAGTTGGCAGCCTTAGTAAAGAGCCATCTGGTCTCTCTCTGTCAGATAAATATCCATCTTCTTGTAGCCTTTTCCTGGATTTTTGAAATCAGTTTCCCTCCAACTGTTCACAGGCAGTAAAGGAAATGTCTGAATGTTGGTAAAGCCAGTCTGTACTGTCACAGAGTTGAAGGACAGAACAGAAAACAAGGCAGGCAGCCCAGATACATACCTGCAGGCAAACAAACCCCACCCTTTCCAAACAAATCTCCCTAAAAAGGCCCAGGGCTGACCTGAGACAGGAAGGGGTGCCTCAAGGCTACTCAATGCTGTTCACGTAAAATGCTCAGCGAGGGACCCAGCTAGGGTCCCACCCCGTGGAGGGTCAGCAGAGAAAGGAGCAGGAGGCAGGAGTGTGTGTGTTTGCTCCCCCAGGGCATGTGTACAATGCGAGACCAGCTCTGCCCCATCAGTGCCCAGGGGCCCACAGCTTTCCTTTTTTACTGAAGAATGATATGAAGAGAGCTGGGGAATACCTGAGATTTTGCCTTAAAATTAAACAATGTTTATCCCAAAGGACAAGTTACCATTCTCTTATAACAATATTAAAACCAGTAACATATATCCAAAGCCACACAGCAGAGAGACTGAAATTTCGGCAGCCCTGCCTTTGCAGCAACTTGAAGGACAGGAAGATGACTAAACGCCCGCAGACAGAGAAGCAATTCTCATGAATTATACGCTGGGAAATAGAACACAAAATCACCCACGTGTAGCTGCCTGTTGCTCACGATCCCCATGGGGTCACTGCACGTTCTGAGTCATTCCCCAGCTCTGAACTCTCCATTTTGACAAGTAAACATTTTTACTCCATGAGGGTAATAACCTTATGAATTTGTTCTTTAATCTGGATAGTATATTTTAATTTTAATTGCTAATAATACCTCTACCTACCAATGGGACAAAAACCTCCATGTAAAATATATTTGTTTTTATTTTCAGTTAGAAAGCAAACCAACTGATTTTCTGAATTTTTCATGAAATCCTGTAATAAATTTGTATGAATTCCAACACAAATGTGCTGATAAACTAGAGAAAAATTTCAGCTTGCATTCCTGCTCCCACAGCTTCCAGAAGTGATGGAATTAGTCTCAAACAAGTAACCCCATGAGGACAGGTCGGCTGCCAGAGGACCCTCAGCCGAGAAAGGGGTGGAGGCTGCTCTGTGCTCAGCTCTCTCCTCTGGACCTTCTTCACGGGAGTCCACATTGGTCCAACCAGGGGGCTGTGATCAGAAGCAGATGTCGCCTCAGTCCCAAGGAGCTGGACTGGGTCCAGGGGAGTAAACGTGTGAAGCAAATATATGCAGTGCTGGTGGCTGCTGAGGCAGAGAAAGTTGGGCTGGCTCGGTGACTCTCCCTTTCTCTGCTCAGACGGGAGGGGACACTGCCCGCCCCCCAGCTCCCCCCAGGATCGAGAGAGAGGCAGAGGCCGACCCCATGAACCTCTGTTCTGCATAGCTTCACTCTCCGCAGTTCCTGTCTGTTCTCTCTGCCTTGACATCAACGGCTCCCATGTCAGGCTGACCACACTTCTTACACTTTCCTAGGCTCAACCCTAACCTCAGGGCCTTGGGAAGGTTCCTTCATGGGCTGCACCCCAATTCTGCTCAGGATGCTGCTTTGACATTGGAGCCCTGGGCCTGGGTGGGTCTGGGTTTGGAGGGACCGGAGCTGAGTCTTTTATGTTCCTGTTGTTGAGTTTTGTTTGGGTTTGTCTGTGCATTACTTGTTCTCAGCACATTTACCCTCCAGTCTACCTGCCATCTGTCCCTAAAGCACAGGAGGGACCTACTTATAAACGTACATGTTACATTTCCAATAGGTAGTGCTGCTTTCTTTTCCTTTTCTGGGTTCCAATCAAGAAACCCGGATAGACAGATACCTGACTATACAGATCACAATGTGCAGAGTCGGAGACCCTCCCTCTTCCTTCCTTTTATGGACAATGGATGCCCTAAGTGCAGGGTGGTGACTGACAGAAGACAGGCCTCCCAAACCCCAGGTCAGGGCTCTGTGCACCTGACCATATCCCTCTGGGACCACCTGAGCCCCTAAAACTTGCACCCTCCACACCAAGATACCCACAGTGCCTGCATCTCATCTCATTGCCAAGAAGAGAATCTATGAAAAACACAAGTAAATCCTTTCTGTACTTAAATGTTGACTACCCATTTACATCCACTGGGGGCTTATGCTAGTGGCAATTAATCTTCAATAAATTATAAGAAGGAACTTAGGTCATGATCCCTCCAGGTCCAAAACAGACAATGACCTCCTCTCTCCTTGTTAACTTTCACACCTGAACTAGGACCATGGCCCCTCAGGGGCCTTACCAGGTGTCGCTTCCATTCTCACACACAGGTGAGCTGTGACACACAAGTCTGTGGCGCCTCCCCCAACAGCCTAAACACTGACACTGTGTCTTCAATTAGTTTATGTCGAGGGCAGACAAAATACTTCCATCACATGATTTTAAAAATTATACCAAGTTGTCATTGAAGGATAGAGAAGAAAAGATACTGTAATCTTTAAATTCTTGGTTCTCATAAGAGAACCCTGAAAAAGTGCAGCCTCCTCTCCCTTCTCTGTCCCTGGAAATGCCCCCACAAGTGCCAGGAAGGGGGTACAGGTGACGGTGGGGGCCAGCACTCCTTAGCTCCTCAGTGGAGAACCGAGATCAATCCTGGGCCGCTGTCATAGGGCAAGAAGCAACCTCCGGTATGGCCCTCAGAGGCACATGAGCTATAGAGTTGGGGCCATGCAGAGCTCAAAGGCACAGAGATAACCTAGTCCAGCGCCCAGTTCACCAACCAAAGCTCCTTGTACACTGAGCTGCCCTAGGGACAAAGCTCTCAAACAATGTGAAACCTATCTGGCCAAAGAGAGATCTGTCCACGAAATGAACGCCTCACTGCCACAAGGCCGGGTCGCTGATCAAGGCCTCCAGGCTGTGTGAGGCCTGCCCTGCAGGGACAGCCAGCTCTGATATAACCCCAGGTCGCCCCAAGTCACACGGGAACCAGGGCTCCGGGCTATTTCCATGGCAGACATCATAACAGCAGATGTACAGCTTTAGTCCGAGTGTTTTCTCTTCCCATAGAAATGAGCCAACCGGCTGGTGCTACGGACAGAATCAGGTTCCAGGCTGTCAGAGGAAAGGGCCTGGGACCGAGGGAACCTGGGTTGTCTCGCCCCAGACTCTGCGTCTCACTCTCCGGGTCCCTTCCCACTTCAGAGGCCTGCCCACCCGCTTCATGCAGCTCTGCCACCCACACAGCCCTCGCAGACGCCCACGGACACCCCGTGGTGGCTCACCCGTGGGTCCCCGCCTCGGTGCGGTGGTCACGCGGGCCTTGCCACCGTGGCGCTGGCGTCTCCGTGGCCTTCCTGCAGGTGTACAGCCACTTGATGATGCGCGCGTTCCTCTCCACGACCGAGGGGGCGCTGGGCGCCTGCTCCGTCAGCTCCTCCTCCTGCAGCCCCTCATCGCCGCAGCTGCGCCGCGAGAAGCCACCCTCGGAGGTGGCGACGCTCACGCTGCGGACTCTGAGGGTGCCCTGGTCCGAGCCCGCGGAGAAGTTCTCCCGCCCGAGGGCCTCCACCACCTCGGGCTCCAGCCCGCAGAACTGGAAGAAGGTGTCGAACTCGGCAGCGGACTTGGAGTAGCGGGAGCTGAGGTCGGACTGCGAGCGCTGCAGACCCCGGCGCCTGGCCGCCTGCAGCTCGCGGGTCCCTGACGCGGCCGGGACCCTGGGGCACGAGGGCGGCGTCGGGGGAGCGGCCGGGACGCTGGGGCGCGCGGGGGGCGTCGGGGGAGAGGCCGGGACGCTGGGGCGCTCGGGGGGCGTCGTCGGGACGCTAGGGCGCGCGGGGAGCGTTGTCGGGGGAGCGGCCGGGGTGCTGGGGCGCGCGGGGGGCGTCGTCGGGACGCTAGGGCGCGCGGGGAGCGTTGTCGGGGGAGCGGCCGGGGTGCTGGGACGCGCGGGGGGCGTCTGCGGAGCGGCCGCGGTGGTGGGGCGCGCGGGACGCACGGGAGCCGCGGCGGGGCCCGGCTTCGTTGGCGTCGCCTCCGCGCCCGCGGCCCTGCCCTTCTCTCCCGCCGGGGACGTCTCGGGGGGCGTCGGCGTCCTGTCCTTACCCGGCCCCGGGAGGCGCTTCCTCGCCAGGCTGTCCCGGAGGCCGTCGGCGCCCGGCCCGCGCGCGAACTCGCACTTCTGCCGGTAGATGACCAGCGAGTCCGGCCTCAGCGGCCTCCGCGGTATCGCCCTGCGCGCCACAGCGCCGGGGGCGCGGGCCGGGGGGCGCGGGTCGACCGCCTGTTCTCCGCCCGCCCCGGGGCTGCTGCCCTCGGAGGCCGGGCCCCAAGCCGTCCCCGGCAGAGCCCGCACGTACTTAGAGCGGTCGGCCGCCAGCCTCTCCACCGCGCTCCTGAGCGCTGGCCGCGCCGCGTCCGGGTGCCTGGGCAGCAGCTGCTCCATCGGGGGTGCGTCCGGGCCGAGCAGTGCACGCATCCTGCCGGCACCGCCGCCGGGCTCCCGTCCGCGGAGAGAGACGGGCTGCGGCGCGTCGGTCAGGGATCTATTCCGAAGTCCGAGCAGGGCGGGGGCTGGCGTCCGTACCTGCCGCCCAGGTCCGGACCCTGCCGACAGTGAGCCGGGCCGATTGGAGTCGCTCCAGGGCCTGCCCGCGGCTTCTCGTTCGTTGCCGGCCCTGCCGTCTTCCTACCCCTGGTAGAGGCGCAGCACCTGTCCCGCCCGCTCACCTTCCGCCCGCCCCGCCCCGCCCAGCCCAGCCCTCGCCTCCCTCCCACAGCTCCAGCTCCGCACCTTCCGCCCGCTCCGCCCCGCCCCGCCCCTCCACGCCTCCAGCCCTCTGTGCTCCTGGGGCTGGGAGGGCTTGGCTGCCAGGTCCGGGCTCCCCCCTTCCTCCAGAGGGCCGTGGGTCAGCGCTGGAGGCCAGCACCTCCGCGGTGGGGGAGGAAAGGGCAGGTGTCTCACGTCCTTTGAACTGTTAAGGTTGACCTCAGGGTGTTTGGAAACTTGACTGTAGTTTCCTAAATCTATACCTGCGCACAGATCTTTATTTTCAGAAAAGAAATGGACATAAAGGAAAGAGAACGTGTGTAGGAGAGACTCAGTCTGTCTGTGTTGGGCGGAAAGAACCCAGGACCCACAGGGACCTGGGTCAGGTCCGGCCGTGACCCTGACCCAGACCTGAGCAGGACTCAGAGGGCGAGGTCCGTGGATTTGGATGAAACCTGACCAAATGGCCGGAAAAGCTGCTGTTTTTACTGTAACCAAGGCAACAGGAAACCACGGGCTCACAAGACAAGTGGATCAGCCCAGGAATGCCAAACGCGTAAGAGAAAATATTTCCAAAATTCCATTATTTCTAAAAGCTGGACATAGAACTAGAAATATCTGCCGGCGTGCAATGCCTACCTTCTCTCTTGTGTTCAAGCCAGCTCCTGAGGGGCAGGCCTCTCCCGGCTGTGGCTGCTGCTCCTCCTGGTTGTTTCTGAAAGCATCTGAGAGCCTGCGGGCACCAAAGGTGGTGAGTCAGCAGGTGCAGCAGCAGAATAAACAGAACCAGGTTTGGCTCACTCAGGGAAGCTCCCCCCCGGCCCCCCACCACCGACGATCAAACAGCAGCAGGTTTGTGCCACAGGGGCCTTGAGACCTTAGTCCCTATAAGGCCAAACCCCATAGTCAGGGATGAAGTACAAGAAGCCCAGTCTCCTGAGATCCAAACTAGCCACCTCCACTCATTGGAGCTCATGGGAAAGATGGCTGTGGTCCTTCAGGTCAAGGAAAGGAGATGTAGATACGGGTGGGCAAGCATAGCTTTACAGTTGTTCATGTGGAAAAGAATACAACTAAATTGTAGCGCGCCGAAACCGGTTTGGCTCAGTGGATAGAGCATCGGCCTGCGACTGAAAGGTCCCAGGTTCGATTCCGGTCAAGGGCATGTACCTGGGTTGCGGGCACATCCCCAGTGGGAGATGTGCAGGAGGCAGCTGATCGATGTTTCTCTCTCATCAATGTTTCTAACTTTCTATCTCTCTCCCTTCCTCTCTGTAAAAAAAAAAAAAAAAAAAAAAAAAAAAAAAAAAAAAAAAAAAAAATCAATAAAATATATATATTAAAAAATCGTAGCGCAAGAACAGGCTATTAGTGCACTCACAACTGTAAAAAGACATGTTTGTTAAATTCTCTATGTCGGGGGCTATATATTCCACAGTGGGAGACACCATTGTAGCCCATACTAGTTATTGGAAGATCAGCATTTTCTGCAGCCTCCTAAACCTGTTTTAATGCAAGCCTATTTCCTCTTACTGATTTCCATAAAGTTTTGGAAAAACAGATCAATATCTCTTTATAAACACCATCTTCATAACAATGAGAAAGTGTTTCACTTGATAACTGCCTTCCAAGTTTCCTCTCTGTTCAGGCCTCACCTTCACTCACCAGGTTTTCATTCTCTTTCCTATAACCATTCTACGGCAGCTTGGAACTTCAGAAACAAGAAAGTGAGTAGAGCCTTCCTGGTTCAAGGGCCGCTGAGTCAAGGTTCCTGGAGCCAACAGGCCATGTTGCTGGGTGGGAGGCCTCGGGTGCTTGGGCTGAGAGGGGTAGGCCGAGAAATGCTGGCCTAGTCCAGGTGGGAGCAAGGCCGGACACAAGATTCCTCAGGAATGTTGTAGGGAAGCTAGTCACATGACCAAGTGATACAATTGTTCTCCTTAACCAGAGCCCAGAGCCCTTAACCTTGAGCTTAATACTTCAAATGCTGACGTTTTAACCCGAAGGAAAGGAAACATTGGTGTCAAACTGCAGGCAGGTGTTTATGACTTATAATTCTCTATAAAGTTTTAGGGGCTTTGTGCCAGCGTTTATCTTCAATGAATGTGGTTTCACATCATCTACTGGCATTTCATGTGCTACCTGGACTTGTTCTGAGAGGGCAGGTGAGATTTATGGAACCTGAAGAAACAGGATTATCTTGTCCATGGCTGTGCCAAGACACGAAGGGCTACTGGGAAAGACAGTGATTGACGTGCGGTACAGTGGGTATCTAAGAGTGTCACACGCAAGGGACATCACTTCACCCCCGAATCAAAGGACGAGGAAGTTCCCAAAACCGGTTACTAAGAACTGAATACTAATTAAACCGGAAGGCAAGTAATAAATTACCTGTGCAAAGATATACTTTTAGAGGAAATTGCAAAGTTTAATAATTTATTTTGTACTTTAAGAGGATGTTTATTGATTTTGAGATAGTTTTTTTCTCAAAGACCTAGACAATGATGGGGCATGGAGCATGAACGTGTTTGCCCAGGTTCTGGCCCACACAGCAGGTTCTGATGATGACCCAGCTCTGGTGGGAAAGCCAGGAGGTCTGCGGTCAAAGCCTGGCTCTGTCACCTGCCAGTCATTGGCCCAATGATATTGCATTGGGACCGAGAGTTACCTCAGTGTCTCGTGGGGAGCGTGAGGGAGCATGTGAGAGTCTCTCACAGCCCTTTCCTGCCTGGGATGACTCCTTCCCTTCCCCCCATAGCCTCTGCTCAGCTGAGGCCTGGAGGGTGTGGGCACCTTTTCCAGGGCCTCCGTCCACAATATGCTTCTCCTCTGCAGTAGCTTCAGGGAAGCCTGTCGGAAATTTGTTAAACGAACCCATTTAATATTCCAGGTGAGCAGACGGGTACTAGTTTTCATCCTCAAAACTCCATTTGTTAGGGTCCGGAGATGCCCTCAGGGGTCGGTGACGGGGCACCTGCTTCCATGGGTTGTGAAAGAGCCACGTCAGTTATTAGAACTGTATCCCAGTCTACAGTCAGATGAGGACAGAGTGATGCCCATGGAGCCTTCTCCATCCACCACCTTAACTTCCAGGAAAACAACAAGTGTGCACTGGGGGCAAGGTGCACCTGCGGCACACTCCCACAGTCTCACCGTTCCCACCCTTCCGCTGTTCCCACACCTTCCCAGTGACTCCCATTTCCTTGGGTCAAGGACAGGTGATCCTCTTACCCCTTCAGTCTCACAGGTCATGGACTCACCTTGGCCAACAGACCGTCAGCAGACAGGAGCTGAGACTGAGCCCTATGTCTGCTGCCCCCTCTTTGCTCTGCCGGCCCTTTCCCCCAAGGACCGCAGAGGTGGATGGCAGCGTTATTTTTTTAATGTTCCCATTATAATTCTAATGTTAATAGAAAGATAGAATATATGCATGCATCCCATTTTCTTTCTATTAACATAGATCCAGAGAGGTTATATATCGCCTGTATATGTATATGAAGATTATGAATAAATATAACGTCTGTAAGCACATAGAAACTCCACAAGGCTGGTGGGGACTTCCAGGGACAAGCCCCCAGCAATGCCACCAAGTTCACAGTTTATATTACAAACACCAGGAAATATGGACACACAGCTGTGTTAGTCTCCGATTGTTGCTGTGACAAATTTCCACAAATATGACTTAGCGCAAATGTATCACCTTAGTTCTGGAGGTCAGAGATCTACAATGAGTCTCCAGGACTGTGTTCCTCCAGAAGGCTCTTGGGAGAATCTCCTGGTGGATCTTTCCCTTGTCTAAAGGTTACCCACTCCCCTTGGCTATGGGTCCTTCCTCTCTCACCAAAACCACAGAACAGCATCTTCTCTCTCCTCTGACCCTTTCTTTTTCTTTTTTTAAATATATGCTGGGATCCAACCCCAGCAGGTCCAGGGGTCCCCAAAGGTGTGGACGGAGTCGGCAAAGAAGGAATGCCTTTCCTTCCTCTTCTGGTCTGGATCTCCAGCCAAGTTCTGTTTAGGATCCCCAGCCAGGTTCTGTGTCCATGTTCTCTTGCTAGGTTCTCCAGCCAGGTTCTCCAGGTTCTCCAGTCAGGTTCGGTCACCAGATTCTGTAGCCAGGTTCTTCAGCCAGGTTCTGGCTAGGTTCTCCAGCCAGGTTCAGTCACCAGGTTCTAGTCAGGTTCTCTTGCCATGTTCTATCCAGGTTCTGTAGCCAGGTTCTGTCTCTAGGTTCTTCAGCCAGGTTCTGTCTCTAGGTTCTGTCTCGAGGTTCTGTCTCCAGTTTCTGTGCAGGATCTTTTGGCATGTTCTCTCCAGCGAAGTTCTTCTGTCTCTGGGTTCTGTGTAGGTTCTGTGTCTAGGTTCTGTGTCTAGGTTCTGTGTCTAGGTTCTGTGTCCTGTTGTCTTGTTACATCTGTATTTATACCAGTTGATTCCAATCCTATCAATCTCTATTCCAAAGGTTAGGGCGTTTCTTATCTCCATTCCAGGGAGTAAAGATTATGTAGCTTAAGCATGATTGTTCGTAGTTAAAGTGATTAATTACCCACCTGGCACTTAGTTAAGGGGTTTTATTCCCTCCCTAACTTCAGGGGAAAATCCCTACCTGGGGAAACAACCTTTCTCAGAGAGGTGACCTTGGTTAAAACACATAGTGCCAAGAAGGTGAGCAAACATATTAAGAACAGTATGCCATATATGACAGGTCCCTTGAAACAGCAAGGATGGACCGGCTCCCGGCAAATGTATTTTATTGATTTTTCACAGAGAGGAAGGGAGAGGGACAGAGAGTCAGAAACATCAATCAGCTGCCTCCTGCACACCCCCCACTGGGGATGTGCCCGCAACCAAGGCACATGCCCCTGACTAGAATCGAACCTGGGACCCTTCAGTCCACAGGCAGACGCTCTATCCACCGAGCCAAACCGGCCAGGGCATGACCCTTTCTTCTGAAGTAAAAAATTAGGTCATTATGTCTATTCCTTTATCTTCCCCTTTGAAGAAATCATTTAACTTCTTGGGATTTTGGTTCTGTCTTCAGAACAGATATAAACCACTGAATGCCTACCTTACAGAGACACATGGAAGCGTATTGCAAAATATAAAGAGCATATAAAATATGCTCTTCAAATACAAAGAGGTATTGATCAGAGTGGTAGAAGGCATGCCAAGCACTGAGGAACTAAAGTTCAACTTGAAGTTATGACTTGAGGCAAGAAAGATTGCTCAGCGAGGAGGCAGAGGAAAATGTTCCCGTTGAGCCTTGAGGGCTTGGATGCTCCAGGGGGGGCCTGGGAGGTGGGAGCAGAGATACTGTTAAGGCTGGAGGTGAAGTTCATGAGCTCGAGGTAGCAGACAGGTCACGGCTAAATGGACAGTCATCGGAAAGATCAAGCCAAATCATGTCAGGGCGCCAAGGCCAGAGAGAGGCACCAGAGTGAGACTGTGGGAAACCCAAGTCAACAGAACACGTCCCCAGTAGCAGGTTGTGAGGTGAAGTGTGATATTGAGGTTCCAGGAGAGTGGGCCACGGCTTATTGGTCATTTGCAGCCACAGCTTGGTTGACTTCAGCCATTGCACACAGGTTGCCAGGGAAGGAAGCAGGGCTGAGGTTACACAGTGAGGTGTTCTCCTGGGGGAGGACCCTGAAATTCAAGGCTACTCATTAGGAGGGAACAACAAACAAAAAATGTAAATATAATTGCAATCAAATCTTATAGACTGAGGAGCCTAAGCCAGAAAACAGCAATTAACATTCTTCATCTGATACCAAAATAGTTAGAAAGTTCTTGTGCTGTTCAGTGCCGTTAACATCTGCCATTCTTTAGAAAAGGCAAACCCTCTTTTATCAGTGATAATGACAGTTTCTTCAGGAAGCAAATGAGTTATTTTATACTTTTGTTAATTACAGAGAAGGAAACATAAATTCTTCGGCTTATTTCCCACGTGTAGATGAAGCCTTCTCTATGAACAACTGTAAGGAAATACCACATCCTCAGAGACAAGAGCCTACAGCTTTATGAAAGAGAAGAATTTAAACATGTTTACAAGGCCTGACTTTACAGTAACCACTAACATGCACATGTGTTAGGCTACTTTCTATTCTAAAGTGAAATCCCCAATACATTGCTTGGTAAACCATGGTGTGCACTGGGAATAAGTTTTCATATAGAATCGTGGCCCCAGAAGCAATGGAAGCATGCCTTAGTCTTCAGTGCAACTGAAAACCTGGTGATCAATCATAAGGTAAAATTTGGACTGCTTTCCCCAGGCGTGACTGATTTATTTTTAGTATGTGTCCTCTAAAAATAACAGTGGTATTTTCATGAGTTTTTTGTTTTTATAACTGAAATCACAGAGTTGCTTTAAAGTGGTGAATCAGGGCCCAAACCCAGGCCTGTAGAATTCTGAGCCCTTATTTCACTTGGTTCAGCCAAAGACTTTGCTCTGAGGAAGGGAAGAGCCAGGCTGCTAATGTACTAGAGGGGAGCTCTGGTATGGAGTACAGTTCCCCATTAAACCCTGGGAGGGTGGGGGGGGGGGGAGAGAGAGAGTGAGAGAGAGAGAGAGAGAGAGATGCATATGCATGTGTAACAAAGTCAGCATGCAGGACGCAGATGCTCTGGGAGGGGCGGGGGGCTGTGAAGCTCACAGAGGCTCAGCCCTCATCCACCAGAGTTTTGGGGGACACCGCAGCTGTGCTCTTGGAGACTGTGGGGCAGCTGCCCTGGGAGAGAGCTCAGCCGTGTAACCCTAATCCCACAGGGTTTCCCTTCTAACCACAGGTCTGAAGTATGTGTACTTTGTCTCACTCTGCTAACAACCTGTTAGTAGACACTTGGATTGATAGATGACATCAGACGCCTCACCTGCATGGTGTGAACGCTGGCTCCTGCAAACTACATTTGATTTTGCAGAGGCCTCACCCCTTGTCCCTCAGGCTTGGCATTTGTGATCCATCTGCTGACATGAGACTGCATTCTGGGTTTCTGTACTGGTGAGAGCTAGAACGAGCTCTTATGAACCCAAAAGTCCTGCTGTCACACCCAGGAAGGTGGGCTCTCCATTGTTCACGGGGCGACTCAGATGGAATATTCACCAAGCAGATGCATGCCCCTCCCTCCCTCCCTCCCTCCCTTTCTCAGGAGGACAGCGCCACTCGCTGGGGTCCCTGGGACAACGGTGTAAGCTCACACAGGCTGTAATCCTATTTCTGCATCTCATGGAGCCACATGAACTCCCTGGCCCTCCTGGTGTGACACGTGGAGTGTGTCTGACTTTATGTGGGCAAAGGCATAGATGTTCTCAGGAGGGTATGGCTGGACTTCACGATGCACAGGGGTGAGGGTCCGTCATCAGAGCAGGTCAGACTCATCACAAAGGTCACCGCTGGTCTCTAGTCCTCATGGTCCCTGGAAATGAAGGTCTTCGCCTGTGTGCGGGTGAGGGAGCCATTACCCCCTCCAGCGGCTGTGAGTGAGGGTGCAGGCTCAGTGGGGTGCAGTCCTGGTGGGCACATTGCTATCGTCTGGGAGGCCATCAGCTGGGGTCCTCAATGGCAAAGGCTGCTGGGGTTCCTGCTTTGCTTTCCCCACAGGGTAAGTTCCAGCCCCAGGACTCCCCTGGCAGGGTCCGGCACACAGGCCCTCAGAGTGGGGCAGGCCTGAGTCCTAGGCTCAGGAGGGTGGAACTGCTGGGCTCCAGGGGCTGAGACACAGTAGCCATGGCAGTGGTGGTGGCACCAGTGTCTGAGGTACGACAGTGACAACCTGCTGACTAGGGCCCAGGTGTCTGGGGCTCACCCTGTGCCTCAGGTGGTGGGGGGGAGCGCGATCTGGGGCACAGCAGTGGGTGCTCCAGCCCTGGGAGGTTGGAGGCGGGCACGCCGGGAAGCCCCTCCCTGGGATTGAGCCTTGGCAGCCAAGGCTGCAGGAGTCAGTGACGTCACCTCCAAAGGTGCTTTTGAAACAAACATAATGTAGTCAACGAGTGTCTGTGACACACTTTCAATAAAATTTCCATTTTAGAGTAGTTTTAGACTTACAGACAATTGTGAAGATAGCACAGAGATTTGTATACCCTGTATCCAGGTTCTTCTGTGATTAACATCCTACATTCGTGAGGTTTATTTGTCACCATTGATGGCGATGGCGACAAGTCTAAGGGGAGCAGTCTGGGAAGCCCAGGATGCCATGTCCTCCCTGGGGATCCGAGGGTTGCAGCTCCTTGTGACATGGGGGCAGGTGCTGGTTTGTATTTTAAAGTAAGCCAGAGAGATCAAGAGAAAATGGCTCCAGAGGCTGCGTTGGAGAACTAGTGTCAAAGTAGCTCAGAGTGGACCATTATCCCCGGATTTGGAGAAGTCACAGGCACATTTGTGAAAAATATCTTGCCTTACATGCTTGAGTGTTTGGACTTAAAGTTCCTCAACGTGTTGACTTGGCGCTGACTTCGTTTCCTGAGTGTTCGGAAACCACATTGTTACATGTTGTCTGACCAATGGAATCCTTTCAAAGAAAATGACCCGCTGGGGTGTATTTTCATGAAGAATTATGCCTTCTGTCTTATAAATGTAAATATCTTAAATGATAGGTCTTGTGGTTGCAGATTGTAGGTCTTATGCATTCTCACAGGGGAAAAATGTGCTCTAGGAACTGAAAACTTTACAAGCTGACTTTAAAATGGGTTGGCAGCTGACAGATAATGGAACACAGCTTTAATCAGAAAACTATGTTCTAACAAATTGGCAGGGAGACCGGCAGTGAATGAGTGGTGGCACAGCCACCCGTGGTCTCAGGCGCTCCGGGGACTATTGCGTTATGCTCTTGTGCATGTTTTTGTTTACACACCACAGGCTTAGGTTACTCACAACTCTGACTCAGGAGACTCTCCCCTGCCTGGAAGTGAGTTCACCTTCGGTAACTCTGTACTTCCCAAAGCCACACTTTCACAACCGGGGGGCGTGTCCACTCTCAGGTCTGCAGAGACAGGCTGTGTGCGCTGTCTCACCACCACGTGTCGCAAACCCAGAAAAGGAGGCCCCGAGTTTAGAGTTTGCTCAGAGTTCCAGAGCCAACTCAGTAGAAAAGGGAAGTCCGGGAACAGTGTCCTGGCTTGTCGGCCAGTAGTTTTGTGGGTTTTGTTGTTCTTGTTCGGTTCATAAGGTAGACATGAGTCTACTGTATGCACGTCCTCCCTAGGTTACTCCAGCACGGGAGGCACTGCTGGAAAGTGATGACTCCAGAGACATCCCCTGTGAATCTCTCTCCACTGACAGCTCTCCAGGACGGCACACGGTCCCCCCTCACTCTCCTGGTCGTGACGCATGGCATCTCTTCTCGTGGGCCACTTGCCATCCTGGGCCTATCCTGATGGTTAGTTCCTCTGTGGTTAAATATTTCATATACTCACAGAATCTTGACTCCCTGACTTACTTCCAATATGTGTAAAATCAAATTATTTCATGAAGTTAAGTGTTGAAAATATAAATGAAACACTATCTCGGGATGGTCAGGGGTGTTTTTAAACAAAGTCCTCATAGCCTTGAGAAGACCACATGATCCCACCCGCTCTCTCAGGGAGGAGTGTTTGTACCAACAATCCCTACTAACTAGGGATTGTTAGACAATCCAAACATATTCTTAGTAATTCAGAAATGATGAATTTCCCTGGGAAATCCAGCGGCTTTGGCCCGGGGGCTGCATTGAGATATCTCCTCACTTATGTGGAGAAATGTGATAACAGAGGAGAAAGAACCAGTTCATTCTGGAAATGAGTGTTCTTCACACAAAACTCTTAATGGTGAGAATTAGAATTTATATAGATACTAGAGGCCCAGTGCATGAATTCATGCACTGGTGGAGTCTGGTGGGCCTGGCCCCAATTGGGGTGGATTGGGGCTGGGCCTGTAAGGAGGAGATGGCTGGGTGGGCTGGCCCTGCCCCCAAATGGGGTGGAGGGGGCCAACTGGGAACCAGCGGCTTGGGGGAGGGGCCATGGGTGGTTGACCAGCTGCCCCTGCCCTTGATTGGGGTGGGGGGGGTGGTCAGGGGTGGGGCCTGTGGGGGAGGGGCTGTGGGCCAATAGTGGGGGCCCACCAGGGGCAGGGCCAGGCAGGGGGAGGGGCTGCAGGAGGTTGGCAAGCCAGCCAGCCCCAGTCCCTATTGGAGTGGGGAGGACGATTAGGGGTGGGGCGGCTGGGGGGCAGGGCTGGTGGCTGATCTGGGTGGGGCAGGCAGATCGGGGGCGGGGCTGGCCAGGGGGAAGGGCCATGGGGGGGGGGTGTTGGCCAGCCATCCCCACCCCTGATCCAGCCGGTTCGCTGGCCTCAGTGGGTGTCAAAGTGACCAGTTGTTCTGGTCATTACAGTGTTACGGTCTCTGGCTTTTTATATGTATAATTAGAGAAAAGACATACAAATTAAAGGCACTTGTCACCTGCACACGTAGGTTAAATACTCATATGAAGTCTGCTAAAAAAAAAAAAAAAATTCAACCAAGTAAACTTAAAGATCGAATTGACTTTACTAAACGCTTCATGAATCAGACAGCTTCCCATTTGACAACCAGGTCACTCCAAAGAGTGGGACAAGATGCAGTTTCTTATAGGCAAAAAGGGAGTGGGACAAAGATGTTAAAAGAGTGAATTTTTCAGACAATGTGACCTTCACTTAGGGGAAGTCAGGGGTCTTATCACACAGATTAGCTTCCTAGTGCTGACCAGGAAATTCCTAACTGGTGAGAGAAGAGTGAGGATGTGGAGTACATAAAATAGAGTCACTTTAACCAAGCTGCTGGAATTATTAACATCATGAGGTTGGAGACACAAGGAACGACCCTAATAGTACGTACCCTGGGAAACTAAGCTTTTGGAAATTTCCGGTCCTGTATCAGTGCCCAAATGTACACCTGGAATTGGGTCAGATCTCCAGATAACCTCAGCTCAGCCTGCAGGACTAGCATCCAGACTATGTGAGGCCACTCGATAGCCATCTCCCCGACTACAGGATGTGACCAGATGCCCTGACATCTATCATCAGCCCCCTGACATCTGACTGATGAGCCTCCTGGACCAGGGCTAGGGCTGAGAAAGCAGGATTATTCTCAAGAACGGACTTTGAACTGTAAGAACTCTTAACTTTTCCATCTTTTCAGAACACTTCTAGGTTTTTGCCCAGCTGTGTTCCAGGTTCGCAAACTCTAAGATTCTTGAATAAATCTTTAACATGTATTTCTAGCACAGCCTCCAGACTCTTTGAATTAGTTCAACATTGCTTTAAAATTCCATTCCTGGGAGAAGCTGAACTGCAATTAGTTTAGTTATTATTCTTGGTGGGACTTAACAAAAGTGACTCCATTTTGGGTCTGTTGTTTCTTTAACATGTCAAACCAAAAACATTTACCTCACAGCTGCAAAGTGCTGAGGCCTGAGGCTGTCAGAGTTCATGGTATATTTTGAGGATTTAATTGAAGTTACTAAATATATTTCTTAAGGTTTGCAGCCTCTCACATGTCCACTGCATATATGTTTTTAATTACACAAATATTTAAGAATCTCACTCATGTTACAGACTGTATTGCAGGAAAATGAAGATGAATAAAACGGGTAAATGATTAAGTACATTGAGCATGTATATGTCTGCCAAGTGGATATCAGTTTCAACACTCATTAGGGTGAGAAGACCTAAATTCAGAGAAAGAGATTTCACAGTTTTGATAAACTCTTCAATGCAAATTGCTCTGAAATGCTACATTAGCCCAGAAGAATATTTTATTGCTATTACCAATTCTGATAAAAATTGCTGCAGGGACAGTGACTCCTTCTGCCTTTAGTTTCACAGGTTTAATTCTTGGAAAAAGTCAGTAGGAGTTACACCCACGTCCCTGAAGACACTGCTTTCCTGGGGCTGTGATGCTTTCCAGGACTTGGGGCAATTCTAGGGGGAGTAATCGGCCTCCGAAAAGATGCTCAGAGGCCGGCCACGTAAGTGATCACAGAATAAAAAGGGTTGGGCCACAGGCCCTGCAAAGTGTAAAGAGAAGTGTTTATTGAATTTAGAAAAAAAATCTCTTTTGGAGAATAGGCAATTTTCATATGAAGTGAAGTAAGACATTAGAGTGAGTCACATTCTGTGAGCACCTGACTTCCGTCCCTGTTGGGCAATATCCATGATTGCATTGTGAGCAAGAAGCCCAGCACACATTTAAACTCCCTTATTTTGTTTTTAGCAGAAATATATAATTTATCAAGTGTCAACATCGACAGCTTCCTTTGAAGAACGTCCCGGAACTTTCTTGCTGTTTTGCACCATGATTAAAATGGGACATCACAGGATTGGGCAACGGGAGAGGAGCAGCTATTCTGATGAAGCTGGTCCAAACCAAGGGTGAGCTGCGTGGACCTAAGGCTCCTGCATGACGACAAAAATAAGATTTCATACAAAGATTCTTGTGACCGAGAGGCATGCGCATTCGCAGTTGTCTATTATGATAAAATATAAGTTCATCGTGAACATTTTAAAAATTCAACTATTTTAGCCAGTTCTGGGTTCCTAGAAGGTCTTCTTATTTTTAAAATGTTTGATTAAAACCAAAGCCTCAATCATCATCAGCAGCAGCAGATCACTGAAAGCTCACGGTAGAGCTGGGCACTTGGCTTCATACCCAACGCGAGCGATTCCATTTCCTTCTGCGGCTCCCTGAGGAGACCCATCCCCGGGCAGCACAGCAGTGATGAGAAGCACTGAGCACTCACATCTGTCCTTCGCTTGCCTAGAATCCAGGGGCACAGGAAGTTAGGGCTGATAATGGCCCTGACCTCACAGAATAAGTGAGTGGAAAAGTAAAACACTGGGAAATGCCCGCTACTGTTAATGAAAACCGAGGCGGAGGCCAGGTCAGTAACTGGCTCAAGGCCACATGGATAAGAAGAGGCAATCCGAGAAGTTTAACCCCCTTAGGCAGTCCCACTTCAGAGAACTCTCAACTACGCCACTATCCTATAAGAAAAACTTAACAGATGACATTAAATTACTTGAAGTCATGTTCTCTTCCTGGGCACACAGCCAGATCAAATTTGCAAGCATTTTTTGCAGGTAGATGAGGACATAAGAAAAAATGGGTAGGAGGATTTTGAAAAAAACATTTGAGCTGGGTATTGAAGCTTCAGAAGGAGCAAGTTGGCAATTCTGAACTGCAAGGCACACTCTGCTTCTCTGTGAACTTGGATCTTCTGGGTGATGTTGAATAAAAACCGATCTGTTCCTTTATGGCTTTCTGGTTTTATAGAATTCTTCTTCTGAATAATAATCAGAATTTGGATGTTATGTACATTAGTCTTCTCAGCTCTATTTCTAGTGTTATCAAGTTCTTTATGTCCTATTTATTGCAAAAATAAGTCCAAAAGCAGGAGTTTTCCTATCATTGCAGGATAAATCTTCCTTAAAGACAAACACCAGTTTATACTCACTGCACAGCAAGCTTACTCAGTAGCTACATCTAGTGGGCTTCCTGGAAATTGTTCTATTTTTGCCCAGAGTAGATAGGCCGAAGGATCGCACATAACACAGTGCAGTTTATTAATCAATATTTGAAATTCTCACTGCACCACAGTCCTTGACAGCTTCATTTACTGTGTGTGTGTGTGTGTGTGTGTGTGTGTGTGTGTGTGTGTGTGTCTGTCTGTCTGTCTGTAGGTTCCCAAGTTCAAAACGTTATTTTGTAGCAAATATTTTAAAAGAAATCTTGAGCCCGGCTCGTGGCTCAGTGGTTGAGCATTGTCCCATGAACCAGGAAGTCAGGATGCCATTCCCCTTCAGGGCAGGTGCCAGGTTGCAGGTTCCCCAGCAGGAAGCACGCAGGAGGCAGCCGACTGATATTTCTCATGGATGTTTCTCTCTTTCTCTCCCCCATCCTCTCTCTGAAGTCAATTGCCGGGAGCTGGTCCATCCTTGCTGTTTCAAAGGACCTGGCATATATGGCATACTGTTCTTAATATGTTTGCTCACCTTCTTGGCACTATGTGTTTTAACCAAGGTCTCCTCTCTGAGAAAGGTTGTTTCCCCAGGTAGGGATTTTCCCCTGAAGTTAGGGAGGGAATAAAACCTCTTAACTAAGTGCCAGGTGGGTAATTAATCACTTTAACTACGAACAATCGTGCTTAAGCTACATAATCTTTACTCCCTGGAATGGAGATAAGAAACACCCTAACCTTTGTAATAGAGATTGATAGGATTGAATCAACTGGTATAAATACAGATGTAATAAGACAGCAAGACACAGAACTTAGAATACAGAACCAAGAGAGACGGAACCTAGGCACAGAACCTACACAGAACGTTCTCTAGAGACAGAAGAACTTCGCTGGAGAGAACATGGCAAAAGTTCCTGGACAGAAACTGGCCTCAGAACCTAGAGACAGAACCTAGCGAGAGAACATGGCAAAAGATCCTGGACTGAACCTGACTACAGAAATTGGCAAGAGAACCTGACTAGAACCTGGTAACTGAACCTGGCTGGAGAACCTGGACAGAACCTGGCTGGAGAACCTAGCGAGGGAACATGGCTACAGAACCTGGCTGGAGAACCTGGAGAACCTAGCAAGAGAATATGGACACAGAACCTGGCTGGAGATCCTGAGCAGAACTTCGCTGGAGATCCAGACCAGAACTTGGCTAGAGATCCTGGCTAGGCTGCTGATCAACTGAACGCTGTCTCCGTGTCATTCCTTCTTCGCCGACTCCGTCCACACCTTTGGGGAACCCCTGGACCTGCTGGGGTTGGACCCCGGCAGTCAATAAAAACCTACTTTCAAAAAAAGAAATCTTGATACTATATTATCAGTGATACTTAAATTTCAATCTTGCCTGTACAAGGTCCTCATAATCTTGATTTGGTGGAATTATTAAATCTTTCATTCATTTCTTCACCTATACCAATAGCTACCATTCACTGAAAATTTAATGTGTCAAGTCATGTGCTAGGTGCTTTCACCTCATTACCTGTGTGCCTTTCACAACAACACTAAGACAGAAGTGTACTTATTCCATTAAGCTCTGAGGGCTGGCAAGCTCCCTGGAGGCTGATAGCAGCTGTGGGGCGGGGCATGGGGACGCCTTTCCAGAGTGTCTGACTCCGGAGTCTGTCTGGGTCGGGGACACAGACAACGTGGGACACGGTGTCTTGCTCCATGGGGCCTCACAGAGCTGGAAGGGACAGAGAAACTTGGAATGTAAGACAGTGGGTGGTAATGTAGGAATCGATGACGTTTATGCTGAGGCGGCTAACATCCCGGGAGCTGCCTGGTCCATGAGGGCCCCATGGGGGAGGACTGAGCCACACTTTGACCACATGCAGCATCTCCACCAGAACACTCTCCAGGGTGATGATGGGGAGGTGGGATCAGCCTGGCCTATGCCCAGAGGGGTGACCAAACATATTTGCCTTCATTCAGAACTTTGGTTTTGAGAAGTGGGGGGAATTTGAACCAGACTGATCAAGGGTTATAAACTAGAAGGCTGAGGGCTGATGGGAGCCCACAGATGTGTTTGTTATGGTAACAATCTGCGTAAGCGACTGGCCAGCAGGGCGCCCTCTGCTGGTGGAACCAGGACACTGAGCCCTGCCTGGCCAGCAGGGAGCCTCTGTTAGGAGGTGTGTGACTATCCCCGCACCTGCCAGGCCCTCTCCCCCACCACACACACACACACACACACACACACACACACACACACACACTCTGTGCCCCCAGACTGTGTGATCATCCTTGATTCCCAGGGAGTGACCTGGGGAGGCCCAAGCAGGAAGCCGGAAGCCAAGAGAGGGCACCCAGCTCTGGCTTCCACAGGCTGGCCGTAGGAAGGACTACACTCCCTGCCTGTTCTGCCTCCCTCTCCTCCCTCCTGACCTGAGTGTGGCCCTGCCCCTAACCTTGCTCCCTCCTTTGTAAGCAGCTTCTCCTTACACCTTTCCCAGCCACCCTGAGGCCATGCCAGGAGTTGGGGGTCAGGCTCTCCACCCCTGGGATTTGGGAGCCGCTGGTCCTCCTGCTTTGCCCAGGCTCAGCCCCAGGCCCTGCTGCTCAGAGCACCGGGATGGGTCTCGCTTGTCAGCACTTTCACACCGTTTTTGTCATTTCTCTCTCCTCTTCCACTGAGCCCTTTTCTTTTGCCCAGAGCCAGTGGAATCCATACTCTAAAAATCATCAAACTGCGATGCAGAAATAAGCAACTTGTTTTGCATTAAAGCAGCCACAGTATATAATTTACTGCCTCACAAGGATGGGAACCCATCCCGGTCAGAAGAGATTCCCAGGACAATAAATAAATATGCTTTTCCCACTTCATGCTCTGGCTGCTCTCCAAGCTGTGTGGGCCTTTGGCAAGTCCGAGTAGTAAATCAAATCTTGATTTGTGTGAGGATATGGAACTTTTCCCTCATGATAAATGCAGAGGAAATTTGGAGGCGACTGTTCCCTCCCAGGCCTTGCTGCCTAGGAGTCCTGTTTACTGTAGTATCCAGAAGCGATGATGACATTTCCATTTTACAAACACCGATTATTCATTTTCCGTGTATGATCCCCACCTGTCACTGGTGGTGTTGAATACTACAGTCAAACTCTAAAACAGCTGCACATCAACACACCAAACTTTTAGTTTGAATCTGATTTCAACACTTTCCTGCCTAAAATGGATGCTTGATAATACAATTGAGTATTTGACTTTTCAGAAGCACAAAATAATGACCTTCCTGCGGGCACGTGGCTGTGCAAAGGTGTGGCATGAAGTCACGTAAGAAAGGCGTGTGGACACTTACCTGTGGCTCCAGTGGGTAAAGACACACACATGGGAGCACGTCGGAGGGGACACAAGTCGCCTCACAGACAGAACCTCCTGATAATGAGATTGGACAGAGGCTGCCTCCACTGTGCGTCCCTTCCCTCTGGACCTGCCTTGGGTTTTAAGCTGACAAACCCCAGCCGGTACTCGATGAAGTTCCAGTTACACATGGTTGATCTTGGTTTTGAGACAAAAGAAAAGGCCACATGATATTTGCAATAGTGTCTATTATGCTAATATCACACCGCCTGCTACATAAAGACTCCAAATGAAATGTCTCATTCTTAGTACCCAGAGAATATGTTTTTCTGAATGAAAACCCAAGCACTTTAGAATTATAATTCAGTTTTCATAGTTCAGGGCTCTAACACTGGGATATTTTCCAAACTTAAAGATTTTATGATTTATTTAAATCTAAAATTACAATTAAACACTTCTATTCTGGAAATACTATTTAAAAAATAAAAGGGCAAGCCACAGACTGGGAGAAAATATTTGCACAACATGTGATAAAGAATTTGTATCCAAAATATACACAGAACTCTTAAAATGATGGTAAGAAAACATCCAATTCAAAATGGGCAGAAGATCTGAACAGATACCTCACCAAAGATGTACAAAGATCCACAGATGGTCCTAACTGGTTTGGCTCGGTGGATAGAGTGTCACCCTGCAGACCAAAAGGCCCCAGGTTCGATCCCGGTGAAGGGCATGTGCCTTGGTTGTGGGCACATCCCCAGTAGGAGGTGTGCAGGAAACACCTGATCGATGTTTCTCTCTCATCGATGTTTCTAACTCTCTGTCCCTCTCCCTTCCTCTCTGTAAAAAAAAATAAAATACATATTTTTAAAAAAGATCCACAGATGACCAATAACTACATGAAAAGATAACATCATAGGTCATTAGGGAGAAAGGGGTTTGCTTGTATGACTGTCACCAGGGACAGCGACCAGCGGGAGGTGAAAGGTGACCTGAAACTAACACAACAGTTAAGGAAGCCAGTGTGGAGCCTCCTGGGGCACACGCGGTAGCGAGGTACCTGGAGAACCAACAGCGCATCGTGGATCAGCCTCACTCCCCACCTCAACTCTCCCTGCACAACCAAGCCTGGGCCTTCCAAAGAGGGGAGGAGAGATGTTCTCTAGAGAAAGGAAATCGACTGGAACAAAGACACCACCTTCTAATATCGGGGAAATCTTCAGCACACTGACCGACTCCCATCAAATGACCCCAAGAAAGCCCCTAAACCAGTGGTCGGCAAACTGTGGCTCGCAAGCCACATGCGGCTCTTTGGCCCCTTGAGTGTGGCTCTTCCACAAAATACCACGTGCGGGCGCACATGTACAGTGCGATTGAAACTTCGTGGCCCATGCGCAGAAGTCGGTACTTTCCATTCACGACATGGATTCCAAGAAGGATAAACTTGAAATATCCCAGATGTGAAGCAATTAAACCCTCACTCGGAAGGAATGACCCAGATAGCTGCACAAAATATCCATGACAAGAAATTAAAATGAATTTATGCTCTCATAAAAAATGTAGGCAAGACTCTTGTCAGATTTCTGGATGCTAAAATAAGCAAATGTGCCACACATACATGCATGCACACACATGTGGACACACAAGCATCACGTGTACAAAAGTCATGTGTACACATGTGTGCAGGTGCATGCACACACCCATGTCCACAAATGTGTGTGCTCGTGTGCACATATATGTGCGCACACATGAGCTTGTGCACACACACGCACAAACCATCCAGGCAAAGAACAAACATGGTACTTGGAGCCTGGGCTATGCTTCTAACCCAGGTTGACTCCATTGGAACCAGGGCACTTCTGTACTTGTCAGACCTGACTCTCTCTTCCTTTCTCAAGCCTCTGGGACAAGGGCACCACGGAGGATATGCACCGTGGATGGAGACAGTGCCAGAGAGTCCTTCCCAGCACATCCTGCCCCTGCAATTTATAAATATCTGTGTGCAGGTGGAAGACATGCTGACACCAAAGGACACACCTGCGTCACAGCCTCACTACTGGAGCCTTTTACTGCAACCTCAGAACAACGAGAGCCAAACTGTCTTCCGAAAAGATGGAGGCCTGATGCTTGCGCAGACAGACATCCGCACCTCTGTTCACACAGCCCATGAGGCTCACATGTGTTCCCATTCGCGCCACCTGGAAACTCTACCCAAAGGACAGGCACCCCCACTACAGAAAGTGCAGTGACCCCCTCGAATAAACACCGCTGTCTCAGTCCCCACGTGGATGGCTGGGGGTGCCACTGCGGCCGAATTGCTCTTGTTCCCGACAAGAGGGGGTGCCATTGCGCCGGAATCAGGACCTGCCAGGGCGGCAGGGGCGCAGCGCCGGGCTAACACTACGCAGCCCTGGGACTGGTGCTGAGAACGTGTCATGACCTTGTCTTTATTGTCACCTTATGCTAAGCAGATGCCACTCGCCAAGTGCCAGAGGACGCAGACCGCCCAGCAAGTCGTGGAAGTTCCCGTGAGCAGAGACTTCGTGGAGGAACCGGGAGACACGTGGAGAGACTAGTCACGTCCCACAGCTGAGCCCTGAAAGCCAGGCCTGCACATTCCCGGGGCACCACCCTTTCTCTTGGACGTGTGTTTAGATTTTATAGATTCCTGCTAGATTTTGTTATGTAAGCTTCATGTACTGAAAGGTCCTAATTAAGTATTTTTAAATGTTGACTAAAATGTTCACTAGTCTAGTTTGTAATACATATAATGAAACTGTCATATAATTTATTTTCCTTTAAAAACAGGCTTCTCATACAAATTGCCCATGGAACTTTTATTTAGAATTTAAGGTCATTTGGGGCTTAGTGTCATGTAAACAAAATTCTCCAAAATGCAAGGGTCCTTTTTTGGGGTGTTGCATTCCTACAGGCCCTGGTCAGCCAGGCTGCCAGCTGCAGCAAAACAAACCCTCCCTGGTCTGGGAGCTAGCTGCCTGGGGCTGTTCCCTGTGCCAGTCCTGAGTCATGGATTCTGAATGCGGTGTGACAGGAAAACAGACACACCTTCTATTTTGGCATTTTGATCTGACAAAGGCCTCACGTGTTTCTACTGCAATAAAGTGGCCCAAACGCCGTCTGGGCAGAGGGCTCCGGCCCCGAGAGAAACGTGCTCCCAGGCGTGTTTGGAAACGGCATATCTGGGGAAGGATCTGCAAGCCCCCTTCCCAGGCACGTGTTTCAGAGCTTAGACGTGTGATTCTGAGCTTCAATTCTCTTCTGGTGAAAAGAAAAAACAATAATATCCACTTCATAGGTTGGATGTGTTGCCCGGGCAATGCCTGGAACAATGTTTGACCCAGAAAAAGGAGTCACTATGAGGCAGGACAGTAAGAAGCCGGGAAAATGTCTTGGCAGGTGGGATGGGGAAACTGAGACAGAGCCGCACAAACTGGCCAAGCAGTTTACAGCAGGTGCATAAGGTCACCAGGTGCCTAGCAACGGGCAAAGCAGGTGCCGGGCCTCGCCCCCAAGGTGGCCTCTCCTCCTCTGGCACGTTGTTGGTCATGCGGTTTGGACCTTTCCTCTCTGGAGATAACATCTAGGCCCCAGTTCTCTTTCAGGGCCAGGCCCAGAGAAGCAGCAAAACCAGGCTGGTGACCAGAACCAGCTCCAATGATTAACAAGCCCTGTCCTGGTGCTGACCCATCAGTGGGGACCGTGACCCTGAAAAGCACACCTGGAAAGATGATGACTATTGAGATCTTCCCTAAGACCTCGACAACTCCCAGCCTTTAAAGCCCTCACCCTCACTACCCTCCATGTCCCAGCAGGAGCTCTCTCTCCTAGGAGGACCCACCCTGCTCCGGCCCCTCCCTGCCCCCTCTCCTTCTCCCACAGGCATGCATCTCCTGACCTCTAAGGGGCCCCATGGGACTTGCAGTCAGGGGAGCAATGGGCAGTGACAGCTCGTCACGGCTCACCCCCTGAGCCTGTCCACGAGTAGAATAATTTAGAGAGACTCCATGAAATGAATTCCATAATCGATCTGACAGTCAGCTCTGTGTTGGGCTCGATTCTCTCTAAGCTACTAATCAAACAATTCTATGTACAATCAATAAAACATCATTGCTGCCCTAACACCGTGGTTGGCAAACTGCGGCTCGAGAGCCACATGTGGCTCCTTGGCCCCTTGAGTGTGGCTCTTCCACAAAATACCACAAAATGCCACGTGCGGGCACGCACGTACAGTGCGATTGAAACTTCGTGGCCCATGCGCAGAAGTCGGTATTTTGTGGAAAAGCCACACTCAAGGGGCCAAAGAGCCGCATGTGGCTTGCGAGCCACAGTTTGCCGAGCTGCAGTTTGCCGACCACTGCCCTAACCGGTTTGGCTCAGTGGATAGAGCATCGGCCTGCGAACTGAAGGGTCCCAGGTTCGATTCCGGTCAAGGGCATGTACCTTGGTTGCAGACACATACCCAGTAGGGAGTGTGCAGGAGGCAGCTCATCGATGTTTCTCTCTCATCGATGTTTCTAACTCTCTATCTCTGTCCCTTTCTCTCTGTAAAAAAATCAATAATAAAAATATACAAAAAAACAAACAAAAAAAACCCATTTAAAAAAACCAAACCAAACAAACAAACAAATCATTGCTTTAATTTCACTGAAGCTAAATTGGGGGCCTTGTAAAACACACAATCTGAGATATGTGACGTTACAGGTCAATGTTGTGGAAAATTAGAATGAAGATTGGCCTTTCTGGGCCTGTTCCTACTCAAAATTGTCATTAGCATGTTGAGTTTCACTATAAAGGTTTTCATGATACTATTCTCAGATTAAGCAAATTTTTCAGGGATTACAAATATGTAAAATGACAGATCGGTATCTAAATGTCTTCACAAACTAGAGCAAAGCAAGTCTAACATGATCCCATTTAACTGGGATGAATACGAGTCAGCGTTTTCTCCCAGCCCCACAACCTGTTTCCCAAGTTGAATAAATACAAGTGGCAAAGGAATCGTTTTGTAAAGCAAACATGATGACTTAAGAATTTCCAGACTCTTAACTCACAGTCAGCCTTCAGTGAAATATCTATTTTAGGGCAAGGAAAGGAAAAATATTGTGATGGCTAGTGAGTAACAGAAAGGCAAAGTAAGGAGCTCAGCAATTCTCTCTCCAAAAAACAATGTAAAAAGCTTGTAAAAACTGTGAAAAATAGCCACTAACCATTTCTGAGCTCTAAACACTAACCAAAGGTACACAACAAGCTGAAAAGCATTTCTTCAGGAAAACTAGTAAACCTCGGGGGAAAACCAAAAACCAAAAACCGAGGGTCTGAGTGTTTCCATGCCACCCTACGTTCATCCCGCCTCCCCCCCGACACCACTGCTGTGGCCACCACTGGAGGCCTCAGAAAACCCCTGGACAAGAGCACCCCCACAACAAGAGGGGCACGTCCACACAACCAGGGAAGGTCACGTGACAGCTGCTTGAGGGCTTGGTGGCAACCAGCACAACATGGGAGCTGTGGAGTTGAAAGGGATCCCTTGGGACCAACAGACCCTGGATAAGCCCCACAGGGTCCTGCAGATCTGAAACCGTCTTCACGAAACACATTTCTCTCCTTAGGACCCGAGAAAACTGGGCCCGCCTGGCACTCTCTCCCTGGCATTTTCCCCTCCAGTGCCGTGCGAATGCGAAGCTGCAGAGGTGACATGACTCGTGGGCCATCCAGGCAGCACTAACAAAATGCACCACAGATCACAGTGCACGCGGCACCACAGACATGTCTGGTGCCGGCAGGAGAAGGTGGGCTGGGTCTGACTCGGATGCTCTGGAGCTGGATTGGGCACCACTCTGAAACCTGGCCACTCACACAGCGTCTGTGCCTCTACAGCTCAAACAAACAGCTGAGGGGCTGGGATGTTAGCACTCACCTCCAAAGAGCAGTTTTCCACGAAATTGACCGCCAGTCTTTGGAGAGCCACCCTGCAAAAAAACATTATTTTAAACAGTATCAAAGAACATAAAAGTGACATAGAACAAGAAGAAAAACCCAGACTGGAGTTCAACTGGGGTTGAACAAACAGAAAACACACCTCAGAGAAGGAAGTCCATGATTCCCATGATCAGAGAAAGCAATTAGAATGACAGCAACGTGAACTCATGGTTTCAAAAGTAAGTACAAAGGTAGGCAGACGCAGGAAGTGTGCGCATGGGTGAGCCCACAAATACATTTCTGCTCCAGCCGCTGGGAGGGCCCAGGAGCAATAGCACCCCAGAGGCTATGAGCTCACCCAGCCCCCAATCTGGTTCCTAAATACCACTGAGGTATTGAGATGCCATCTAAATGCCAGTAAGAAGGAACCAGGGCACCTTGGAGAACATGTGTTGCCAGAAACCAGGGAAGTGCTCACAAAGGGTGTGGAGACGTGGAAAGGGGCCCACCTGAGAGAGCTCCCAATGCCCAGAGCTGGAATCATTTGGTCAACAAAATAAATAATAAAAATTCTATTTTATAATAAAACTAGAGGCATGGTGCACAGATTCGTGCACTGGTGGGGCCCCTCGGTGTAACCTACAGGGATTAGACCCAAACTGGCAGTCCAATGCCGCCTGCCACTCCTGCTCATCCCAGCCCTGCTGCACCTGCCGCTGCTGCTTGGTAGGCTCGCTACCACTCTGCTGGGGTCTCCAGGCTGCAGCAGCCAGCTGTGAGCCCTGTGTCTGGCACCTGTCAGTCAGCTGAGCAGCACTCCCGCTGTGGGAGCACACTGACCACCAGAGGGCAGCTCCTGCATTGAGCATCTGCCCCCTGGTGGTCAGTGCACATCATAGCAACTGATCAACCGGTCATTCGGTCGTTCGGTCACTTAGGCTTTTATATATATATAGATAACATAAACATACATGAGTTAACCCTGATATAAATAGTCCTATATAATAAAAGGGTAATGGGCAAATTGACCCTAATGGTGGGACAAGTCGCTATGACACACACTGACCACCAGGGGGCAGACGCTCAACCTAGGAGCTGCCCCCTGGTGGTCAGTGTACTCCCACAGGGGGAGCTCCATTCAGCCACAAGCGGGGCTGATGGCTGCGAGCGCAGTGGCAGTGGCGGGAGCCTCTCCCACCTTCTCGGAAGCGCTACGGATGTCTGACTGCAGCTTAGGCCCACTCCCCGTGGTGAGTGGGCCTAAGCTGTCAGTAGGACATCTCCTGAGGGGTCCCAGACTGTGAGAGGGAGCAGGTCAGGCTGAGGGACCTCTCCCCCACCCCCCAAGTGCACAAACTTTTGTGCACCAGGCCTCTAGTTGAATCAATAAATAAGTGGGGAGAAAGCAGCTCTTCCTCACAGAAGTACAGAGAGTAAATGTAAAAAGAATCAGGAAAATATTAAACTTTTATTCGAACCCTACAGTAATAGTTCTTGGTGGCAAGATCCACTGTGGATGCAAAATTCATGGTCAAAGGATTATATGTAGCATCAGAGTATCTCTGCAAGACGATTATTGATTACACAGGAAAAAGTAGTGACCTGAGGATGGAGAACTCAGTAGATGGCACTTTAGTCAAATGGCTAGTGTGATGTCATCCCTATGAGATATTGAGGGGCAGCCTGCAAAGTACCTGCCAGCACCATCCAGGGGGGTCTCACATGACATGCACTAGACTGAGGACCGTCAGCTGCGGGCAAGACCAAGAGGACACAGCTGAGCACACAGGGACCTTCTCCTAGATCCTGGGCCTGGGATTTAATTGTGGCATCAGAACGCATATTGAGGACATTGATGGAGAGACATGAAATCCAAATAAAGTTGCGGTTTAATGAGCAGTTTTGAAAATTATAGTATGATTACATAAGAGTAACATTAGAGCAAGGGTGAAAGGTGTGTGGGAAATCTATGTATTATTTTTGCAAATTATCTGTAAGTCTAAAATTATTTCAAAAGAAAAAACACAAAATTGCAATTGAATTTTGTGCATAAAGTTTTTTTTAAGGTTTGCGTGTTTGTTTAAGCATTGCTTGAACCCGCCTCTGGGGACCGAGTTCTACACTTGGATTCTCAGGGTCGTGGCTGATCTGCTGAGCTTGGCTGGGCCACTGTTGTGGTTGGCTTTCCTGGATGTTTTTATATGCACATTTACGTTATTTCATAACTGTGTGTTTATTATCATGGCAGAGAAAACAAAGCTGTCCGTCTTTGGGCCAAGCTCCTGTGGGACTGCATCAGCGAAGGTGGAAGGGGAAACCGAGGAAGCAGACTGCCGGAGGCTGGGGGGCCTCCTCGCTGGGCTTAGGGTCACCTGAAGAGCCGTGTGTAGGCTGTTGGCTCATAGAAATGGTATTTCTGGGAAAGCGACAGACTTGGACATAAATCTGAAACAAAAAGAAACCAGTCTTGAGCGCTTTCTCTCCCTTTTCTTGATCTGGACAAGCTGGTCCATGCCCCGACCCACCTGGCTCCACGTGTGAAAGCTGGCGCTCCTGTGTGGTGACGGTCAGGTGACCTTCAGACGCAGCCTGGGGGCAGGTGAGGAGCTGGAGGGCTCATCCCATCAGATGCCTCCCACACTCCTACGGGTCCCAGATGGACAGATGTCACTTACGTTACACAAAGAAGGAACTGATGAAAGAATTCAGTTTAAAACAACAAGACACAAGTTTTAAATCTCCTATAATTATCTTACTTTAAAATGGCAATTAATGTTTTTTCTTTAACACGTAAAATGTTTGCACTTTAATTGAAATCATATAAAAATATTACATGTGTTTCAGGGCCCAGGTTAACCAGGTACTTTCAAAGCCATTTTCTCATTTAATCCTCCAATTCTTTTTATAAGAAGGTGAACTGGGAAAAGTGTAATTAAGAAAACCACAAGGAAGAGAAAGCACGTGGACTGTTGTGTCCCACATCTGGTGACGCCCTAGGTGTACCGTCTGCTCATGGGTGACTGTCCTGTCTGCACCTGCATCAGGTCGCAGTATCCGCAACCGGACAGTGCAGCGAAAGGCATGTGAGAAGGAAGCCACGTGGTCACGGGCGTGATGGTCACTGAGGAGGAACAGCAGTGAGGCCATGGCCTCGGTCAGCCTCGGGGAGCCACACGAGGCCCGGTGGCCGGGCCTGGGCCTGCAAGAGGCCTGCAGGGTGGCGGCTCCCGGTTCCCGGTGTGGCAATCACCGCACAGCAAGGCACGTGGGGCCCCAAAGGCATGAGGACAGAGCGAGGATGGAGCGGAGTGAGGAGGGAGGAGGGCACACTGCGTGGCGATGGCATCACACACGCCAACCCCCCTGGAGGAAACCAGCACCGCATCCTGCATCCCGCGGAGGCAGCCGTCCCCTTCCCACATGTCCTGCCCACGATGATGCCACAAAACGTCTCACCCAGTCGTTGCCGCACAGTTAGTAGGTTTTCTCTCGCACGCACGCACTCGTGCACGCACGCACACTAGGTAAGTTTATTAACTGGGACACCGTGGTTATTTACTATTTGCTAAATGGAAGTGGATCATAGTACAGGTCTTCATCCTTGTCATCTTCAAGCTGAACAGGAGGAATGGAGGGGAGGGGGCAGGAGGGGAATGGGGAGGAGAGGGAGGGGAAGGGGAGGGAGAGGCGAGGGGGAAGTGAGGGGGAGGGGGAGAGTAGGGGGAGGGGAAGGAGGGGGAGGGGGATTTTGTTTCTCTAATTACACTAATAAAAGACAAATATGCAAATTGACCATGCCTTCTCTATGGCTTAAGCCACGCCCACCAGCCAATCAGAGTGACTATATGCAAATTAACCCAACCAAGATGGTGGCGAGCAGCCATGGAGCTGGAGCAAGCAGGAGGCTTGGTTGCCCCAGTGATGGAGGAAGCCAAGCTTTCTGCCTGCCGTGGCCGGGAGCGAGCCTAAGCCAGCAGGTGGACATCCTCCGAGGGGTCCCAGACTGCAGAGCTGAGGGACCTCCCCGAGTGCACAAATTTTTGTGCATCGGTCCTCTAGTTCTAAAATAACCATATCACTGTATTCCCACAAATATTTTACTGTGGAAGAATGCCTCCTTCCACAGACCAAGTCATTCTGTGATGTACCCATCTCTCCAAAAGGAAGCCTTCATCTGAATTTATTTTCACAATTACATGCATGTTATCTAAAAGAAACAAAGAACATGATAAAAATAAAGTTTGAAATAAACTTTAAACTGTGGGAATGCAGGGGACCCGGCTGGAGAACAGAAAATAACAGGGAGAGAGAGCTTAATATCTGTTTAATATTCTAAGCCCAGCAAGATGATCCATGCAATGGAGAGTTTATATCTAATGACTAAAAATTAAGGATTCAAAGATGAGATAAACTGATTTTATTCTAATGTATTTAATGAGTTTCAAAGTATATAAAGCACAAAGAGAAAAATGGCTATTGGTTTGGTCAGGCAAGTAATAATACATAACTTTTTTAAAAACTTGTTTTTATTGATTTCAAAGAGGAAGGGAGAGGGAGAGACAGAAACATCAATGATGAGAGAGAATCAATGATCGGCTGCCTCCTGCACGCCCCCTACCAGGGATCAAACCCAGAACCTGAGCATGTGCCCTGACTAGGAATTGAACCTGTGACCTCCTAGTTCATGGGATGATGCTCAAACACTGAACCACATCAGCAAGAGCAACATATAATTTTTAAAATGCCTACATCGTAGGGTTGTGTTTTTTCCATAATGTTACAATATTATTTTATTTATCAGTATCAATATACTTTGAAATGCTACTCAACCATTAAAATTATGATGACAACTAAATAATGACACAAAAAGTGTTTATGATGTATTGTTCAGAGAAAATTCAGGATACACAATTGTAGGGGCATTTCACGAAAGCTGATTAAAATTTGTATACATTTGGAGACTGGAATGGAAAATATTTTGCATGTTAGGGTGCTGAGAGTGTGTAGTGAGAGATTTTCTTGTCCAAAATTTTATATTATGTCTTATTAATAATAACAGCTAAAAAAGAATTCAAGTAGAAATTAATTTTCCCCAAAGGTCAAAAATAAACATAATAAAGCTCTCTGTTTGCTCTTGCTTTATTCTCACATGGTTTTGCCAAACTAGTGGGAACTTCTCTCCTAGATTCTCCTAGGAGATTATAACAAAGATGCTGAAAAAGAGACCTTCCCATGAGATAACGCTGGTGATTCCTCAGCTGCAAGGTCAGGTCATTGCAATGTGGACGGGTTAATACATCACTTAGGTACTGGGAAGCTACCTGGGAAGCCATTCACATCAGCCCACACCTGGAGAATAACGTTGCTGAAGCACACGTCCACAGACAGCTCTTCTTTTAAATCATTAAAGTGAACTGTCATTTGCTCAGTAGAAGTAACATATTCCCCAGGTTGTGTGAAGACTGGAGGAGTTATGTCCTCCTCGTCCTGAATCCTGCCCGGCCTCTGCCCGGGCTGTTCCCAAGGGCTGCAGGAATTAGGCGAGGCCTGAGAGGCCCAGGTTTTTGATTTTCAGTGATATTTGAAGGGTTTATTAACTATAAGACTTTTAAAATGCTATAAAACATTTAGTTTTAAAAGATTGACTTCAATACACAGGCACAATCACGTAATTCCAGAAATGAGGTGATTAAAGACCTTAAGCCTTTGTGTCCCAGGAGAATACAGGGGATTTGCTGAGGGTCCTGGGTTCTACAGAACAGAGTGGTGTTCTCAGGTTAGACCCGAGGAAGAGTGTTTTCCCACAAAGACAGACACTCTTCCCCTCTATTTAAAATTATTTTTAAAACATTTTTATTGACTTCAGAGAGGAAGGGAGAGGGAGAGAGAAAGTCATTGATGGGCTGCCTCCTGCACACCCCACATTGGGGATGGAGCCCGCAACACGGGCATGTGCCCTGACCGGGAATCGAACCGTGACCTCCTGGTTCATAGGTGGACGCTCAACCACTGAGTCACACTGGCCAGGCAAGGCCCTTCCCCTCTACAGTGAGCAGTGCCTGGCCCTGTGGAGACTGAGCACCCAGCAGCCGGTTAGACTCATTATGGGCTCAATCCTGCTGTGGTTGGTAAGGGTCTGAAATAAGAATTCAACAAAACGGCAGCAGAGAGAACGCCATAAAAATTACATCTGGACACAGGAGGAAATCCATCCTGGACAGAAATTCTTTCTTCTGGGACTGCTGACCTTTGTCCCAACCCCAGGGTCCCAGAGAACAGCGAACGGTGCACATTTCCCCTCTGTGGTTCAATAAAGAGCAGCCTGCAGAGACCACCTTCCTGACTCCCTCAGGGAAGATTCCTGGATGCTGTCTACCTGCCCGTCTACCCGCTGCAAGGCCAGCTGCGGACCCTCCAAACGCCCACTCTTTGTCCCATCAATGATTAGCTGGACTCCTTTGTTTCCACTGATCTAAGGAAGGAACTGCTCATTAGCCAGTCTGGCTAAGGTTCCCTCCTCCCCAGCCCCCTGAACCTTGGCCTTCACTCACTTAAGCATTAGGACCGTGATGGCGAACCTATGACACGTGTCAGAGGTGACACGCGAACTCATTTTTTTGGTTGATATTTCTTCGTTAAATGGCATTTAAATATATAAAATAAATATCAAAAATATAAGTCTTTGTTTTACTATGGTGGCAAAGATCAAAAAATTTCTGTATGTGACACGGCACCAGAGTTAAGTTAGGGTTTTTCAAAACGCTGACACGCCGAGCTCAAAAGACTCGCCACCACTGGGTTAGGATGAGGAACAACTCCCGCCCCCCCCCGCCCCCCCCCCCCCCCCCCCCGCTTCTCCACCGAAGGCTGACCTTGACCCTGCGTCTGGGCTCCTCCAATGCCCACAGGTTCTTTCCAACCTTCTGACTCCTCCTGAGAAGGAGAGCCTGCCCTGCCGAGCTGGAGGCACTCGGGCTCAGGGTCAGGGGGGCCCTATTGCCACCAGTCCCTCTTCTTCTTGAGGTGACCTCCTCAGCCTCAGCCCTGGTGTGGTGTTGGACACCACATGGTGGAAAATTACACTAAAGCCTTAAATACAATAAACAACAAGCAATAAGGCAGGCTCTCTCTGCAATATGCCAACCAGTGCACCGGGGACCCTCTGCAGAATACACAAGGAAGCAGGAAAATGAAAGCCAAGAAAGCATTTTAAAACGTACAGGTGAGCCCTGGGAGTCTAATCTGCAGGAACAGGCACGGAGAATGTTAGTCCTTGGTGGCCCTCCAAACAAAACGTAACGAGGACGCGTGAACATCTCGTTGGCTTCATCCCGTCCAGCAGCTGGAAGGGCCCTGGAGGGGCTGCACAAATGGGAGGGACTCATGGGAAGTCAGTGGGCAAGGGGTTTTAGTGAAAGAAAAAAGGACCATTTGGGGCAGGTACCTGTTTTCTTTGGGGGAAGAGATGGGGCAGGGGTCTTATCATGCAGATTGCCTCTTCCTTCTGGGGGAGACGTGGAGAGTGAACTCCATGGTCCCAAACCTGACCTGATACCTGACCCACTGCAGTTGTTGCTGAGGGAATACCTGGCTGGCTTTTGTGCGTGGTCAGATGTGAGGTGGTGGTCGAAGCTCCACGCATGTGTATGCTCTGGTCCATAAAGGTGCGCGGAGGGGCAGCACAGCGGAGGGGCAGCGCAGTGGCGAGGGGCGGTGAGACCGGCTGTGGGAATATTTATGGACCTGCATGTGCCTGTCTACACCTCACAGGCGTCTTCCTTCTGCAAACTGGGAGCTGCAAGGCCTCTGTGCAGGTGACGAGAGGCAGTCCGGGCTCTTAGGAGGCTCTGCTCAGCCCTTGTCAGAGATGATGACCTGCTTGGCCCAGTTCTCCAGCCTCTGAAACCGACAGCAAGAGTTGGCTCTGTCCTCCGGTCTCCTGCCTCCCCGAGCCAATCAAAACACCCACAGAGCCCCAGTTAAGAATTAACTTCTATTTATTTTGTTATGCATTAAACACAGGTTGTGAGCTAGAAAGAAAAGATGTATTTTAAGGCTCGGTAATTCTTTTAATCAACCACCCAGAGCAGTGGTTCTCAACCTTCCTAAGGCCGCGACCCTTGAATACAGTTCCTCATGTGGTGGTGACCCCCAACCATAAAATTATTTTTGTTGCTACTTCATAACTGTAATTTTGCTACTGTTATGAATCGTAATGTAAATATCTGATATGCAGGATGTATTTTCATTGTTACAAATTGAACAGAATTAAAGCATAGTGATTCATCACAAAAACAATATGTAATTATGTATGTGTTTTCCAATGGTCTTAGGCAACCCCTGTGAAAGGGTCGTTCGACCCCCAAAAGGGGTCGCGACCCACAGGTTGAGAACCGCTGTTCTAGAGGCTCATGGTGTTACTGGTTGTGGGAAACACCTGCGTAGGCCACTGAAGGACCAGATAATGTAAAACTAGAAGGTTAAACAATTCTAAAGTGACTCTTTCTTGCTTCCCCGAAGCCAGAATCCTAAGGAGGCAGAGTTTTCTGAAGGGACTGATGTCTCAGGGACTGTGATTCTGAGGGGCTGGTCTTCACCTCTGGGCCCTGAGCTTCGGGTGGAGGGAGAAGCCCTGAGAGAAGCTTCTGGGGCCGAAGGAAGGGTTGCCTCCAGAAGTCGTAGACATGATTAAGGGTTTCAGTTCCTGCGGACATTTGCTGGTCCAGTCGGGAGGAGGAAGTGCTGATGGTCAATGCACTCCAGTGCAGACCTTCTCAGAGCAAGGAGAACCGGACAGACGGGCGAGATGAAAAGTCAGACTTGAGCAAACAGAAGACATACCTTAGCTTTGCTTCGGACACCTGAGCAACATGAGGATGCACATTGTCTTTTGTTAATATATGGATTTAACACGATCTCACTAAAAATAGTCTCCCCACCAGCCCCTTGGTGATAGTCAGGCTGAAGCTAAAGTTCACATGTCAAGTAAGCAGGGAGCAGTCAGGGAAGCCTGCAGGGAAAGGAGCTAGAGGGAGTTAGGCCTGCCTCATGGAAAACACCGTCACATCCTGTAACCCCCTCAGCGTGGCAGGAAAAGGAGCAGACGGACAGTCTTTCCTGCGTCTCCAATACTTTCAACTCTCTTGCGTCTGACTGGATATATGTTCTGACCCACCTTCAATCCAATGGCTCTCTTTTTGTTTAAGTTACTGTTAGGTTTGTGTATTGTTTTCTCGGTTTATTTTATTTTTCAATTCCAAATTTTCCATTTTGTGCTCTCCTATAGTGTCAACTTTCTGCTGAAATTCTCTACCTCATCTTTTAATTTCTTGAATGTATACATCATATAGTTTATGATAATTCTATTGTGAATGAATTAATTCACTATCATTTTTTTAAAATTTAAAAGTTTAAATCTTGTAAGCTTTATAAGCATGAAAAACAGTAATACATACTGCTTCAAAAAATATACAAATATACACTAAAAACATATAGAATTAGATAGAACTAATAAATAGCAAATTCAGGATGATATTACCTTTGGGTTAAAAGGAGAGAAAAATTGAGGAGCGCTTGAAAAGGTGGACACACTAGTGTCTCTTTGTTTGCTGGGATGAAAATGTGGGTCTTCTCCCTTTTCCTTGTCCTAAGAATTGCATTATAGAGTTACCATGTGTGTATGTAATGAAAGTCATGAAGAACACACAGCAGGGTAAGTGGAGTGGGAGGTACTACTCTTAAGAGGATCGTCTTGGCTACTGTGTTGAAGAAAGGAATCCAAACTGGAGGTGTGACAGTCGTCTAGGGCTGAGCTGATGGTGCCCTGATTTGGGGCAGTGGCGACAGAGGCAGTGGTGCCTGGTAAGTATTTGAAGCTGATAGAAATCACTGGTGAGTGTGACGTGGGTGTGAAATGGGTCCTACATGACGATGTGGCCCAAGGAACTGGGTGAACAGAACTTACTTTTGCTGAAGAGGACGAGGGGGGGCGGGCACTGGAGGAGGGAAACGCCCGAGCTGAGTGTCGGACAAGTTGGGCTGGAGATGCTATCAGGTGCCCAAGCAGCTGTCAAGGGCGGAGCTGGAGCTGAGAGTCTGGAGTCCTAGGGAGAGTTAGAGGAACTGAGACGGTGCAAAGGGGGCCCCCAGGAGGGGGCGTAGGAAGCAGCTGATGGCCGATGCTCTGTCATCATTGGTGTCTCTATCTCTCCCTCTCCCTTCCTCTCTCTGAAATCAATGAAAACATATTAAAAAATGTAAATGGACTAAATTTACCACTCAGAAGACATAAGATGACTGAATGGAATTTTATAAAGAACCAACTGCATCTGAAATATATATTTTAAACAAAGGTAAATGTGTGAGATGGTGGATGTGTTGACTCAGTGGGAGTCCTTTCACAATGTAGGTGTGTGTCAAATGATCACGTCATCCTCTTTACATAGTTTACAATTTTATCTGTCAGTTAAACACTAATAAAGCTGAAAGAAAAGCCAGGCAGCCCAATCGTGGAGATGGGTGCTAAACTGCAGACCAACCACAGGACCGATGCTTACTTTACAAACAGAAAATAAGAAAAAAAAAATCAAGACATTAGTTTAGCATTTGAAAATCATTTATTTAGGGACAACTAAACCATGTCAACATAAGTTGCTTTTAGTACTGCTGGAAATGAACAAACATAACCTTATAAAGATAAAAATTAATAGATATATTTTTAATGCATAGTGGCTGAACTTTGTAATAGTGTTTCTACTATAAATTTCTATAAACAATTTTTACAGCTATAAAGATAAATTTTAAGGATTCACATTCTAGTTAATACCTACAACTCTAAGTATTACTATCACTTGCCTGTGTAAGGTGATTTCTTTTTTCTAGTCACTTTGCAAAAATATGTGTATTTATGCCTGAAAAGAAACCGTTACCATATACATTGCCAAATCAAACATTTAGTGATGTTCGAAAATAAACACAAAAGAACTGCGACCATATAAATTGAGGATCTTAACTATTAAATAGTATATGCGATAAAATTAGTACAAAGCATTTAAAGATATATGTTAATCATTTATTTATAGGTGGAAAAATACATTATTTTACATAAAGGATAAATGTTTTTCCTTTCCAATTTGGGTTTCTTTTGTTTCTTATTCTTGCCAAATTTTTAAACTTATGCTCAACATTGCTTAACTGTATCCAGTGAGGAAACAATTATTTTTTGTAATTCTCCAAGAAGAAAATAGTATAAAGCTTAATTCATGGTAACATAGTTGGCTGGAAAAATGCCAGTCTGACCTCGAAGCCTTCCTTCCCACCAATCAAAATTCGAATCCGTTTTTGACGTCACTGTGATTCTGTCTCCAGCTTTAAAACTCAAATCCCCTGGCTGTTGTCCTTCAAAAGAATAAAGTGCTGTCACTTCTGTGGGTCGACTGGAATTGCCTAAAACAAGAAAAAATATTTTAAATGATTCACGTTTTTCTAGGAAAAACTGGGAGTATATGTAGGTGAGATAGAAATGAATGACTTAGGGTATTCCGAGGCCTTGAAGGCCTGTGGAACCCACAGAGATGGTCTGGGTGATTGTCATCATTATAATACTTACTAGAAGCCCAGTGCACAGACCCCTCGGGGAATGTCGGACTGCCGGTTTTGGCCCGATCCTCACAGACCAGGCTGAGGGACCCCATCGGTGCATGAATCCGTGCACCAGGTCTCTAGTATGCATATAATATCTTTGGTTAATCTCTTCCTGCCCTCCCTCCTTCCCTCTGAGATTCATCAGTCTGTTCCATGTTTCCATGCCTGTGCTTTGAGCATCTGCCCCCAGTGGTCAGTGCACACCATAGCTACTAGTTGAACGGTCTAACAGTCGCTTAGGCTTTTATATATCTAGATAGACTAGAGGCCTGGTGCATGGGATTTGTGCACTGGTGGGAGGTGTGGCCTGCAGGGATCAGCCGCTTAGGAGCACTACTCATCCCAGTCAGCTGAGCAGTGCTCCCACACTGACCAACAGGGGGCAGCTCCTGCATTGAGCATATGCCCTCTAGTGGTTAGTGAGCATCATAACGACTGGTCAACCGGTCATTCTGGTGGTTCCACCATTCAGTTGCTGGGTTTATATTATATAGGATGATTTTCCTTTTTGCAAAGAGCAAATGTTTGGTAATAACACTAAGTTCACACAAGTCAAACTGCACATTATTCTATACTTAGCAAAACATTTAGCAAATATTTGTGGTTATAATTGTTTGAAATTTGAATAGCCTATATGATATTGTTTATGTTTTTCTTATTTTAATAGGGTAGCTATGATGGCTCCATGAGTTACAGCTGTTAGAGAAAAGCCGGTACTTAGGCTAAAAGTTGTATCATGAAAGATTCCATTATCCCAGGCTGTGGAGACCCTGGATACAAGGGTTCTGGCTCAGGTGTGTATATGTGGCAGTTTTATCAGCAGCTTTTCCCTGTGGGCTTCATGGATGTTTTCATTTCTGCACCTCATTGGTCCTTTCTCTCAAAACAGAGGTGATATTTAAATAGTCACATCGAGAAGCATATCTGCGTATGTTTAACAAAAACTTCAACACAATGTGTAGAATTTAATGTATTATATCAGGAAAAATACTTTGAGAATTGAGTGGCTAACATGAGCAAAAGGCTGCCTGGCTAGCATGGCTCAGTAGTTGAGCAAAGACCTGTGAACCAGGAGACCAGGGTTCGATTCCCGGTCAGGGCTCATGCCTGGGTTGCGGGCTTGATCTCCAGTGGGGGGCGTGCAGGAGGCAGCCAATCAATGATTCTCTCATCATTAATGTTTCTATCTCTCTTTCACTCTCCCTTCCTCTCTGATATCAATAAAAATATATTTTTAAAAATTGAGCAAAAAGCATTAACTATTAGAAACTGTATAGCATCATTTAAATATAAGCAGATGACTTCTGTGTGCTCAGCAACTTGGAATTCAGTATTTCTGTTTCATATAACTGCAGGAATTATGCAATTAGATGCTTGCTGATTGCATCTAAGTGCAGATATACTGAAAACATAAGTGAATTCTAAAATCAGTTACTTATTAGATCCTATGATATAATAAAAAATAAACTGAACTTGGCCTATCAGGAAGAAATAAAAATAGCACTTTAATTAAACTACTGTAGCTGAAGCACTGAAGCTGTAGCCACACAAGATGGTTCTACAGGTCTTTCTATAAGGCATGTGCATGCTGGCCTTGGAGTCCCCTAAAGAAGTCACCTTCATAGTCAATGATATATTAGAGATATTACTCATATTGTTTTGCTATCATAAAACAGTTCTGCATATTTTTATACTTGATGGTATATTTACTTCTTATCTATCCATTTGAAGGAATAGGTTAAAAGAATGTCACAAAAAAGAATAAACTTCTGATATATCTGGATATAATCTACACCAGCTAAATGACTGCTAACCTGTATTAATAAGTCATTTGTATATGGCACGAAAGGAGCCGTGATAACTACACTGAGTGGGACACAGAGCAAGTCCTCATTGTCATTAGGTCAGAAGGATGTAAGTTAATGTTAAATAAAAATCAATCTAAAAATTACTGTCTTATCAATAATGATATTTACACCTCCATCTATAAAGCTAGATCTCAATTAACCTCAAACAAGGAAAAACCTCCAATAACTCCTCCTTCTGGTTCCAAGACACCTGGTATAACAGAAGGAGGCAGGGAAGAGAATGCCTGTGACCGTCAGGCCATCTTAGCTGCCCCACACGCACACTGTGGTCACAGAGGTCAAAGTGCACAGGAGAGATACATACAAAGATAACAGGTAGCAGTCACTGTTCCTGAGTCAGGCACAGGACAGGCATGGACATGCATCCACTCACCCTGCACCTCCAATGGGACAGCTACATGTTGGGTGACCTGCCCAAGGCAGTGAGTTTGAATCCCGAAGTCTGTTCCTGGCACTCTGGACAACATTATACCCAAGTCCTCAGCAATCACACAAGCATCAAACTGTGTTCAACAGACTGAATGCACATGCATCCAAGCATTTTACGTTTGTTAGGCAAATTTCCAAGAATTGGTGCATTTTTCTGCATCACTGCATTACTGAGACCACACAAATAACTGAACTAGTTTTTACTGGTCCTGGGAGCATAGTTTATGATGAACAATTTGGAGAAGAAAGATAGTATGAACTAGAGAGGAGGAAAGAGAGAGGATGGCAGAACTGGCCCCATGCCTGCCCGCCCTCAGGTTTTGTCTAATTCCCTCTGAGTCGCAGTTTCCAGGTGAGACCAGAATGAAGCCGTGATGGGAAGGTGGGTAAGGGCAGGGCAGGTGGTTTGCGCTGCCGCAGAGAGCAAGGCAGTCCTGCTGGGTTGAGGAGGCTGATGTTTGCCCTCCTCTTTCCCCATGTGTCTGAGCAGAGATGGCGGGGGTGGGCGGGGGAGGGGAAGGGTCACAGACAGGCAGACACAGGCCTGCCTGCCAGGCGCCACCCAACCCCCAGTCAGGTGCTGGGAAAACAGGAGGCCACGCCCAAGTGAGGCTGTGCCCAGGCCACCGATGCCACGGCCTACTGTGAGCTTTTTCTGCAATAAGCAGGACATGCCCTAAAGTTCCTCTTCACTGTAAACAGAAGGGAAATTTCCATTAGGAAAAGTTTAATGCCCACAGAATAATTCCTTTAAACAATGAGTCCAGCCGGTCCGTCCTTCCGGGAAGGGAGACCATGGGACCCTGGGTTGCGAGCTGTTGGCATTCACAGGCGCCTTGAGGGATGCGGGCCTGGTGGGTCACATTCCTGTGCTTAACAGAGATCTGCAGGATCTGAACCAATGGGCCATTTTCATCCTAAGATTCGAGTTTAATTCAAATAGGGATCATTTTTCTCTCCCAAATCAGGGCTACACTGAACAGGAAAGAGGTTATATCAGAGTTAGTGATTGGCAGCTGCCCTGAGGCTCCCAATTAGCAAGGCCGGTCCCCTCCCTGTCTCAGTGCGTAATGTAACCCAGATGCGGCCACACATCTGCCCAGACAAGAGACAGGAGAACCTCAGCCCTTGGACAGCCCAGCTTTTGGACAGGAAATGTCTGTGCACATTTGCTGCAGTGACGTGTCTGCTGGTGACCTGGCCCCTGCGTCCAGACAAGGCTGTGGCCCTGAGTCAGCAGCATCTAGTCCGAGCCCAGGTGCTTCTCAGCAGGTAACTGTTTGGCTTCCATGTCACCCTCATTACCTCCAAGTCAAGCAAGTAAGAGAACAAGAGCATCACATTTTTTTTTTAAATGAAGTGCTTCTCACAACCATCTGGATTCCTGTACATCTAATAAGGGTGTCGAATACTGTCCCTGAGGTGTTTCACAGCCGCCAGAGAAATTAGACAGCTTGTGGCTATCGATGGAGAGAAATCACTTTATATGGGTATTTTTATTTACCGACTCTCTCAGGATAGCTGGGAAGCTCAGGGTAGAGTTTATATTCATTTCTGTCACCTGCAAAAAAAAAAAACAAGATGGGGGGAAACATTTAGAAAACTAGTTTATAGTATATAAAGTATCCAAGAATGCCAAACTTTGCCCTTGCTAAGCAAATATTGTAAATCACAATAATTGATATAAACGCCATTATTTTATCATGCTTTAAATCAAGGAATGCCTGAGAAAATCCAGAACATACACCAGGCTTAAGGGAGATGGCATGATACCTTAAGGCACATCTGATACCTTAGCACATAAGCCACAATGCAGGCCTCATAGTGACACAACCATGGCAAATAGACTAGTAGACATGTCTTTTTACAGACGTGATCCTAAAATGCCTGAATCTAAAAGCTCATAACTCCAAAGCCAGAGATTTTTGAACATCCTTGCTTGCATAACCCCGGAAATAATTTTTAAACAGCACGCACTCCCCAGACATCATCAACTTCCTTCCAGGGGCCTCGGTCGCACTTCCATGGGGGCATCTCCTAGCCTGAAAGTGCTTGCAAGACGCAAGTGAGCCTCCTCTTTGTTCTCCAAAGCCCGGCACAGCCTCCCCGGCCATCGAGATTACACGGCGCACCACCTTCTTGAATGCATGCCGTTTACTGGTGCCCTCTCCATGTGCAAAGCAGAATTCTAAGAGTGACCGTCGTCAGAGAGAGGGATGGAAAGGGGCAAAGGCCAGGACATGGTGCTGCATAATCCAGTCTATTCTAAAACCACCTTCCGAAACCCTGAGATCCCAAGATGGAGGATAAAATTAATATTCAGAAATAGGAATCTGTGAATATATAAGAAAAACAGGCTTATTTTGTTCCCATTTTAAACCCGCTTCTTCTGAACGAGAACAGAGACCCTAACAAATCACAGCCACGAGAACGTGTCTTGGGCATTTAGGAGAGGCTTGAGCACTCACTTTTCTTTCGTTAACACCCACTGGTTCTTTTATCCAACAGTAAATTCAACAATGTGGCTCCATTTCTTAACAATAATATTTAATAACTGCTAATTCTCATTGTATTTGAATTGCAAAAATATACTTACTCTGAGAGCCGGAGCTCAGCGGGCCCTGTGGAGATGATGGCTGTGGTCTTGACAGTGGTTTTGGAGGTAATTCTTGAGCCTTGGGAGGAATAAAAAAATGCATGTAATAAAAATCCCATTTTACCCAGGAGCACACAAGGCCTTTCTCCTAATGAGTACATGTGGCAAAGCCTACCCCGTGCGCTGACAAATGAAGTCCCTCATGCTCACAGGTGCTGCTGGGGGGCACTTAGCTGAACTGGACCACAACATACCCGGGGGTGCCCTGTAACAGGAAGCGCACCTGGCCCAGGTTCCTCTGACAACCTGCAGGCACAGTAAGTGGTGGCTGGGAGAGGCAGTGGCAGTTCTAACTCTGTGAGTCAGTTTCCATTCTTTAAGGCGGATTAAGCGACTGAAAGCAGTTGTGGACTTAGGTAACCAAGGCCCACAAGCCCTCTCCCTCCACACCTCCGTGTGGGTCACTGAAATGACCAAGTCCTGCCTTCGGAGACACGCAGCGCGGGAAAGGACTGCGCTTCCCTCTGCAACCTGTGCCGGGGCATGTGGAGGCTGTGGGGCATTCTCACAAGCACTTTAGGTAAATGAAGTCACGAGGGAGTTCACGGTTACTAGGAAGCTGGTTCAAGGACAGAGTACTCTGTGTAGGGAGGTGTCCGTGGCTACAGAGAAAGTAAACCAACAGCACCGGAGCCTTCCTCCGCTCCCGGGCGGCTCTCCTCGCATTGATCCGCTGTCCCTCGCTCTCGTACTTCTCAGTGAAGGCATCAAGGATTTCGTAAAGGCCCTCCGCTTGAGCAGGCCTCGGCATGTCTCCAAACAAAATGTCATACGCTCGGACATCTTGACAATAAAACCTAAGAAGAAATGTCAAATCAAGAACATTTCTTTTATCGACACGGATCCTTTCTAGAGGAAGTCCTGTGTGTGTGTGTACTCATACACTACTTTTCAAACTAACTGCAAGCCATACCCACGTTAACCCGGAATGCACCCCCATGCTCACCTCTGGGGCACCACCTTCAATACTCTGATATGCACAAAATACAAAATGCACACCACATATACACACAGACACTTGTCTACACAAACATACGTGACCATATGTGGTACAGTATATCGACACTTTTGCAAATACACCTACAAGCAGATACATTTTTGCAGGTTTTTATTTTTTATGTTTCTCAATCACCCTAGCCTAAGGCTTTATTTCAACATATATGCCTTTGCAATTTCTTTAAATGGATATTTGCTTCAAAATCATACAAGGACCTGCCTTACATATTTGGAAGGCCTGCAGTTGATTATATGTGTTTTAGTTTTCCCAGAATTTAGATGAACTTGAGTGGGAAAGTCTTCCAAAGGTCTAAAGTCAGAAGTCCCTAAAGGTTTTCTTGACCTGTATTTCTCAGATTTATAAAACCGGAGGTAAAAACACCTCAGCTTCCTGATGGAGAGCTCCATAACCCTGCACATCCCCCCATCCTCCCTGCTGTCTGGCCTGGGTGTTTACATGGAATGCGATAGAGTGCTGCTGAATCGTGAGTGGACTGGCACTGACTTTGCATGGGTTTCTCTCTCTTTGGGAGCGGGGGGTGGGGGGAGGGGGACGGTCTGTCTGCTGTGAACCACCTGGTCAGCTCCATTGGCTCCCACAGGGAGGAATCCCCGCCAGGTTCTAGAAGCAGTGCTTCTGTGGGTCTTAGCGCTTTATCTTTTCCTGGGCAAGCAGACATATTTTAGAGGAGGTTTTAAAGAGTTGCTTTGGGAAAAATTAGCCAGATGCCTGTTTAGAGTGAAAGTTCCTCTTGGTCTATAAGTACATCCAAATCCATTTTTTTAAAAGTGTAAAGTGGTCTGTCTTTTATGGAAGAATGAATGTGATAACAGGAAACTTTCACAAGGAGACACATTCTGACTGACCTACAGTCATAACTAGCCCGGGCCTCTAAAAATGCTCGAAAAATATACCTAATAGGGCACATCCACCTCATAGAATACTATGGAGCCATTAACTTACATTTATGATTCTTATAATGCTAAGTGAGAAAACAGGATTTACAATAGAATCTTGCCCTGGCTCAGTGGATAGAGCATCGCCTGAGGACTGAAGGGTCCCAGGTTCGATTCCAGACAAGGGCACATGTCCGGGTTGCAGGCTCAATCCCCAGTAGCAGGCCTGCAGGAGGCAGCCAATCAGTGATTCTCTCTCATCATTAATGTTTCAATTTCTCACTCCCTTCCCCTTTCTCTCTGAAATCAATAAAAATATATTTTTAAAAAGAACTTATGCTACTATCACATGTGGCAAAACAAAAGAAAAGTATGCTTAGAAAAATATTAGGAGGCAACAAAACAAACGGTAAATAATCTTTAAAGGGGTAACATGTTTTCCCCCCTTTTAATTTTTTGTGTTTTCTAAGCTTTCTATTCTATATAATAAAAGTATAATATGCAAATTGACCAAACAGCGGAATGATTGGTCGCTATGACGTGCACTGACCACCAGGGGGCAGACAACACAGGAGCTGCCCCCTGATGGTCAGTGCGCTCCCACAGCAGGAACGCTGCTCAGCCAGAAGCAGGACTCATGGCTGGCGGGCGAGCATAGCGGCAGTGGCAGGAGCCTCTCCCGCCTCCACTGCAGGCGGCTGTAAGGACCAAGGGGTCCCGGACTGCAAGAGAGCGCAGGCCGGACTGAGGCCCGCCCCCCAAGTGCACAAATATCATGCACTGGGCCTCTAGTAGGTACATATTATCTCACATTGAATTTTTAAATGAAGAAACACCCACTCGGAGTCATATGTTGTTGATTTAAAAAAGGAATAGACAAAGGAACTAGCGCTGTATACATTTACCAAACATTCTTTTCTCATGACACCTTCTTTACATCAATGACAATTACACGCCTTGCACTTACTTCCGATTGGTCTCCTTCCTTTCAATCAAGCAGCTGCCTTCCAAGCTGATGCCAGCAAAGAGCCCCCGGGACCTGCAGTACGTGAAGACGGCGGCCGAGCTCCGCAGGGCGACGTTTCCCTCCAAATTCCTGCAAAACAGAGGGTTAGCTCACACCTGAGAGAGGCTCTGCACCCACAGACGGTGCGAGGGCAGCACTGACCTCTGACCCCAAGGCTGGCCTGTCTTCCTTCAGGCCTTTACACGCTCGCTTCCTGTGGCCGGCCTGCGTGGGCTTGAGGGGTGCAGGGAAGCGGGGTCGAGGGGAAGGACAGGGCCCGGGACTCAGCCCCGGGGTTCAGTGCCGAGGACACAAGGACAGCTTTCATCTTCCTGCCTTCCTTTCCCCAAACAGGGAATGCTCTCCAGGTGCCAAGGACTGGGTTCTTTTTACACTGAGGGTTTTCATGGAACTTAGACATCTATTCCGATGATTTTACCGTGTGGCTTCTTTAAACAGTCTGGGTATAAAAAGTTCCTCAACTGCTCAGTGAGCACAACAGTACTTCACTAACAGAAGGAAAATCCACTGTGTTTCAAACAACACTCAAGTGAGCCACTTCCTTTTCGATTTTTCATAATTCAGTTTGGAAAGAGAGCCTTTTCGTTTCTGATCCCCACCGCCCTTTACCAGTTAAAGTTTAACTTGCTTTGGCTCCAAAGTTTAATGTGAAATTTGTGTTCAGTTCCAGAAAATACAATGGCTGGAATTTCAGAAACGTTTAGTTTCTTGTGTGTGCAAATTTTCTCATTTTATCACACTGGCTGTGATCTGTAAACTTCTTATTTGTAAGCAACCTCAAACCTTCTGTGAGATGCAGAGATCGTAACTTTGCTTCATGTGAATTCAAGTTTCCTCTTAACACACGTCAATATACAGCTTTTAACACTTTCCCATCCCACAGCTGTTCCGTGTATTTTACAGAACTCACCTTCCCAAAGGCCCGACCGCCACAGTCAAATTCCCTCCGAGGGTTAGGTTGCCACCTTTTGCAAAAGCTTCTACCGCTCGGCCATAATTCAAAATTATAACCAAATCCGACACCTAAAATGTAGAAACCCATTTACGCAAAAATAATTATGTTTAACTAGATTTAAAATATAAGCTGATTAAAACGCAAGTATAATATATACACTGTAGTAAGCATTTCAGTGTAGACAGGGAAAGAACAGGACAGTCATATTTTTCATCTTGAGCTGAGGATGTAAGCAGCTGGCATTTCCACCGATGACGGCAAACTCCTGACACACTGTGAGGGCTCATGCATTATCTCTTACTCTCCCCAGCAACCTGGTAATGCAGGTGGTGACAGGGGTGTCGTGAGGTTAAGTGAACTGTCACAGCGATGACAGAACAGATCAAACAGGGGTTGGAGGGGAACGTCACAGGTACCCCGGCAACTAACCCCTCAGGGAAGCCAAGCTGAGAGCACAGACAGGAGTGGGATGAAGGCCACCGCCCAGAGGCCCTGGTTCCCAGGACAGGTCCACGCCGACATCCCTGCCAAGGCCTGGCACCCAGTCCCCGTGAACTGCACAGCAGACACTTCATTTTATGCCACAGAGGTTCAAACCATCAGGAAGAAACACAGTGATGTTTCCCAGTGCCTGTCGCTATGACCTCACTCTCTAAGTCTAAGCGAACCTAGAACGAGGACGCTCAAGACCTCTTGGCGTGGGGAATGCATTTGTTTTCCAGACTCGCCGCTGGTGGCAGCCACGGCGAGCACGGAAAACATGACAGGCCCGTCCCTCGGGCGACAGACACCGCGTCTCCTCCCAACGCCTCCTCTCACAGCTTACGCATTCCAGTAGTTTCACCTACAGATTCATTTACTGTAAACCCGAGGGAAGGCTGCCTTCACCTCTGTTACAGTGAGGGCGTGAGCTGACCGAGAGCACGCGCTGGAAGGCGCTCTGCCGGAACTGGACGGTGCTGCCCGCTCAGTCCTCGCTCCTGCAGCTCCACCACTGGACCCAATTGCTTTGGGAAGACAACCAAGCACATCATCTTACAACATGCTTACCTCACATCTTTCTGTTGCATTTACTGGGTGAGAGGACTTCATGCTACTGTACTTGTTTTTCAAGTCTCTTAACGTGCACTAGGGACTACATCCAGTTTCCAAGGAATCATCATGGAGACACTCATGGGTAGTCTTTGCTACATTAGATTTATTGAAGTCATTATTACTTAGTCTATCATCCTTTTTTTAAAAAAAATTATTGATTGAATTTAGAGGGAAAGAGAAAGAGAAAGACACACACAGAGAGAGAAACGTTGATTTGTTGTTTCACCCACCTATACATTCATTTGTTGATTCTTTTTTTAAATATATTTTTATTGATTTCAAAGAGGAAGGGAGAAGGAGAGAGAGATAGACACATCAATGATGAGAGAGAATCACAGATTGGCTGCCTCCTGCATGCCCCACCTGGGGGATCAAGCAGCAACCCAGGCATGTGCCCTTGACCGGAATCAAATCTGGGAACCTTCAGTCCATAGGCCGCCACTCTATCTACTGAGCCAAACCAGCTAGGGCCATTGGTTGATTCTTATATGTGTTGTGACCAAGCATAGAACCCACAACCTTGGCGTATTGGGGCAACGCTCTAACCAACTGAGCTACCCGGCCAGGGCCTCTCATTGTTTTTTAAATAAATGCTATTTGAGAGAAACCCCAGAGCAGGCCCCAGCGGTGCGTGGAGGCCAAGGCTGTGGAAAGAGTGGCCGTAACCCGGCGTGAGGAGTCACCGACACATCGCCCGCGTGGCCAGCCTGAGACGTATCTGTTCTACAGACCCCAAAGGTGGAAATATGGCAAATGAAAAAAATTCTATGTCAATGAGAGAAAAGGAAGAAGATAGTCACGTGAGATAGGGAGAGGTTCATCCAGAGGATAAAAGGGAACCGTTTCCGTAGGTTTTTGGTAAAATAAACACGGGTGGAAATCGCTCACTTCCAGGTGTTAGGTTTCAGTTGCTTTTGGAGGATTCATGATCGTGTGCGTACCATTGGCCCCTTACCTCGATTCCGATTTCAAATCCTCCACCAAGCCCCGCGATCCCGATGGCGGAAGGTGCGGACCACTCTAATAAAACAAGCACACGTCACTCCAAAGTCAGACCCATCACGCAAATGTCAGGGAAATGCTAACATGAGGATGGATACCGTTTCCTTTTAAAATAAGAAGAATCTGACATTTTCCTCTGTTTGTAAATGTTCTTTATATATAATTTTTAAGTTAAAAATATTAGATACTCATTATGAGTCTCAGACTCACAAATACATGTTGTCTAATCTTTCTCAATAAACATGCCTAATACCAAACTATTGAATTCTCACCAACTAAACTTACTTAGCATTTGACAACTTCAACAATCAACATGTTTTACAAAATGATTGAGCAGTAATTCTAGCCATTGGTGAGAATTTTATCGTAGATCTGAGAGTAAAAGGATTGAGAGTTTACTAGGATTATAACCACCCCTGAAGGTAACACAATACTACACGGTTTATATTTTACAATTCCAAGAGCAAAAACTGTTTGACACCCTTTGTGCCTAGTAAAAGCACAAGGAATAGGCTATACATTCCAGATGATTAAAATTCTAGTAAAATATATTTCCTTACATTTGGACACTAAGCACAGTAATTGCATTTGCATGAGTATTTTATGCTTATTTTGTCTGATATAGAAACAGGTTAAACAAGTCTAGAAACAACATTCATTTGGTTGGGGGAGGGTGGAATGGTCCAGATAAAGTCATTCCTTGAAATGCTTATCAGCTTCTAAATCAGACTTTCCTTCCTGCATGCATTCCAGATGATAACTATCGAGTCTACCCAGAACTAATCTGTCCAGACTTAGACAGAAATTTTGATGACAGAAATTAGTGTCTTAAATGCCAACATTATTTTCCATTCCCTATGTTAGGAACTGCCTCTGTCCCCATCCAGCAGGGATCCGGGAATTCTCTGTGCCTCATTTGGGCAGCTTTTAAATTATCCTGAGCAGCCACCACTGGGCAAGATGGGAGAGAAATGTAAGGGCTCAGAGTGAAACTCCAGAGGCCGATAGCACCCCCACCTTCTGCGTAGTTATCTGTCAGTGACCAAAGGGACTTACAGTGCTGAGGCCTCCTTAGAGATTTGGGGCTCACCCGGCGTGGACTCTCTCTGAATGTACCCCCACTTTGATTGTGCTACTTACTGGGAAATCTGGCCATAAAAATTGGGGTGATGCTTGAGAGGAGAGAATTCTGTCGCTTTTGTCTCACAGCTGTGCTTCCAGCTCTGCGAGCTGAGCCACAGCTTGGAGGACTCTCACTTTGGGGGGATACCTCTACAGGGGGGCCCAGCGACTGAGGTTCAAAGGCTGTGTGCCCCACAGATGCCTAGATGTACCCATTGTCGGTGAATGTCTCACAAACTATCTACACGAAAAAATAACTATTTACACCAAAATGTGCTCACTTATAGGGCTGAACAGCAATGTTCAGTTGGTCTAAGAAGCATTTAGTTGGTCCTGGCAGGCCTGCACACACTCTAAGTCTTACTCTCCATGCTGGTTCTTGGGGTTCAAGGCAAACACACTTCGATTTCACCGCTGAGAAATCAAATATTAGATTTCATTGCAGAAAATGAAACCAAATTATATTGATCTTGATAGCATTCTGCTCTGGGGATATTCGTTCAAATGACTTCTCACAGGAGCTACAGATGGCTCTCATTTTCTTATAAAATTCCACAAAACAAAAGAAAAGCATTGTGGCATGAAGTTGAGGAATAAGAACTCATAGTTAACAGCAGATGCAAATTTTGTCCTGTTTAATATTTGCTCCATGAAAGAACTACAAATGTATACAAGACAAAGCCAGGTCAACCTGGATCTCATCCAATGTTTTAGGAAGAGAACAGTGACGGCTCATGGCCCTGAGCTGTTTGATACCCAGGACACACCCCAGGGAGCCCTTAGGATGACAGGTTTGGGGCGTGGCAAGCCTGCCATACTCCCTGTGAAATGTGTTCACGTGGAAACAGAACAGTGAATATGCAGGATTCTCTCCTCCCCACGTGAAGAAACGTCACTTACTTCCGTCTGGAAGTCGAGCCAACACGATCCCGCTGCCTCCTCGCGCCGTTACCAGAAACCCAGCTTTTATCACGGACAGAACCGCAAGGCCCTTGGCCTTGGCAATCACGTGGGCTGCAAAGGTCAGAGACAACAGGTGAGCAGGTGCAAGCAGATTTCACGCACACAGGTGTGCTGGGCCGATTCCTGGGTTCTCACGAGGAGCCTTAAGGGCACATTGGAGCTACAGATAAAATGTGGTTATGGGACAGTTGAGAGGTGGGGGGGTCCCCAACTCCCAGCTCAGCCTCTATGTTGTTTCTGCAAACGCAACTTCGTAAGGGCTCAAAAACCCCGACACGGCCATAATAGGTGAGACACAGCTGGGAGGATCAGCCAAGAGAAAAAGGTGGGTGAGGACTTGCTCTCTCAGGGGGTTGGAAGCCTGAAGTCAAGGCATGCAACACGCAAGTTAGAAAGCAAAGCAAATTTAGAAATTCACAGCACGGTTTTATTTACCTACCAGGAATGATCTTATCAGGTCCATTTCTGGAAGTTATTTCTGTGAATTCTCTTAGAATTTTAGCAGCCTTTTTTGCTTCCGATTTCAAATTGGAAGGTATAGGGTTATTCACTAAAACATTTTAAAAAAAGATAGAAGTTACAAATTTATTGTTATTTCATTTTTTTCTCATACACAATTAAGCATTAACAACTCATACCCTAACAGACAAAGAAAATGAACTGGAAATCCTCAATTACTAATTGTTTCATCTCTGTTTTCCTAGTAAAGTAAATTCACTAGGAGATTGGGAACCCTAAACATCTCAGGCATTATAAAATCATGGGATTCTAAAGGATCTTCACAGTTATGTATGTCCTCCCTGTGATTCTTAACTCAACCCAGTACTAATACAAACATTAAAATCGTGGAGGCCCGGTGCATGAATTCATGCACGGCCGGGGAAGGGGCTGCGGACGGTTAGCCAGCCCCAAACCCTGGTCGAACGCCCGGTCGAGGGGACAATTTGCATATTAGCCTTTTATTATATAGGAATTTTAAAAAGGTGTACTTTATAACTGTCTATGTTAGCTCATGTAAAACTTAACATAGTTGGCTATTTTTGTCAAAAATGTTTGAGGTCTGTACAGATTTTCCTTATTGGGAGTAAAATTCCAGGAGACTTGGGAATTGAGTGACTAAGTAACAAAGGCTAGCATTCGTACAGCACTTTGCACTCCAGTGTTGCTTGTGTGGGGGCTAAAGAATAGTAATACTTTTCCTCCCACCTTCTGGGCTAATAACCAAATTAACAGAGACAGATTAACAGGAGAACATCACAGTTTAATACAGGCGCATGGGGAATTCATATTGGCATAATAATTCCATGGAAATTCCAAAGACTGTGAGGCAACATTGGGTGTAGAAGACATTTTAAAACAAGATCATCCCCTATTTCCAGACAGGGGACCAGAAGAGTAAAGAAATCAAGGGTTTAATGTGAAATCTGCTGTTCAGACCATCAGATCAATGTTTCATTTTATTTTATTTTTAATTTTTATTTTTAAGAAGTTTTGTGAGTTTATTTCCAATGTTTCATTTTAAAGACTATGTTTCTGGTTCTGAAAGTTCCATTGGTTGTTTTTCGTGCCTGCCGTTTTTGTGCCCATTGTGTTTATGTTCTTTAAATCCCCCAGCATATTGTAAAAGGTGCTTTTATGTTCTTGTCTGCTCACTGCATCATCTCTGTTCTGCCTGGGCCTGTTTCTGATGGACTTTTCTCCTAGTTATGGATTATATTTTCCTGTGTCTACCCATTTCTAGTAAAAGTGGTGGTTGCTAGAAGTCAAGGCTTTCTTTTGTTACTGGTGGAAATAGGGTTCTTCCACAGAATTGCAAGGAAAGCATTTCGGGGACCCATGGACTTGAAGCATAGGGCAAGGTTTAATGGAGCGAAAACAAGGGACTGTCCCCAAGTCCTAGTGTCTCATCCATGACCAGGGGGCTCAGCTCCGTCCAGTGTGGAAGAAGTCCAGCCTCTGGGGCGCAAGCCTGCAACCACGGCTATCAGGCCCAGGAGGGTCGGGACCCAGAGATGCAGAACTTCCCTGGGTGTCATACACCCATGGGCAGGTAGGTCCTCTGCTGAGGCTGCACTTGGGCCCACACTGCTGCTACAGAGAGGAAGCCCATGAATCTCTGAGGGCTGTGATGGGCCCTCCCCCTACCCAATCCCTTCCTTTTCCCAGGCTAGACTCCTCCCCTTTTTGGTCACCATCTAGGCTCTTACTGCACATGCCTCAGCAGAGGAATTTCTCTTTTACTGGTCCCCCCTTCTGGAATCTGGGGGAACAGCCAGCTGTCCCCTGAGGGATTGGAAAACCAGTCCCTCCTCCCTCCTGGGGATTAGCCTCTGTTTGGCAGATGATGCGCTGTCCCCTGGGATGTCAAGGATCTAGGTCGTAGTAGACCTGGCTTAATGCTTAATTAGGTGTCTGGCTCCATCTGCTCCCTTTCTTTTTTATTTTTATTTATTGATTTGAGAGAGAGACCAATTTTGTTGTTCCACTTATTTATGCATTCATTGGTTGATTCTTGTAGTAGTATTGTGCCTTGACCAGGAATTGAACCTGCAACCTTGGCGTCTCAGAACGATGCTCTCACCAACTGAGCTACCTGGCCAGGGCCTCCATTTGCTCCCTTTCTTTGTCATTAACTAACTAGCTGCCTAGGCGAACACTTTGATGTGTGGCTCAGGTGTGTACATAGTCTTGAGCTCACTGTTGGCCCTACAATTAGGGTGGTATTCTCTCCTCCACGTCCTCAGGGCTTAATGAGCTCTTTCACCCTTGGCTGGTTAGAACTGCTATTCCCACTCTGTGTCAGCCCAGGGCTGTCCCCCTCACAGCTCCTGGCAGTTATCCTGCCTGCCTTCTAAGTCCCCGAGTAATGCCTCTCATTCAGCCAAGGACTCCAGGGATCCCTCTGAGATTCCCTGAGCTCTCTCTCTAACCCCCTCTGCTCTGCAAGTGCCATGGACCTGAGCCTCTCTAAGCTCACGAGCTCTTTATCCAACAAGAACCCACGCTCTGGGCCTCCGTCCTCTCTGGGACTCACTCGCCACTCGCCTGTTGTCCAACATGTGAAAACAGACATTCCTCATATTTTGCCCAGTTTCTAGTTGTTTACAGCAAATGGCAAACCCAGTGCCCTTTTCTTCATCATGAAATTCTCAGTGTACTTTTAACCTGTTCTTCCCCAAGTTATGGTGAATATTTTTCCAATTCTGTAAAATCTTTTTAATATTTCTTGTCTATTTATGGGGCATTTCTCTGTTTCTTATTAATTTATATATTAAAGGAATTGACCTTTATTCTATAATATAGCCTCAATGTTGCCGTTCGGCCCACAAAGCCCAATACATGTCCTCTCTTGCCCTTTAGGGAAAAAACTGCCAACCTCTGACCTCTTGAAATGGTCTTCAAGACCCTTGACATGCTGCTCCTACATGAAACCATTCAGCACAGCCCCTCACGTAGCTGAAATCTTGGCGGGGCCGACCTCCACTGCTGGGCATTTGTGGGGGATGACAGAGTCCTTAATGACGGCCCCGCCTCCTACTGACTCAGGGGCCTCTGGGCATAGTTTCTCCCCTTTTGCCCTCACAGAACAACCAGTGACCTGAGGAGCAGGGACGAACCTGCCCATGTCTGGTCTGAGTGGTGAGGGACACAGCAGCCACATTTTTAAAAAGATGCCACCAAGTTGCTAACACAGACTGGAGCTGCCTCCAGGAAGGGCGACAAAGTCGGGCTGGCCCGCCTTCTCCGCCTCCTTCCAGGTCCTCTTGTCTTCCCAAGCCTCTTCCTTCTTTGCACTCAAACCTCAGGCTCTGCGACTTGAAGCACCAACTATGGCAGATCATTCTCCAAGTTTCATCTACTCTTTAATCTTCCCTTACATTCCAGACTCACAATATCAATTATCTGCTCGGCCCAAGTATCAGGCAAGCATCTCAAGTTAAACGCATCCAAACATAACTTGTGACGTCCCGCCTCCTCCCCAACCTGTTCTCCCAGCTTCCTCTCCAGGTAGGTCTCATCCATCTGGGAGCTCACACTCCACCCCTAGGCCAGCTGTGACTCCCATTCCTCATGCTCATCTACACATCCACCCTCTAAGAACCTGAACCTTCCACACACGCTCAGAATCTGATGGCATCGCCCGCTCCCCAGCCACCAGCCCGGCCCAGAGAAAATCAGTTCTTGTGTTGTCTGTTCACCTGCCTCCTCATTGGTTTCCCAGTCTTGAATTTATGGTCATTTCTCCAAAGAAATTCTCCATCTAAGTAACATCTCAGATAATATTACTCCACTGCTTACATCCCTCGAAGTTTTCTCATCATAGTTGGTCTATGCCATGGCTAATATGTCTGTCTGTTATCTATCTATCTATCTATCTATCTATCTATCTATCTATCTATCTATATCTACATACCTGTCTATCATATCTGTCAATATGTATATCTGTCTAGCTATCCTATCTGTCTGTCTGTTTGCCTGTCTGTATCTGATCTTTCTGGAACATGCCCTTCACTGGAATGTAAGTGCCATGGGGATAAGCACATTGACTATTTTATTTTATTAACTGTAGTATCTCCAGCACATGCCATAATGACATAGAGTAATTGCCCAATACATATTTGTTAAATGAATAAAGTATTTGCAAGGTTTGGGGGAATTAAAGGTTAAACCCCTTTAATTCCCTGAGGAGTAGAAAAGGTTCATTTCATATGAAATTGGTGGATTTATAAGAGAATACACTAACAGCAAAGTGTGCCTGCCTCTCAGACTCGGTAGCATTTCCCAGACCTTGAGAGAAAGCAGGGTCAGAGAGGAGCAAGGTACAACTTGACAGCCCTCTGCCCTACACTGTCATTTCCAGGTCCTCCCAGAAAAGGGAGAACAAAACAGAACAAATACGGAAGGAGACCTGAGTGCAAGGAGACCAGCAAGCAGGTGCTCCAGGGGGCCTCAGGCACCTCAGGCTGAGATGAGCGAGGCTCACGCCGCCACATCCCTCCAGCCAGGAAGGTCGGAACTGAGTTTGTAACTAGTGAACTTTCTTCCTTCTGCTGAACACCTGTGTCTTTCATTTTGGAATGAGCACCAGTTTGTCTCCATTGATGCTGCACCTCAAGTGAAACAGATGATCCCAACGTGCCTCCTGGGCCACTTCGATTTCCTAACCAGAGCTGGTCCACAATGGGCTCCTGGCCAAGGGCTGGTGTGGGCGCTGCCAGGAGAACCTTTCTCCAGGTACTTGCTGCAAGATGTCACCCCTGGGGGGTGTAAGGAGAGAGCCTGAAGACAAAGCCATGCAGAAGAGCTGGAGGGAGAGAACCGGGGCTCGGCTGGCCCAGGTTTCTGGCCTGTGCAACTAAAGCATAGTAACCAATGCATACATCTTACCCCCACCAAAACCTTTCCACTTTGATCTCCACACCCAAGCAGAATCAAGCCATCTAATAAGCAAATTCCACAGCTGAGAGCTGCTGCTGCAAACATCCTGCTGCAGGGGCAGGTCCCGCCTCTTCTCTTCTGTAAATACTTGGGGATTCAGATGCAGCCCAGGAGGCCTGCAGATGCACTGCTCCATCTGCGAGCCCGAGTTCTGTGTAGGCACAGTCCTGTGTCACCGCGAACTGGTCACGGTGAGGATACGGCTGTGTTCAGCTCAACTGCAGAAGGGCCTGGCTGCTTTGTTTCGACAATACAGGTTCTGTTCAATTTCTGACAAATCACACTGCCTGACCACAGTTTATATATAGTGACTTCCTGTCAGAACCAACAAACAATAGCATAGCTATACATTAGCTGTAATTCCTGTTCCCAACATCAACCAGGGCTCACCCAGCCCCCCGACTACACATGGCGTGTGCGGAGCCTGACCCGAATGTTGCTGAAGTTATGGAGACAGAGGCCATCACTAAAGAAGCCCCTTCCATGCTAACCACGGTGGGCGTCTGAGTGATCATGAAAGTCTCGAGTCTCTTGAATCCAAAGCAAAGCGAATTCTCTATAAACATTTGAGTTTCCTCCTAACAGGAGGATGGCTGCCAAACCTCAAGCTAAGAAACTTAGATGTAAAGTTTTCTTTAAAAAGAACTTAACATAATTGAAAAATTTCATACTCAGACATTGTTTTAATGAAGAAAAGAGTTTATAAAAAGCTGGGGAGAAAATTTTTACTTTGGAAATTGCAAAAGCTCCGAATGAGCTTAGGATGTGGAAACGATTCACATGCTGATCAGAGGGAATAAACTCTGGCTGGGTATGGGGGGAAACGGGGACGTAGGGTCCTTCTTGAAGGGCATTGCCATGGGGGTGAGGAAACGGACTAGTCTCCAGCCTGGCCTCCACCAAGGTTCTGGAATGGATGCAAGGGACTCCAGGGTTTCCCAAACTTTTCTTCCATCAACAAGACCATTATTTTTCTCAATGGTATCTCTAGGAAAAGTTTAAAAGTTTAGAAACAGTTTTCAATTTTCCATTCATTATTAAGCCTTATAATTTACATGAAATAGAGGTTATTTACTAAATTGATAAAAATCTCAACCAAAATCAAAGAAACAATATTTAGAAATATTTCGAACCGATTAAACCTTAGCCCAAATAAAAGAAACTTCGCCTATCTATGTAAGCTTCTGAAAGTTGCCTTTCGCCCTAGAACCTTTGCTGGCACATCAACCATGAACACCACTGCCTGGCAACATGGGCACTGTTTCTGAAACCGCTTCTGATGTGTCTGTAGCCTTGGTTTAAGTACTTCCTTTGACTTAAGGAGACAAAGCTGTCAGTTCTAGAAATCAAAACCGGTCTCTCCAGCCATATCGTTAACTTTCCTGATCCAAATTCTAATCCAAACTTTAAACAACACTAACCACTTGAACCCAAACATTCGTGGGGCCTGGGCTGCGTTTCTAGCTCCCTGACCCCAGGTGCAGCCAGGGGACAGGGAGTCGGGAGTGAAACATGACTTCCAGCCCAGGAGACCATGACCCTTTCCGTGCCGAAGCTGAAGACACGCTCCACTCTGGCCAGATCATTTGTTGTAAAAAATGAACTCTTCCCGAAGAAAACAAACCTCAGTGTGCTTAGGTCTTAAACTGCATGGGGTTATTCCTATAAGGATGCATTTGCAAACACACGGGTGTGGAGGCTCTGTGGCTCCCACTAGCCTGTGTGGCTCCCACTAGCCTGTGTGGCTCCCACTAGCCTGTGTGACCCCACTAGCCTGTGTGACCCCACTAGCCTGTGTGACCCCACTAGCCTGTGTGATCCCACTAGCCTGGCTCTCAGACACTCTTCCCCTCTGACCTGCATCACTTTCCTTCCTTTGGAAACACCACCCCCTTAATTCTAAACAGTGAGAAGTCTCCTGAGAATAAAGATTCTAAAATGGGATAAAAGTGTCAAATCATCAGGGGGTAAGCATTTGACCTATAAACCAGGAGGTCACAGTTCCATTTCCGGTTGGGGCACATACCTGGGTTGCAGGCTCCATCCCTAGTGGGGGGGCGTCAGGAGGCAGCTGATCGATGACTCTCTCTCATCACTGATGTTTCTCTCACTCTCTCCCTCTCCCCTCCTCTCTGAAATCAGTAAAAATATGTATATTTTTAAAAAGCATCGAAGCACTCTTGATGAGCAAAGATTTTTCCCCATTATTTTTCCAATCTTACAAAAGATGAGGGGCAGTGTTTACACACTATACAGAAATCCTGTGTAAGTAGAACAGTGAGCCAAGCAACCAGGTCTCCTGAAACATGATAAACAGGGTGGAACTTGTTCTGACTGTTGTAACCTCCAACACAGTGCTGCTCTGTGGCACCTCCCCAGGCAGCCACTGCCCAGGCGTCCCGGGGCAGGCAGCAGAGATTCCCCAACTAACATCCCAACATGTGGACCCTCAGGTGGTTAGAGCAGCAGTGGTGACCCAGAAATATTGGTTGAAAGGGGGCGAAAATGACAGGTTTCCATCCAGCAGGGTAAATCTCATTTCCCTATCCTCAGGTACCAAAGCAGAGCAGTCTCACACCTGTTCGAATGAGGAAGCCCCGCCTACCTCAGATCCACAGGGTCCCACCGGCAGTCTGTGGGTTCTTTGGCTCTCAGAGACCTCAGACTGTGGGGTGATGGCAGGGAGGGCCACGTGACAGCTGCAGGGCTGTCACTTCAGGGACCCCCACCAAGCACAGTCACCCCCTCTTTCTGCCTCCTGCCCCCACAACTTAAGCATAGCCAAACTCAACCATCACCAAAGTTCTAGAACAGCCATGGGCAAACTGCGGCCCGCGGGCCGGATCCGGCCCGTTTGAAATGAATAAAACTGAAAAAAAAAAAAAAAAGACCGTACCCTTTTATGTAATGATGTTTACTTTGAATTTATATTAGTTCACACAAACACTCCATCCATGCTTTTGTTCCGGCCCTCCGGTCCAGCTTAAGAACCCATTGTGGCCCTCGAGTCAAAAAGTTTGTCCACCCCTGTTCTAAAATATCACCTATTCAAACAAAATGGGAGGAAAATGATGCAAATCCATGGCCTTTTAAATATTAGATATTTACAAATAACAAATTGCAATCGATAAAATTAAAAACTTCGGAAGAATTTTTCTGTGAATTGTAACGACTGGGAGTAGCCCTGAATCCAAACCGCTGTGGGGCAGATTCCTGATGTCACCCCTAACTCCTGACGGTGCGCAGGGGACCTCGGCGTCACCCCTAACTCCTGGCGGTGCGCAGGGGACCTCAGCGTCACCCCTAACTCCTGACGGTAAGCAGGGGACCTCAGCGTCACCCCTAACTCCTGACGGTAAGCAGGGGACCTCAGCGTCACCCCTAACTCCTGACGGTAAGCAGGGGACCTGGCGTCACCCCTAACTCCTGACGGTGCGCAGGGCACCTCCGCGGCAATAGATGCGCAACAGCGAGAGCCCCTGACACCGTCTCTCATCAACCAGTTCCCGCCCCAGCAAAGGGGAAGGAGTCGTCCCGACCCCGGGTCTGGCTTGGCGGCGCGGCCGACTCCGTACTCACTTGTGACCCGAGCCTGGTCCGCTCCGGGGCCCCTGGAGCGCGGACGCCGCGCCAGGAAGAGGAAGGCGCGCTCCTCCGGCCCCGCCTCCCGGCGTAGGGCGGGCCCGCGGTGCACACCTGGGCCAGGTAGCGCGGGGCTGGGACAGCTCTGCCCGGGTGGCCGCCAGGGAAAGGCGGTGCCCGACTGTCCCGAGATGGCCTCTAGGGCACCCCACCTTTTTAGAACCGAGGCGACTTGGCTGACGGTCCCTGTCCCGGAGCGAACGGTTGTGCGCGGGGTTCCGACCGGGGCACTGGGGGAGGAGTGGGGCCTCGGGTCCCGGAGAGGCCCCTGGTCGCGTGAGGACCCCGCTCACCCCAGATCGCAGGCCTCAGGTTCCGGCCGCGAGGCCCAGGTGAGGGGGGACGTCCACCTGAGCCGCTCAGGTCCCCGCCCCTCCGGTAAGGCTCTGTAGCCCACGCCCGTCCCACCTAGTGCCCTCCCCACCCTTAGGTGGTCCCTCGGCAGAGCCCTGACCTAAGTCCGCCCCACCCCGCGCCGTCCAGGTGACTCACGACCCCGCCCCCCTCCGTCCCACCCCGCCCTGCAGGTTTCAGCCCCGCCCTCTCCTCCCCTCCCCGAAACCCCGCCCTCCAGGCTATAGCACCGCCCCTCCGCCCAGCACCGAGGCCCCGCCCCCAGGAATATAGCACCGCCCCCCTCTCCGTCCCTCCCTTGAGGCCTCTCGGCCCCGCCTCCCGCCGCGTAGTTTACGCCCGACTGCGCAGGCGCAAGTCCCGCAGGCTCGCCCCAGGAGGCTCTAAAGTCGGACAGCGCAGGCGCGCGGGGCGGTCCGCTCAGAGTGCGCATGCGCTGCGCCCGTACAGTTCCTACGCGGTCTGTGGGCGCCACGGTGTTTGCGCGCGAAGATGGCTGAGCAGGCACCCAAGTCGGTGCTATTCGTGTGTCTGGGTGAGACGTGCGGTTCTAGCCCCCGTCCCACTTCCCTGGGGGTTGGGTGGGCCCCGTGCGCTCGGGGCTGCGCGCTGGGCGAGGACGTAGGTCCCGAGGGTGGGCCGGGAGCCCCGCTTCCCCTCCGCGCAGCGCTGCGTCGCGGCCCGGTCCGTCTGCACAGCGGGTCCCTTCGCCTCCCCTCGCCTGTCCTGTCTCCGAGCCTGGCCCTTCCCGTGGCGCCCGCCGGAACCACTGTCAGCGCTCGCCGGGGAGTCCTGACGCTGCGGGGGCGTGGGGGGGGGGCTCCTGCTGCCCCAGACCCAGCACAGCCTTAGGTGGTGGTGTTCACGGCTCAGGCCTGTGAATGAATCTGAGCTGAAGGTAGATGCACTGCACGGGTTTGGAGTTTTTGTTGTAAAAGCCAAACCGGGGAGACCTAATTCTCCAGCCCTCCGCACCCTCCTCTGTACCTGCGCGTGGGAGGTGGTGGGTGACGTTTCTCGCCGCCCCCGTGGATGCTAACGAGCACCTCTGGGTGCGGAGGGAGGAGTCACTGCCCGCTGTGCATCGAGGGCCTGGGGCCAGGAGTCTGCGAGCTGTCTCTGTTTTGTGCTCTGCGGGCCCTCGCACATAAAGGGTCCAGCATGGCTGGGCCCAGCGGCTTTACTTAAAGACACTGGGTTTGAATTCCATACCATTCTCCCATGTCACAAGAGGTTCCTCTACTTTTGAGGGTTTTTAAAATCTGTTTAAAAATGTGTGAATTGTATTTAGCTCCGTGGGCTGCACACACAGGCGGGTTTTGGTCCCCGTCTCCAGGCCTGAGGAGGATGGTGCGCAGCTGTTGTGCTGAGATTAGACCAGCGGGCGGGCCGCAGGCGGGACCATCTCACCTGGGACCTGTGCACGGGACAGTGAGCGCTGTTGCTAAAGTGTACAGATCTCCTTCCTTCAGGGCCTTTACTTGGACCTTTTTCAGACTAAAGTAAAAAGTGTCGCATGCTTTTCACTGAATTGAACTTATTTTGGCAAGATTATTAAGTGTTTTTTCTGTTTTTGTAAGATAACAGCCAGCAAGGCTGCAGGTGATACCGTATTCGTGGTGTCAGAGGACTTTTTCTGACAACAACTGACTGTGTGCCACACACTGTGCTGGGTGTTGCAGCGGGCCTCCCCGGGTGGGACGTCTGCCCTTGGAGAATTTAATTTTTTTCTGAGTCTCTTACCTTGAAATGAAGGTATTGAATAAGTCCATATTATGCTTCTAATTTGGAAAAAACAAACGAGACTTTATAGATTGAAATTTTTTTCCTAGAGGAATCTGAAGGAGACATTTTAAGTTTCACAACTTTTCTGAAGGTGGAACCTGGAGTGCTGTGTTTTCCTGACAAGCTCTCTCTTTAAATGACATGTCAATTTAGTGATGTCGACTTTTGAAATTGAGGGCTAGTTATAAGCAAGCATCTCTTATCTGTTGATCTCTTAGGTAGTAGGATTTTAACTTCTAATCTTTACAGTAGTAAATTTTTTAAAAATATTTTTTTATTGATTTTTTACAGAGAGAAAGGAGAGAGGGATAGAGAGAAACATCGATGAGAGAGAAACGTCAATCAGCTGCCTCCTGCACACCCCCCACTGGGGATGTGCCCACAACCACGGTACATGCCCTTGACCGGAATCGAACCTGGGACCCTTCAGTCCGCAGGCTGACGCTCTATCCACTGAGCCAAACCGGCTAGGGCGTAAATTTTTTTTCTTACCTACACTTATACCGATATCTTCTTGCTGTAAAAGTAGCCATCTGGGGGAAAAGTGTGGAAAATATGCTCATTCATCCAGTCGCCCTGACTCAAGTCCCCTTTCAAGATGGTGCCCATTAAGGTCCTCTTCGGCCTTTAAAAATCCACTCTACTCTTCCTTCCTTGTTTTCTGATAACCAATTTTCTTCTTAGGTTGTTTATTCTTTTTAGAATTTTTTTCTGTGTTCCCATCACCAGCGTTGATTTTCCTGTTTTATTGTAGCTAACTCTGTATCTCTGTAAATACATTGCTCGGCACATGGTAGAGATAATTTCAGAGAAGATTTTATGTCTTTTATCTTTTTCCCCTGTGAGTGAGGAATTCAGGCCCAGACTGAGAAAAGGGATGGCTTTTGTCCTGGCTCCTGGGAGGAGTGTCTTGTTCTCAGGGAGCTGCCCTGCCCTGCCCTGCGTGGGGGACCAAGGAGATAACTCAGCCCTGGGGTGCTGGATCCAGCCACGGGCTGATAATCCGGCAGTCATGCCTACTAATGAGAACCCAGCGCACCCTCTGCATCTAGCCTGGTGAGCATCCTGGGCTCACGCTGATGACGGGGCGATGCGTCCCTGAGGCCAGAAAGCTTTCTGCTGGGAGCCCTCCCAGGATCTGCTGTATGCTCCTTAACGTGGGCTGGTTCTGCTTTTAACTTTTTATTAAAATAAAAGTGCAGTTTTAAGTATAGCATTTTCCTGAATGCTGTGAGTCCTTCTAAAGGATTATTTAACCTGTGGGACTCCCAAACTTGTGGGAAGCTGGTCTGAGTGAGGGTGGCCCTGGGGGTCCCCGCCTGGTGCCCTAGAAGCCGTGCCTGTGACTCAGGCCGACTCCCGGGTCCTGCCACTCCAGCTAGGACTTCACACACAGGATGAAGTGAAAGTTTGTGCTGACTACTCATGCCTAAGCACATCGGTGTGTCTTATGAAATAGTAGTAACCCTTGTTATGTGCAATATACTTGAAAATGCTTTATTTTTTAACTGTTGTGTTTCATTTTAACATTAGTTGGTTACTACCCACCAAGTTGATTTCATGACCCACTTCGGGGTCATTGATAGCAACCTGGAAAACCGATTTTGGTTATGGTTGTCTTTCTGATGTCTTTGTCATTGGTACTTTGAGTGCTTGCACCGTGGGTGTCAGACCCTTGAACTTGGGCTTGGCCAGCTGGTGCTCACAGGTCCTGCCTCCACGGGCAGGGCAACGGCCTCCAAGCAGATGCTCTCCTGGGAAGGGGTGCCCTGGGCAGGTGGGACGAGGCCCACCAGCCACTCTGTGCTGGCAGTCAGCACCTGTCCTCCCTCAAACCTGACCCTCACTTCTGCCCTCTCCTGTGTTTTTAAGGTAACATCTGTCGATCACCCATTGCTGAGGCAGTTTTCAGGAAACTTGTAACTGATCAAAACGTCTCAGATAAGGTAAGTGCCGTTCACTGTTTTAGAGAGGCCGACCTGAACGCCTTCAGGGCAGGAAATTGCGAAAAAATATTTTTTTTTCTCCTGCAGTGGAGGATAGACAGTGCAGCGACCTCCACGTACGAAGTAGGAAACCCTCCTGATTATCGAGGGCAGAATTGCATGAAGAAGCATGGTGTTCCCATGAATCACGTTGCCCGGCAGGTACCGTACCTGAACCTGAAGGTGCACGCGTGTGTTTTGTGTTACAGTGGGTCATTGACAGCAGTGCTGTTTCTGCCTGGAACGTGGGCCGGGCACCAGATCCAAGAGCTGTGAGCTGCCTAAGAAATCATGGCATCGACACAGCCCACAAAGCAAGACAGGTAGAAGAGATCTCATTTAACTTTTAATGTCTGTCACACAGAGACCCGTAGCTTCGGAGGCTGTGAGAGGCTTACCCAGACTTACCTCTTGTTGGGTGTGTTTATTCACGGTTGATTTAATTGCGACAGTGCACCCATTCCATTTCACTTCTGGTTCCACAGACTTTTGGGGTCTTGGAATTGACTTAATGAAATGTAATTAGTGACTGATGTGTCAAGAGGAGAACCCTGGGCGGGAGCTGCAGTCCCCTCCTTCTGACCAGGAGCCCCTGTGACACTCTCGCCTCACAGGGCTGTTGCTGGGGTAAGGTCCTTCCGCCTGTACCCAGGCATTTTCATCTGAGAGGCACCTTAGAAGCCTCAGGCCGCGCTGACATTGTTGTGGGCACACAGCCTGCATCCAGCACTGGGTCGCCTGGGTTTAGGTTCCGAGCGCTGCCCAGTAGGACCTGTGGTGGTGAGGATGGTGTGCTGTGTCTGTGCCCTCCGGGGAGACAGGTGACCGCTGCTCACTTGACGTGATGCCCGTGTGACCCAGGGGTTGGACTTTACATTTAACTAATGTAATCGCCCCTGGGGTTGGCGGACACCTTAGTGGACTGCAGGGTCCTAGGCTCACATACCACAGGGGAGCGAGGTTTCACAGCAGTCTTTGAGTGGAGATGCGGGGCCCATGGAGTCTTCCACAGCCACAGGGGCAAGGTCCTAGAGAGGTTGGTTCCTTGGTCATTCAGAATGTCTCCTATCTTATTCAGCAGGAACTGTGATGATTTTATGGAGCTTCAGTGGATTTTTTAAAAATCTGGCTAAAATCTTGTACCTTCCTTTGGTATCCAACCTAAGGGAATATCAGGCTCCGCAGGCCTAACAGGACTGCAGGTTAGCTTCTGAGGACAGGAGGCCTTGTCCTGAGAAGGGCTTTGAGATCTTCAGGGTGAGGAGGTGAATGCTTTGAAAATCAGTCCTCAAATATGTTACATTTCAATAAGAATGGAAGGCAATGCGAGAACTATGAATTAGTATTAGTGCTTGAATCAGAACTTTAATCCTTGTTATACTAAATCTTGGAAAGCTTTTCAGATTGCTTTGCCACACCGCCCTGTAGTTTTAATTTGATCATCTCAATTTTTTTTCTCTTCATTGCCCTTTAGGGAAGGGAGTAGTTGGTAAACCCATTTTGCAGATCAAGAAACTGAGTTCTGGAGAAAAAAACAAACGACTTACCTAAAGTTACCCAGCTTCAAATGGTAGAGCAGGAATTTGGTCAGCACTTTGTTTTAATAAAAGCATCGGGATGTGAAACATCAAGGTGTGAGCTAGAAAATTCACAAAAACAGAATTGTCTTAGAAACACTTTGAATTCATTAATGATGCCTCAGAAATTAGTTAGACATTATTTTTGGCTTAGAGAGGTTTACTCAGATCTGTGAACTTCCAGTTTCTGGCTGTGTCATTTGACTCAGTGTATTAACAATTTACTATTTAAATTACCTGTATTAAGGACCTGACCCTTTCTTAAAAGGAATTTTCATTGGACAGAGGAGTGAATTTTTCTCATTTGCCCATTCTAATCTGGTCAGGCTTTTGCACGCTTTGCCACTCTCTCTTTTGTATTTTTAAAGAATGTAGACGTATTTTGAGGAGTTTTTCAGAATTATGAGCAGTCATACTTTCATATTTTCTATTTTTCACTGAGATCTGATGGTTTTTCATACATTGTTATATACTAAAAGTGGGTACAAAGAAAGTATTTTAAATATATAAAGTATTTTGGTTTTTAAAAAAATCAAAGCTAGAAATTTTATTTATTTTTTTTCATTTTCTAAAATAATTTTTTATTTATTTATTTTTATTTTTATTTTTTAGAAATTTTATTTTTTAAGAATACTAGCAATTACCAGTTTGAGAAGTAGTATTCCCACATACTCTGTTTTTGCCTTTTTCTTTTCTTGTTTTTAAAATTTTTTTCCTCAAATTTTTAAAACTTCAGTGCTAGCTTAAAAACTACTGCTAGTAAATATGTTTTACAAATCAGTGTCACATCAGATCTTTAATTTTAGAATCTCGCTAATGTTCATAGGTTTTCTCTTTAGTCATTGTCATGATTTGTATGAGAACTATTGTTTCCTGTTTCTTAAAAGGTTCATTTCCCCAGTACCTTCAGCTTGGGTTTAATGAAGAGAATACGTGCAGGGTCCTTTTTTCTTTGTAATGGATGCAGGCAGTGCTCCTGAGCAAGCGAAGGCTCGCATCCGGTTAGTGCTATGGAGATGTTTACTTTACTGGACATTCTTTCCTCTTTTCAGTAAACTTCTCTGACAAGAGCACCCAGAGTCAGTACGTTTCTACAGGATGACCAGCCTCGCTGCTCCCCCTCCTCCAGAAGTCACCGCGGAAAGTGGGTCCTGTCTCTCTGACTCCCCACTGCGTTCCCATGGCAGGCCTCGTGGTCACGCTGGGCCCTGTCATCTGACAGCTGTGTGCAGTTCACGTCCGGCTCTTGCTGGACATGGTGGTTTCCAGTGTGAAGCTCTGCGCTGTGGGTGTTTTTGTGCGTGTGTTCCAGGGAACACCTGTGTGTGTGGTTCTCTTGGACACACACCCAGAATCACAGTGTGTCCAGGTTGGATACACACCCAGACGTGGGATTTTTTTTATGGGGTTGTTTGTTTTTTTGATGTTGAGCTGTATGAGTTTGCTCTATATTTTGGATATTAACCTCTCATTGGATATATCATTTACAAATACCTTCTCATTCAGTAGTTGCTTTTTTGTTTTGTTGATGGTTTCCTTTGTGGTTCAAAAGCTTTTTAATTTGATGTAGTCCTATGTGTTTGCTTTGCCTTTTGTTGTCTTTTCCCTGGGAGACATAGCCAAAAAATACTGCTAAGACCCATGTCAGAGAGTTCACTGCCTCTTTTTTCTAGGATTTTGTGGTTTTAACTATCTTATGTTTAAAACATTTAGTCCAGTCCATTTTGAGTTTATTCTTGTACCTGTTGTAAGACGGTGGTCTGTTTTCATTGTTTTGCATGTTTCTGTCTCGTTTTCCCAGCACCATTTATTGACTAGTCGGTCTTTACCCCATTGTATGTTCTTGTCTTCTTTGTCAGTTGTTAACTAACCTTATAGGCATGGGTTTATTTCTGGGCTCTCAATTCCGTCCCATTCACCTATATGTCTGTACCATGCTGTTTTCATTACTATGGCCTTGTAGATAGTTTGAAATCAGGTGGTGTGATACCTCCAACTTTGTTCTTTCCCAAGATTGCTGTGGCTATTCGGGGTCTTTTGTGTTCCATATTAATCCTAGGATTATTTGTTCTAGTTCTGTTTAAAATGCCATTGGTATTTTGATAGGGGTTGAATCTTTAGATTGCTTTGGGTAATATAGACATGTTAACAATGTTAATTCTTCCAATCCATGAACATGGTGTATTATTCTGTCTTCTTCAGCAATGCCTTTTCATTTTCCAAGTACAGGTCTTTTACCTCCATGGTTAAATTCATTCCTAGATACATCCTATCCAATAAAGAGGGAATATGCTAATTGACCCTCACATCATCGCAAAAATGGCGGCGCCCACAGCCAATAAGGCGGGAATATGCTCATTGACTGCCCTGCCCTCAAAGATGGTGGCGCCCACAGCCATTAAGGAGGGAATGTGCTAATTGACTGCTCACCCTCAAAGATGGCGGCACCCAGTCCCCTCAGCCCCACCGGGGCAGCAGGTGTGTGGCAAGGCCAGGCCCACCTGCATGCCTACCTCTGGACTCCCCCAGTCCCCTCAGTCCCCCAGCCGCCCATGGCTGCCCGAGGCTCAGGTAACCAGGGCCGCCCGAGGCTTGCACTGCCGGCAGTAGCAGCAGCAGAGGCCCTGATCACCGGGTCACCTCCCGCCCTGAGGGCTCCCGGACTGTGAGAGGGGGCAGGCCAGGCTGAGGGCTCCCCTCCAGTGCATGAATTTTCATGCACCGGGCCTCTAGTGTGTGTGTGTGTGTGTGTGTGTGTGTGTGTGTGTGTGTGTGGATGTATATATAAAATGAAGTTGTAAATGGGATTTTCTTAATTTGTCTTTTGAGTAGTTTGATATTGATGTGTAAAAATGCAACTAATTTCTAAATACTAATTTTGTATGCTGCTACTTGACTGAACTCATTTATCAGTTAATCTTTAGGGCTCCCTATATACAGTATCATGTCATCTGCCAATAATGAGAATTTGACTTCCTCCTTTCCAATTTGGATGCCTTTTTTTTCTCCGTCTGGTCTGATCGCTGTGGCTAGGACTTCCTGTACTATGTTGTATGAGTTGTGGAAGTGGACATCCTTGTCTTGTTCCTGATCCTAAGGGAAACGCTTTTACTTTTTCCCTGTTGACTTGATCGTGGCTGTGGGTTTGTCATATGTGGCCTTTATTATGTTGAGGTATGTTCCCTCTATTCCCACCTTGCTGAGTGTTTTTATCATAAGTGGGTGCTAGATTTTGTCAGTGGTTTTTCTGCATCTGTTGATATGACTATGATTATCTTTTATTTTGTTTATGATGTATCACATTTATTCATTTGCGAATATTGCATCAACCTTGCATCCCTGGAGTAAATCCCACTTGATCATGGTGCATGATCTTTTTAATGTTTTGCTGAATTCGGTTTGCAAGTATTTTGTTGAGGATTTTTTTGTCTGTGTTCATTGGGGGTATTGGCTTGTATTTTTCCTTTTTTGTAATGTTTCCGTCTGGTTTTGGAATCAGGGTAAGGCTGACCTTGTAAAATTAGTTTTTAGAGCCTTCTCTGCACTTGAAATTTTTGGAATAGTTTGAGAAGAATAGGTGATTTGAAGCCATTTGGTCTCAGACTTTTGTTTGTTGGGAGCTTTTGATTACTACTCTGATTTTGTTACTAGTAATCTGTTTAGATTTTCTGTTTTTTCCTGACTGAGTCTTAGAAAATTGTATGTTTCTAGGAATTTATCCATTTCTTCCATATTGTCCAATTTGTTGACATATAGTTGTTTGTAATATTTTCTTACAATTTTTTTGTATTTCTTTGGTGTAAGTTGTTACTTCTCCCCTTTCATTTCTGATTATATTTATTTGGCTCCTCTCTCTTTGACTCTTGCGTGAGTCTGAATACAGGTTTGCCAATCTTGATTATCTTTTCAAAGAACCAACTTTTGGTTTTATTTCTATTATTTTTTAGTCTCTACTTTTATTTCTAATTTGATCTTTATTATTTTCTTCCTTCTATTCACTTTGGGCTTTGTTTGCTTTTTCTAGTTCCTTTAGGTGTGAGGTTAGGTTGTTTATTTGATATTTTTCTTATTTCCTGAGGTAGGCCAGTAATGCTATGAATTTCCCTCTTACAGCTGCTTTCACTGTGTCCCATAGATTTTGAATCATTGGGTTTTCATTTTCATTTGTGTGTGTATGACATTTTGATACGTTAACTGAATTCTGCATTGTTACTAAGAAATTGAAGATGAAGTATAAACTCTGTGTCTACATATTATACTATTTTATATTTATTCAGGAACTTTATAATATAACTAGAGGCCTGGTGCATGGGTAGGGTCCGTAGGCCTGGCTGGTGATCAGGGCCGATCGTTCCACGCCACCCCCTGGTGGTCAGCGCACATCATAGTGGGTGGTCAAACTCCCAAGGGGACAGGTTGCATATTAGCCTTTTATTACATAGGATATTTTTTTGCAATACAATTTTAGGAAATAGGTTAACTCTGTTTTCACTTTAAAGTACCCTAGATTTAATTTTTGAGTAATAGGTTCTAATATAGCCATTTTTTTTACTGCTCTGTATCCTCTAGACTTGATTGGTATAAATATAAATACTATGCTTTTGATTTCTTATGTAATTTCAGGTTACTAAAGAAGATTTTGTCACATTCGATTATATGCTGTGTATGGATGAGAGCAATCTGAGGTAATCGCCTTTCTGAAGGATATTTCTGTTCAACCCTCATTCCAGTGACAGGCCAAGTAGTTTGCTGTCCAAGTGACTTTTATATTATCGTAAATTTTTTATTAGATAGTGATGGCCACAGTTTACAGAATTAATTTATTTAGCATAGTAAGAAATTCAGAGATTAATTTAGAACTGTCTTATGGGTATATTTACAAAGAGACACCGCTCAGATGAGGGACAGTTGAGTTAGCACCTGTAACTCGGAGAGCAGCTGGCGTGTGGGCAGGTTCTCCCAGCGGTGTGGTGTCATGGTTGCGGGGAGTGGCTTTGCTGTGGCTGCAGTGACTCCTGGACAATGTGGTGTTTTATTGTGTTTCTCATCTGACTCCCCCCCCCCACCTCTACCCCTCGCACAAAAAAACTGAGACTGACAGAAAACATCTTACTCTATTTAAATTGTTGATTGCCTTAATTGATTTAAAAAAACAACAACCTGATGCTGAATGGTATTTGATGAAAATGTCTGACCTTGATGTAATGTGTTGTCAGCCATGGGTGCCAAAGCCCGCAACTGCTAGGTGTGTATGGTTGCCCCATCTTACTGGGGACTCCATGCATAGGGCACTGAAGGTATTTGCCCAGGTTCACAGATTCGGTGGGTGGGTCCTCAGCGCTGGGAAAGCAGAGTCCTGCCTGTGCCTCACGTGAGCCCAGGTCCCTTTAGGGAAATGGTCTGTTAAGACACTCACACGCCCCATGGCAGCACTGTGCTCAGGCGAGGTGTATTGCCATGTAGCTCAGCAAAGTCAGCTTTTCCTCCTGTAGCAGCATGAGGGCTGAGGAGAGGGTGTCAATTGCCTGTCCCAGCTCAGGTGCAGCTGAGGCCCCGGAGTGAGCAGGGAGGCCGAGGCCCAGGAGTGAGGAGAGAGGCTGATGGGGACCTAGCACCTCGGAGGCTGACAGCCCTCGGGGCTTAGTTCCCATGGCCTTTCGAGATCCACGGATGTCTCTGTTTAATCCCCGAGCCGGGTCTCTGATGGATTGTGTTTCACGGGGGAATCCAGGGCTATGCTCTGACTTGTGGATGCATGTTTGGTGTAAAAGGTCAGGAGATGGTGCTGCTGTGCAGCTGGCAATCGGCTGTCTGAGATCGGCGGCTCTTGTGTCTGACATCCTGTTCAGATCAGGCCACCACTGCTGGGTGTTTCATAAAACCCTGGCACATGCCCCTGTTTAACCTGAGACCACTGGTCAGGAAACTAAGTTACCGCTTCAATTTTACAGAGACTTGACTAGAAAAAGTCATCAAGTCAATAACAGCAAAGCTAAAATTGAACTGCTTGGGAGCTACGATCCTCAGAAGCAGCTCATTATTGAAGACCCCTATTACGTGAGTACGGGCCCATGCCCACACGGGGCCAGTGTGAGGACCACCCACTTTGTGTCCAGCCACATGGAATGGCGTGCTGAGGTTCTCGGGACATTTTTGTTTCACAGGTTTATTTATTTTTTCTTTCCTCCTAGGGGAATGAGTCCGACTTTGAAACCGTGTACCAGCAGTGTCTGAGGTGCTGCAGGGCCTTCCTGGAGAAGGCCCACTAGTGCGTCCGTCCCTGAGCCCGCTGGTGCCCGGCCCCACGTCCCAGCCGAGGGTCACATCCGTAGCTCAAGGCCAGTGCTGGTATTTGCATCCACCTGCTGTTTCTTACCTTAAAAATAATTGTAGATGGAAATCAGTGGTTGTGTTTGGCAAAAGAATAAATATCTTTGACTCAGACAGTTTATGGGGCACATGAAGTGTTCTTACACCAGTGGGGCCCCCCACTTGGCTCCAGTTACAGACGAAATCGTAGAACAACCTATCCCTCTGTCAGCATGTGAGCCTCGTAAGTCACCTGCCCTCCTCCTTCCCCGAGTCTGGACGACAGAAGAAGCGCCCTGTCCCCGGCACTCCCTTCCATGGGCGGTAGGGGCCCTCCCTCGGGGCTCATAGCTGCATGAGTGTGTTCATTCACACCGTGTGCTTGTAGGAAAGAGAAAGGTTTATGGAATAACAGTCCTTCCTAGTTTCTGTCTAGCTTGTAGCATAAGGGAGTCAGCTTATTTGTCCCAGTTGAGCCATAATTATATCCAGAAAGAAGGACACTTGTTAGCTGCTTTATCTGTGGTTAGTAAGAGTTGGAAAATTTTAAGTTGGAATGCTTAAATATTGATGTGGTGATACGTATTCTTCAGTGTTTAATTTATAGGTAACTTCTATGTCCTTTCAGATAACTAATCTAAAACTTATATGGCTACATGTTAGAGAAGACTTCAAAATAAACTGGGGAAATTATAAAAATACGACTAAGATGTAAGTCTGCTGTTTGCCTGCTTCTTTATTAACAAGTGAAGAAGAATTGGAAAGGGTGCTTTGATTTTTCCTTTCAAATGATCTGTGATGCTATATGTACAGTTATCTCCAGTGTTAGGAAGGACAATGAGGAAAATGACAGTTATGTCTGTTTATGGAAGAAGTTCGAGGCCCCTGCAACCCGAGTGTCCTCGCCTGACCCTTATGAGTGGATGTCCCGGTTCCATGGGTGGCAGTTCACGTTGTCTTCACCCCACTCCTAGCTCTGTCTCCGTCACAGGGCAGTCCCCAGCCAGAGTCTGGGGGTCACTTCCTGGAGGAGTAAGAGTCAGAGGAAGGCTGCCTGCTTCTCCTGGGTTTTGGGGACCTCCTGTCGGCAGCGCCATGAGGGTCCCAGGCTGGGTGCTTCGTCCTGAACCCCCTTGTGCCTGGAGGATGAGCAGGTGGCTGTCCCACCCGTGCAGCAGAGACATGGAGGTGGAGACGGGAGGCCAGGGCAGGAGACAGGATTCCTCAAGAGTCTCACCATGAAAGCTCTTCCCAGGCCACACAGGCCCTTAAGAGGGTAGGCTGAGAGTTTGATAAGATCTACTAAAAAGTAAAGACTGGAGAAGTTCTGTAATTAACCAGCCAGTGAGAATAGAGATTAAAAGAGCACTTCAAAAATTTACCCGCCCTATCTTCCAGGAATCGCTTAGGAAGCCGAGCTTTCCCTCCCCTGTTCCTTTATGTTCAGAACGAATGCCTGTCGTTCTTCATGTTTAATGTCGGTCTCAGGTGCGGTCCTCAAACCGGACGGTTGTCCCTAGACCAGGGTTCGTGAAGAGAAACTCCGCTGAGTTCACTTGTCTTTTTAAATTGGATCCAGTCAGATTTGTGCCTGTAAAAACCTGGAGCTGCTTGGAAGTCAAGGTTCCTGTAGGGCAGTGCTCCATGCTTCGTCACACGGGAACTACAGGTGCAGACGTGGAAACGTTCACTGCTACCTGTGATAACTGTTAGTTACAAAAACGTACAGCCTTCCCGTGTTGCTTGTTTATGCCTTTCATGTCTCTGGCTTGCTGCCCGTATTGTCTTCATCGATTTGTACACCGTGTATTCCCAGCGATGGACGTTAGAAAAAAAATCACTTTTAAGATTTTTATTATAACAAACACTTTATTACTTGCTTTATTTACAGTATGTACATATTACACAATAGGCTGATCCTATCTTACATTTATTACACAAAGGGCAGGTGAATTGACCTCGCTGTGCACACGATTACACTTCACTGTCTCCAAAGCATGGCTGAAGCCATCTTTTTAAAAAATTGTTTTCATGCAGTTCCAAATAATATCTGGGAATTTAATTGTAAAAGTAACAAAAATATTAAATCATACCATATGCTATATGAAAATATAGTTTCAAGTCTATATTTGAAATCTAAAGAAATACTCTGTGATTTCACCCAATTAGGAGAGTGAGGTGCCTTCCGTCCTTGCAGGGTGTGACCGGCAAGCGCGCGCTCGCTTCCTCAAGGAAAGGCGGGCTCACTGTCAGGTGCCCAACAGTGTCCACACACGGAACTGAAGGAATCACGGGAGTCTGCAAAAATAACTCTCTTGTTCAGGGGGCGTGTGTGTGAAGGTAGTAGGTTCTGTGTCCCTGCTGGTCTCCAAGGCACTTCTCGTGGTTTCCTTTGTGGTCACTCGCTGCTGAAACAAACATGGGGCTGTCACTCTCCAGTTACCGGCCCCAGAAGACCCATGCGCTAAGTCATGTAACATGACGTCTGTAAACATGAGGAATCTGTGCACGCATGGTTCTCTGTTCCCCAAGTGGGAACTAACCCAGCTACGGGTGATTGCATACCCGCCCAGGTAAAGGCGTGAGGACCACCGTGAGCACGGGTGGACGTCTGGTCCTGCTGCCACTGTCAGGTCCTCAGAGCTCGGGGGGCCGTCCTGGGCAAGACCGAGCATCCGGACCTGTGTGAGCACGTCTGCAAGGCTACCAAGAAGCAGCAGTTCATCTCCACACGGCCCTGAGCTGTCAGCATGGCATTATTTTAGGAATGATGATAAACCGGCGTTCCTGGGCCAGGTAGTGTTTCTTTGGAGGTATTCCAGGTCTACAAAGTCAGCACGGATGTGTTAGTCCTGTGCCTGGTGTGAGTGCGTGCCGAGTGAAGGAGTGAGCAAGTGTGATTTCAGATGTGCATCCTACTGTGCGCACTGACTTGTGTGCTGAAATAGCTTCACATAAACATACTGTGTGCCAACCATGTCATCACATGAGTACTTGATGGGTGGCCTGGGACTGTGTAGACAGTACAGGCACCTTTTACTGATATTCTGAGTGTTACGTCAACTTAAAGTAAGGCTTCTTTGGCAAAAACATGAGTGTTACTGAAGCCCCATGAACTGTTTCCAGTCCCCAGCGGGACACCGGTCTGCCAGCTGATTGTGTGGAGCTTACCTCACCCGTCCATGCACACGGGGCTCACAGCCAGCCGGGTCAGCAGCCGGGCACACCTCTTGTAGTCTGAGTGGAGAAAAACCCCGGACCCGTCAGTCCCCAGGTAGCTCCAGTGAATGGCATTTACAACAACCACACAACTGCTGAGACCATTTGACTCCCTTAAGTCTCCTGAGTTCCCTGGGAGCAACGGACCCCATCACTTGCAGCCATGGGCCCTAAGCTGTTGATGTAATAACTTAGCGCCCGGTGGCAGAGGTGAGGTGATGTAACCAGGAGGCTGTGCTGGGGCTCATGGGAGTAACTTCAGTTTTGCTCCCTAGCAGATGGCTTCTCATGCTGCTGTTACTTAACGTTTCTATCCTGTGCAGGCTGAGTCCCCTCGACTTCATAGCAGAGCCTTCTGCATAAAATTCTAGAGAGTGAGTCATGTCAGGTATCGAGCATGAAGACACAGGCGGAGGGCAGCCGTCAGCGAATCAGGTGCAGACTGAAGTCCTGGTCCATCCCACTGCCCTGTCATCCCAGCCTCAGGTGCTCCCCCCCCCCCCCCCCCCCCCCCCGCAGCCAGCCGCAGGACTCTGCACAGGGGCTGCAAAGCTGCCTCGGTTTATAAAGATTGAGCTGGCTGCTCAAGTCACAGAGTCCCTCCCACTAGAAGTGGAAGAGTCTACTCCTAACTGAAAACCCGAATGAATGAATCAAGGACAGTGCGTCACACCGGCAGGTAACTCAGACCCCACAGGTGCCCTGAGTAGCCAGAGGAAGAGGCATCTGGGTTCAGAGGACAGGATGGTCTCCGGAGGCTGGGCCCTCAGTTCCTGAGGTCTCTCCACCTGCTGCAGTTTTTACAGGCAGTTCTAACATCACCTGTGCATGCGTTTCCATTCAGTCCACAGGTCCTCCAACCTGTGTGTCCACCCCGGACCTTACTGAGGCACAGACTGCCCGGGTCTGGGTAGGACCTGACACCCTCCCATTCCAGGAACTCCTCTGGGACCAGGACACACCAAGTACAGAGGCCTCGGGTCCCCTTAGCACAACCTCCCAAGTGCCCAGAGCAGCGTGGATGTGGTCCAACTGCAGGCCTTGGGCTGAGAGTGGACCCAGGTAGGGACCCTTATGCAGTGCCTCCGACACCCACCTCCGACACCCGGGAGAGTGTGGTTGGGTCTGACTGACAACGGCCTCTGCCTACGGGGGGACTAGGAGCCGTGGTGGCTGCAGCTGAGTTGCGAGCCCAGGAGGCAGCACATGGCACACGTGGTGCCCCGGAGAAGGGTCTGCAGTGAATGTGTGGTCTGCACAAGCAGCCTAAGTGGGGCCTCTTTCCTCATCTGCAATTGGAAGGATAGAAATAATGACCCAAAGGCCACTTTCAAACTTAGGTCTTTGGTCCTGTTATTGTAGGGCAGCATTTAACATAAACGTAGGCACACACTTAGACAACAAAGGAAGCAGGTTAATCATTCCCAGACAGCAGGTGACTGTCTCAGGAAGGACATGCAGGGGTGATGTGTACCAGACCCATATGGCAGGGGTGTGAGGTGTGCTGTTTGCCTTGGGGTCACCCCGTCAGCTGCAGGAGCCTGGGGTGCTCTCAGCCTTCCTGGGGGTTTTGTGAATGTGCCTGGACAAGGAGCTCCTTAAATGACACCTGTTGTTATTCAGGGTAACTGCTGTCTGAGCTGGAAAAACTCCCACTTCCTGTAAAGTGGCTTATCTTTTTAAGGCAGGACAGGCGGGTCTCCTCTGCCCCCTGGTCACCCTGAAAGCAGCTGGTAAGATACCTGGTATCTGTGATCTCCCACCCTGCTTCCCCCAGCTGTCAATGAAAACTGTACTCCCTCAAAAGAAAAAGGTTTTAGGGCTCTAGTAGATATCACTCTACCTAATAGTGACTGTTTTGTGAACAGCACAGGAGCTGCTGTGGGAAATGAAATGCGTGCTGTCCCGGATAAACACCAGCACGGCACAGCAGCTTGGCACCGGGAAGGGCAGGCCTGTGCTTCTGAGTTAGTGACAGAGCCATCAGAAGAGCAGAGTTTTGAAACAGCAGTTTCCTCCAGGTGACGAGGGTATCGCTGTCCAGGGAAGTAGGCCCATCACCTCTTCTCACCCAGTGCACAGTAGGCACTTTAGTGACTTATTCCTAACGTTTGTTTGATTGGCACAGCTGTGTAGATGGAAATCCTTGAGCAGAATGAGCGACACCCACTCTAAGCCTTGGTTAACCACAGCGAATGTCACCAGTTTCAAGTTTGGCCCTGACTGCTGCCCAGTGCAGTGCCCTCCAGTGGGGGGGTCACCCTGGCCCCTAACTCCACGGGTGAGGGAACAGTATTAGGAGGGAGGCCAGTCTGGGAGGGCGTGGGACCCCCCACACACACACGCCCACCCCCTGCTGCCCCAGCAGCTCAGCTGTCACTCACATGCTGGGACGGTGCAGTCTCTGGTGTTGTGGTAAAGCCTGTGGAAGTGTTTGCTGCACTTGGGGCTGAAGTAGAGAGGACCTGGGACAGGGAAGGAGAGAGGGGCGTGAGGCTCCTGGGTACCAGGACGGGGCACAGGAGGGGTGAGGAGGAAACCTACCTGTGAGATGCTTTAAAAACTTGTCCTTCATCCTTAGATCTCGAGGAACGATTTCTGTTGGAGGGAAAAGAAGTTGGTTATTGTGTTGCCTGAAAGAAGCATCTCCCATGATCTTACACGAATGCTGAAGGAACTTACCGGTACGTCTGCATCGCCTATCAGTTGACCAAATAAAACAGGCCTGAGCTCCTGCCTGTTGTACATGATACATGTGAACACATCGCATCATGTTTCTCTAAACAGTATTGACGACCCACAGAGCTCCAGTGTCACCTGCCTGGTCTCTACCACAGGACAGAGGTGTGACCGTCACCGTGTAAAGTGAAGAAAATCACATGTCTGGTTGGTTTTGAGAGTTAGCGCCCAGTGAATAAATCACTTTCAGGCACGTTTATCTCGAAGAGCTTAGGAATCAATTCTCCACAACCTCTCCACGTTCTAGAAGGAAAGCCTCATTCTTCAGACAAAAAGGGACGATAGAGTTTTGCTTGTTCGTGGTGTGTATTTAGAAGTCGGATGAAATGCCTTCAAACCACCTGTTACGAAAGCTGGGTACATGCACGGTTTATCTGCTAAAGCAGGACATGAGCCTCGTTTCTGAGATAAAAGTATTCCTGGGGAACCCCCCTTCCACGCCGACCCACAGCGCTGGTGGGCATTCGGTAACTGGCCATGGTTCCACCGCATTCTCCCGGCTTCAGCCTGTGGCTGCTTTCAGTCAGGCAGCACCTGCGCTCGCCTGTCCTGCGCTCGCCTGTCCTGCGCTCGCCTGTCCTGCGCTGGTCGGGCTAATCGCTCGGGTCCTCTTTCTTTCAGCGGGAGCGCGCCACACGGGAGGCTCTCACCCCCATGTCAGTCTTCATTTGCTCCCAACCGAGTCAGTCTCCGTAGCACTGACCTTTTCGTGTTTGACCTAATTGTGTCAGGGGAGCGTGAAAAGCCGCCTGCTTCCCTGGGAAACCTCCCGGGCCTACTGTGGGCTCTGCGCGGGGTGGGCCTGGGCCATTTCTCTCAGTTAAAATTGCTGAAAATATGTCCATTTCCAACAGGAGAGCCAGGTCTGCGTGGAAATTACCGGCCCAGGTGACAACCTCGCGTGGGAAGTGGGCTGTGGACCGTTGTCCGCGAGGCATCATGCACGGGCTCCCTATTTTCTTATTTTAACAATTGACATGCATTTGCCTTTTTAAAACGCGTTTTCCCAAAGACCCTTCTGCTCCCAACCACAGGAGCTCCGGTCTGGCCGCTCACTCACCCGCGCGCTGCTCCTCGGGGTCCAGCGCGTAGTCGGCGGCCTCCCTGCGGCCGGGAACGGCGTCCCGCGGGCCCGGGGGCTGCAGCCGCTTGGCCTCCCCCGCGTGGAACTTCTTCAGCTCCTGCATGATCTCCAGCAGCAGCCGTAGCAGCGTCTGCCGGTCCGCCTCCCCGCGGGGCTCTGGGCCGCCCTGGCCGGGCCCCGCCGCGCCCAGCACGAGCAGCAGCCCCAGGAGGAAGGGGCGCCCGGGCCCGCGCATCGTGCGCTCAGCCGGGCGGGAGGTCCGTGCGCCGAGCTCGCCGGCTGGAGGGATGGGCTGTTGGGGGGAGGGGGGGGCCGGGAAAAAGTCGGGGGATTGGCGGGGCGGAGCGGCTCCAGGAGAGGCCGCCGCCGGGGACCCCCCTCCCCGAGGACCCCGCTGACCCCCGCCAAACCCCACGGACCCGCGCAGGGGCGCCCTGCACTGTCGGCCAAGCGGGAAGAGAAGGGCCTAGCAGCGGGGCACCAGGCGGAGGTCTCCCGGGGACCTGGACGGAGGTCCACCCACCGGGATGCGAGACCGGCGCCTCCTCCGCGCGCCCAGCCCCGCGGCCTCGCTTTCCCCCGGCTGCGTCCCACCCCGGCCCCGGCCCCGCGGAACTTTCACGGACGGCGCCTCCCGCACGAGAGCGCGGGCGTCGCCAAACTTTCTTCAACCTTCGGAGCCGCGCTGGGGGGTCTGCCCGCGCGCCCGAGTCCCCAGTCTTTGTGTGGCCGTCGCCCCCCCCCCCCCCAGGTCCCCAACCCTCCGCCCCGTCAGGACCTCGCTGCGGTCGCCACTGGGCCAGGTCCCGGGACCCCCTGGGCGCTGGGCGGGCACCGGCCCAAACCTGCCCGAGACCACTGGCCTGGAGCTGGCCGCCTACCTGGCGGAGCCGCCGGTATCCTCGCGGCGTTGGTGCGAGGTCCCGCTACTCCGCGTCCCTACTCCATGCCCGGCCCGGCCCGGCCGGAGCGCACCGCACGCGGGACCGCACGCGCCCTGGGACCTCTCGGCGCTGCCCAGCGGCCTCGGACCCGGCGCTTCTTATCCCCGCGCCGCCGACGTCAGGCCGGTCCCGAGGGCTCCGCGCCGCTTTAATTAGAAGCCGCTGGAGTGCGCGTACCCCGCGGATCTTCGTCAGACACCCCACGCCCACCTCCTCCCCCAGCTCCCGCGCCCGCGTCCGTCTCCTCCCCCCCCCTCCCATCTCCTCTCCCTCCCCCGCCGTCCTCCCCGCTCCCCGTCCCCTCCCCCCTCCACTCACCCCCCCATCTATTTACCTCCGTTCCTGTCACTGTGATGAGAAGAAACGCCTCTACCAGGAACTCGGATCTGTTTTTGTCTAAATGTGGATCTCGGCGATTAAAAAGGAGCTGACTGCCTGACATTTAATAAGTCAATTAGCGTCTGTCGGGTTTGGAGGGATCGGTCCAGGGAGGGGCAGCCGGGGTGTGGGCAGGGGGCAGGGGGCTGGCTGCGGGGCGGGGCAGGGAACTCGGGGCGTAGTTGCCTGCACCCACTCCCACCGCAGCCCCCGAGCCTCGCGGCGGACCAGCCGGCCCCTTGGTACCCGGCACCGGACCCTCCAGGCGGGTGCCTGCGCGGGTCCCGGGGACACGCCCGCAGGAGCCCCCGGCGCTTCCCTACAGCCCGGCCTTCCGAAAGTTTTGTTCGTTAGATGTAGGCGGACTCCTGGTGAGAGTTCAACAATGCCTCTCCTTCCGTTTTTTTCTTGTAAAATGTATGATCAATCAATCGTGCACTTTCCCATTTCATTGGCGCTTTCTGGGCAGGAGCTGGACGCCCTCCAAGTCGGCGCTGCGATGGGGAAGGTGTGCGCACAGCACCCAAAGGCGTGGGGCTCAGGTTAAAAGCCTCCCATTACCGGGCGCGGCGCGGGAGCTTGAAGGTGCTGGAAGGAGGGGAGGGGGCACGGCCCTCTGGACAGGACAGGCCAGGACCCCTCGGCCTCCATCTGCCCCGTCCTCCCCTGGCTCTGCGTCTGTCTCCATCTCCTCCCGGAAGGCCTGCGTCTTTAGAAAGTCAGAGTTCGGCAGAGGGAGGGTGGGCAAGTCGGATAGGGATGGAAGACATGGAAATGGGGCCGCTGACCCCCCACGTTGCTGTAAGTGTTAAACTCTGCTCTCGGAAAGCACATGGTTTGATTTCTCCGGGAGCATTTCTTTTGCAAGCAATAGCACTGAAAAGTGACCGTTTCTGTTAAGATGTATTCAAGAAAAAGTAAAAATTCATATCAAACAGATCTTAGGCAGCTACGATGAATGCTTTTCCTTTTCCCAGCGCCTCTCCTTGGGTAAGAAGACCTGTAAGCGCCTCTTTCAAGAGCGCCGCCTAGTGACCAGTCTCCCCGCCCCCGCCCCCCTCCACCGCCATCACCCCCTCACCCCCATCATCTCCTCTACCCCTCACCCCCACCCCCCGGGGCGCGCATTCAGCATCCCTGGGTAGCCCGACAGCAGGAGGGGCGAGTGGCTCCAGCCAGTCAAATTTCTAGTGCAAAATATTTTCGTGCAAAACTTTTTTGGGGGAAGAAATATTGCTGCAATGAAAAAAATTAGCCAAAATTCATTATTTTAAATTTACATGCAATATTTCCTTTGAAATAGTATTCGACACCATCAACAGCTACGTTTTTTTCTAAAATATCCCAGTAAGAACGACCTCGCCTCGCTGGTGATTCATACCACCCTCTGCTCCTTCGCAGTTGGTAAGGGGCCCACACAGGGGTCCTCCGGGCTCCTCGCAGCCACTCGGCAAGGCCCGCACTTGCGCAGGCGCATTGGGTGCTCAAGTGCATGAGCGTCAGCAGCAAGCCAGGCCCTTGGCTGGGGTTTAGATTCATGAGATCTAAGAGCAGGATCAGACAGTTCCTCTGTAAATTCATTCATTTTTTGCGAAGCTCTGTGCTGAAAAGACTCTGGATGCCCTTCATTTTGTAGAAATCATTTTTTAGACTTTTCAACTGAATGCAGGAGTGCACTGATTAATAATCTCTACCGTCGGGATGACTCCTGGGAGCCCTCCAGTCAGCAGAAAGATGTGTATTGTTCCCAAATCTGATTGGCTAAATCAATCGTCTGTGCTGGTTAAGGCAAAGCAAACTGCACGCAGACTGGTTGAGACGAAAACGTGATGTATTTTCCCAATCACGTGCTCTCCATTTCTTTTTGTGCTTGGACTGGACGGTCTGTGAAGTCTGAAGCTACATAATTCCGTGATTGTTACCAAAACAACAAAATGCAATGTTCCTACAAAGAGCTGGAGCAAGTGAGTTACTTGCAGTCATCACTATGAATCTCACCATCTATTTTCAGGCAACAAGAGATTCATATATTTATATTAAATCATTTCATTCCCTTCTTTAGTAAGTGAACAACTTTCTACTATGAAGGCTCCAAAAAAGATGAGAGAAAATTAAGCAACAGATTATATTTTAACATTATTGGCAAAAAACCCTAATCATTTATTTTGCTAGATTTGACTCAGCTTTGCTTCCTTTTGAGAAAACTATATAGGGTCAAAGAAGGAAAACTAACCAGAGAGGGAAAAGTTGTGTTTAATCTACTATAGATCTATGTTGTGAGAAGAGAAAGGGTTTTTTCCCCCCAATTTATAAACTGTACAAAGCTCTAATGTTTTAACTACAAATCACTTTCTCTTTTCCATAAAGTTATCTATTTTATTTGAGATGAATATTAACTACCCTCAAAGATTCTAAAATAGATGCATATTCACTACATGTTTGATTCATTATATTTGTTCAACTATTCTGTTCCTTAACGATGCACGTAAACTCTTAGTAGAGAGAACAGTTACCTTTCATAAAGGAATACATTATCGCTATACAGAAATATTGTTTAATGTTTGACTTGTATCAGTTACATATTTTCACTATTAATACGTTACTAGTATGCTAGGAATGTGCTAGAATCTGTACAAAGCATTGGGGAAGGCAGTACTGGACCCGTCTCCCGGTGTAAGCGGACCCCCTAGAAGTCACGAGCTGCGCGTTGTGGCCCGTGGTCTCTTCTGGATCAAGGAGACACAGCCCACCCAGGTCTTCCCGCAGACGCACAGCCAGCACCGGCTCTAAGCTGTTGGGTTCCCCGCCCTACGCTCCCCATGCACCTTCACACGGCAAGGCCTGGGGTCCTCCGCGGCCTGGGCTTTTCGGTGTCTCCGTTTGCTTGGGCCGCAGCCAAACTCAGGAAAGGCTTGCGGGGAGCGTGGACTTTGCGCTCCTCCTTGGAACTGGTTTAGTTATAAAATCCACCTGAGAAAATGCCTTTGGTGCGGTGACCCTTCTCTGTCCTTCAAGGCTGCTCTGACGGCCACCAGGACGCTGAATGCAATGTCTGTGCCCCACATCCTGTCTAAAGGGCACCCCTGTTGGCTTAAAAAGCCCATCTCCCGTCTAGGTGCAGTTAGATCACCCATGTATGCCAAGGAACAACACCAATATATCTACATTCCATATATTTTCTGGATTTTTTTCTGCAGGAGGTCAATTACAGTGGAACCTTGTTTCCTGAAACATCTCCCATCTTGAACAATTCCCCTCTCAACCTGACAGCCCTTTCCTGCTGACACCTGTGTGGTCAGTCACGCAGAGAATGCACGAGTGTGAGTCAGTTTACACTGTTAACATCTCAGGATACTGTGCGGTGAATATTTTCATGTTTTCTTTTTGCTTTTGTGGCTGCTTATAATTATTGTTAAAAGCATGCATGTAAAGTAGGTGTACACACATGAGTAAATAGCACACACACGTGCACATGCAGGGAGTCAGGTCAGTGCCTCAAGCTCGTTAGGCCCAGCACCTCCGTCACTCATTGGGCATCGCCTCATGGTCATGAGCTGCCTCAGACTGAGGGCTTGTTTTCCTGGTTCTCAGTAGCGTGTTCTCGGTGGTGTGTCCTTGGGGGAACCTCCCTGCGCCCTGGGCCAGGTCTGCAGGGTCTCGGTCTGCCCTGCACGACTCAGAGTCCCAGTGCAACTTGGTGCGGGTTCTGTTTCTTCTCCACCCACGGAGGAAACACGCCGGCCCTCTGGGAGGACTTCACACCTGAAGCCTGCAGTTTTAGGGAAGCAGCGTGTAGGCGAGGGTTCTGTGGGGTTGGGAAGAGGAATGTGGGGTGCTAGTGTGCAGCGGAGGATGCTGTGCTGAGACCGCTATGTGCACACTCATTGTCCTAGGAATGAGCAGGAACGTAATGGTATGGTTATTTACAGTTATGGGTGAACTACAGTGAAACCATGGGGCTATTGGGGTCCCAGCCCCCCCCGCCACTGCCCTCCCAGGCCTCAAGGATTTGATCTTGGTGGAGACCAATTAGCCTGGGGTGACTTCTGGGGGCCGGGGCTGGGACTGGTAACCAACACCTCTCTCTCTCTCTCTCTCTCTCTCTCTCTCTCTCTCTCCACACCCAACCCCCCGCCCCCCTGGTGATGGGGCCTCCCCCTGCCGGGCCACAGAGCGGGGAAGGGCTGGGGGCGGTCTATATTTAGCCCGTGCAGCAGACACATCTGGAGTGCCTGGCAGTCGCAGGAGGGATTCGGCAGCTGCGAAGCCTGTTCCTTGCCTCCTCCCTGAATGAGACCCACCACACACACCCCTGCTCTCCCTGCAGCGGAGACGCACACTGAGCCATGAGACGAAGCTGCGTGCAGCGGGGAGGCAGAGAGCAGGGCTCTGGGACGCCGGGCACGTGCCGAGTGGGGTTGTCTGACCGCAGTGTCATTTATGCAGAAACGAATTCTCCATGTGGCTTCCTGGTCCCTCCTGCAGCCACGTTCATGTATCGGTGAGACACCTGCCTCTCGCCAGCATATGGTCATCTAGGTTATTCCTCATAAAAACGACAACTGACCCCCTTGCTGAGCTGGTGATGGAGCCGTGGACTTGCTCCCTGAGTCTCAGGGTCCGAGCGCGGGGGTTAGGTCCTCAGGGGCCGCACCCAGAGCACCTGCTCCCGCTGCCACGCGGCTTCTGCTCAGGCTCACAGTCCGCACACTCGGCGTGTGGGTGCTTCTTCCGAGTGGGGACGGCTGCTGACGGTGTTGTCAGACGCGGTGTTCAGGCTCCCAGGCAGCAGAGCCCAGGCCCACACGCAGGCTCTGGGTGGGGCTCCTCCCACTCACTGTGCCTCATCCTGGTCAGTGTTCACTCCTTTAAGTAACTTGTGCACTGGATGGAAACACACACTTCTTCTATAAAGAGAACAGGCCTGGGGAGTTGAGCGATGACGGTGTTCTTGGGGAGCTGGAGCCAGAGTCCCCGGAGGGGCCTCCACCCGGCGGGAACGGGGAAGGGAGAGCGCGTCTGCGTGGAGGCGCCTGGCCAGGGGCACACGCAGGCCCAGGCTCCGGGGTTGTCCGCCTGGAGTGAGTGGAGTGAGTGAGCCCACAGCAGAGGTTGTAGGGAGACCTCAGTGCCCACTGGGGGTCAATAAATCAATCTGAGATACATTTGGTGCTTTTTTGTTAGTTTATTTCTTAGTGTCGTTCACGAGAAATGCCCTGGCCCTGCACAGCTGTCTTCCTGAGACGGGTCACAGGCCATCAGGTGAGGTCTGGGGTGAATTATCAGGATAAATTCATTCAACAGGCGCTTCACTATGAGGTCACCTGCGTCGATGTGGGTGCTCGGTCCCCAAGGCTCCGTGAGGACGTAGTATTTCTTTTGTCATTTTATTTTTATTTATTTTTAGTATTTCTTTTTGTATTTGTTAAATAATACCAACAACATGGAGACATACACATTTGTGTTCATATAGGAACACTTTGTTTGAGGAGTCCCTGGGAGTGTTTTACACGTTTCACATAAATGGAGACAGAGGTAGTCTCTCTCTCTCTCTCTCTCTCTCTCTCTCTCTCTCTCTCTCTCCCTCCCTCGAATCTTTTATGCACAACTTGCTTACTCCGCCTAGGGTTTCGATTGAAAACCTCTTGCTTATCTAGAGATCAGCTTGCTGTCCCTTCTGAGCCCCGGAAGGTGGTTTGCATTTGTCTCAGGGGCCACAGCCCTTCCAGAGGCAGAGATCTGGTCCTGGACTTGAAGGGGGCAGAATCGAAACCTAATCCTGTGAGTCTGCCCGGGGCGCTCAATGGTTAGAGCATCGTCCCCTGTACCGGTCAGGGCACAGGCCGGGGTTGTGGGCTCAATACCCAGTGGGGGGCATGCAGGAGGCAGCTGATCCATGATTCTCTCTTATCATTGATGTTTCTCTCTCTCCCCTTCCTCTCTCTCTAAAAATCAATAAAAACATATTTTTAAAAAATATGTATTTTATTGATATTTTACAGAGAGGAAGGAGAGGGATAGAGAGTTAGAAACATCGATGAGAGAGAAACATCGATCAGCTCCCTCCTGCACACTCCCTACTGGGGATATGCCTGCAACCGAGGTACCTGCCCTTGACTGGAATTGAACCTGGGACCCTTCCGTCCGCAGGTCGACGCTCTATCCACTGAGCCAAACCAGTCAGGGCAATAAAAAACATATTTTAAAAAACACATTAAACAACAAAAACCCCCACTAACAACCCTCCACCTAAGTGAGTCCAGTAAACACAGAAGTTGAAAAAGTGCTGGCGGAGGCCCAGGAGGGGACGGGACCCCACGCCCCTCCTTCTCACCAGGCCGGGGACCCCCCTGCAGGCTGATATTCGCTGGTTGGGAACCAGGTCAACCCGTTCCTCCCTCGAAATCTCTTAAACAAACTGTTTCCATGAAGGGTGTCCAGAGACTGCTACGCTGCGCCAGGGGTCAAGGCCACGTGTATTTACGGCCTTCGCGGGCATTTCTGTTCCCCAAATTGAAAGCACATGAGGCTCCGTCCGCAGCCCACCCACGCTGCTGCCCGGCCAGCGGTGGCCCCTGGCTCCCCTCCGTCCCGGCCGAGTCCCTCAGCCCCTTCGCCCACCATGCAGCCCCTCGTACGCTGTCCTGGGGGCTGTGCCTGACGCCGAGGTTTGCAGTTTAGCCCTTTTCCAAGTGCGTTTGTTTCCCCCTGACTCGATTTGCCCCTTGGGCTCTGGGAAAAGAACATGTTTGCAATGAGGAAGGAGAAACAAAGAAAAGAATCATTTCTGCACATAAGATCGAGGTCATCCAACATCTTCAAAAGTGAACTTTAGTATAAGCCTCTGGACCAAGTAGCCAAAGGACGACCGTCACCTGGGAAGGCGGAGGCTCCGCTTCTACCTCGGGGAACACTCGTCTGCAGTGGGCGGTTCACACACGTTCCGGCTCATCCACGGGACCCCCCCGCCTTCTGGTCCACCCGCGGGAGTGGCACCTGGTGGTGGGATGGGAGCCTGCGATGAAGCGCGAAGTCGGAAGAGCCCGCCAGTGCTTCTCGCAAGAACATACGCTTTGTTTTCCTTAAAGGACCCACGTTTAGCTGGGTATTGGAGACGTGGTGGACACTCATAAAGGTTTGTGAGTGACTGACTCAAAGCCTGGACGCATTCTGAAGGCGGGGAATTGGAAGGTAAAAGCTTCTAGTTCTTTTCAAATCAAACAAACCACGTGCACAGGTGGCATTTACATCCTGACATAAAGAGCTTCTTCAGTCGAGTCATCACTGTTATCCAGCTCGACTATTTAAAAGGGCCCAATTAGCCAACATAGCAGCTGATATTCCCGGGAAGTGTCCCCTCGATTGAGACGTCCAGCACAAGGACGCTATATGCCCCCGTTTTTATGTTTGTCCTGGGACCAGACAGCGGGCTCATCAATGCTGAATAAATGCGAGACATCGAAGCTGGGCCCGTGCTCCTGATGGTCCCCGCAGAGTTCCGACCCTGGCTGCGAGGGGGTGGCCGGTGCCGGCAGTGGCGTCTCCCGCCCACCCGGTCTGAGGGCTTCGTGGGAAACAGAACCGAGGCCGGCTGAGAAAATCCCGGATCTTCCCAACCCACCGTCTCGGTCCATCTGGCTGAAACGGAAAGAAAAGTTAATTCCTGAGCAGTGAACAGGGAAGCAGTGCAGTGAGCCGGGTCAGGTCAGCGTCCTGCAGGGGGGGCCCGGCGGCGAGGGAGCAGCAGGTCGCCACACCCAGAGGCCTTTGCTCCCCGCTGCCCAGGTGAGAGACTGGCCCCGTTGGCCTCTGTGCCCTCAGATGTGAAATGAGAAGGAGATGAGGAGGAAGATCTGGGCCCATTCATGTGCCCAGCGGGGTAGTGTGGTGACTCACCGTTCACCCAAGTACGGGGCATTTTTCACTTTTCAACGGAATTGCTTTCTGTCCTAGAGTCAGAGCTGCCCACCCACGCAGCCAGGAGATGGAGGCTTCGGGCTAACTGACACCTTGACTGAGATGGAATAGAAATCAGAGCTGCCGTCAGCCCGCAGGCGGCTGGGTGTGGGGGCTGGCCTGTGAGTGCTGACCCCCTCCTGACCCTGGGCCGCCCCCACCTACCGGATGGTGCGGTGAGAGGGAGGGAGGGATGGAGGGAGGGAGGCAGGCAGGGACCTCCGTGTTCCGTGCGGGGCTCCCGCCCAGGTGCCCACGCCGCCCGCCCTCCGTGGCGCCTCACGTGGCGGCCGTGCCTCCGTGTCGAGTGGGAGCTGAAGCTGCGTGTGGACGTGGGAGTCGGAGCAGCAGCATCGTAGTCGCCACCTGAACTGAGTGGGGGCAAAGGTTCTGTCGTCCTGCTTCTCACCCAGGACCCAGGCCTCCTGTGGCCGTTTATCGGCTTAAAAAACAAAGGGTAAACCTTCCAGTTGATTTATTTTAATCCTCACCCGAGGATATTTTTTCCACTGATTTCTAGAGAGAGTGGAAGGAGGGAGGAGGGGAGAGAAACTTTGATGTGAGAGACACAGCGATTGGTTGTCTCCTGCACGCGCCCGACTCAGGTACATGCCCTTGACCTGGAATTGAACCCGAGGCCCTTCGGTCCGTGGGCCAACGCTTATGCATAAGTCATGGCTGTAATAATGATGATTTGAGGGGAAAACCCTAATTTTTGCATTGATTTCTGAATGGAACAACCACCAGATGCCTGCAAGTCTGCTCTCGGCCAAAAACAGAGCCTGTTTAAAGGAGCAGAAGTAAAACACTGATTCTCAGATGAAAGCGTCCCCCCTTTTAAACACGGAGCACCAGTGACAGGACAGCGTGAGGACCTGTTTACTCCCGTGACGGGGCCAGTGTAAACCGCCGTCGAGGGGGAGCCGGTGGGGGACGGCGCCGCGTCTGGCTCCCTTATATGCCCATGTTTAGGGAACGCTGGTCAGACAAGCCCGGCCCCCGAGCCTCCTCTCAGCACACGGGACGTCTGCGCGAGTGGCCGCCGGACCAGGACCCCGTGGGACTCAGGACCCCGGGACTCAGCGAGGCAGGACGCCCTTCGCCAGCCCAATTCCACTGAAAAATGCGTTTGAGTTTTTCATCACGAAGGACCTTCTCAGCTTCCACGGGCCTTCTGTGCTCACTTCCTTCCTTCCCTGGTTCCCAAATAAAGGCAGAATTCCAGACCAGCTCTGCCTGCAGACCACTGGCCACTGGCCTGGCGTCTGGCCAAATTACTCAGGCACCACCGCACTCGAATTCTTCATCTTCCCGCAGTGGCTTAGCAAGTGACAGGAAAAGCACCCGATGTAAACAGCCACCCGGGGCCAGAGCAAGGCCAGCCGCCCTGACAGCCGCTGGGCGTGACCGCACTGCAGGCGCCCCGCTCCCTCGGCTCCGGACACCTGCAGTCACACAGCACGTGCTCCCTACGGGGGTGGTGAGCATGTGGGGTTCTGCTTCAGGCTGGGCTTGGCACCTCAAACACCCGAAGAGGTTGCTCTCCAAGGGCACGGAGCAAGGGGCCGAGCTTTAATCAAAGGCAGGCGGGGTCCCAGCTCCGTCCTGTCCAGGAGCCTGAGCAGGAGACCTCTGAGAACGAAAACATTTAAATGTCTCGGTCGAACGTAGGTGGGACACACCGGTTCACATTGTGTAGGTTGGGGCACAGCACGCATGATGCTGTCGTTGGACTTGAAGAAAGCGAAAGACACAGCACCCAGTCCCGTGGATGTGGGCGGAGCCCGTGGATGGTGTGGTCGTGGGGTGAGGGGTGCTTGTTATCACACTGCTTTGTGCCTTTTGAATTCCATACCATGAGCATTTTAAAAGTTTGATTAAATTGTTTAAAAGAAAGAAAAAGGAATGTACAGGCCTTTGCATAACAGGAATCCTAACTTTTTTCTGTGAACTTTCACTTTTCCGCTTTGCAATTATATAAGAGAAGGAAGCAGAGAAGAAAGCGATTGTTTTAATTTCCTGTGTCTCTGCTCAGCCTGGGGGGTCCTGGGACTGCGTACCTGGCCCCAGCTAAGCAGACAGCCCTGGACTTCCCTGAGCGAGAGACCTGTGTGCCCGCCGCCCTCCGGCTGCTCGTTGCTGCCTTTTCGGGGCAGGTCTCCCTGGGACTGTGCTTGGCCGTCGTCGGGAGCCACCCTGGCCCCGGGTCCTGCCAGCCGTGTGAGGTTTGGTTCTAACAGGTGGGTGCTGATCACTGGGGACTATTTTGGGACACGTCTTTCTCAAAAGTGAATCTGGTGTGGGAGCCGCTGGAAACATCAGTCTGCAGCGTTCTCTCTTTCTACCCCTGTGGTCCCAGCAGGATGCAACAAACAAACTTAACTTTTTAGGGAGAAGCTGATGAGGTGAGATCCGGTCTCGATGGCCATCACACCTGCGGCCTCATTGGAGCCTGCCCTCTGGTCGGGGTCAGGCCGGACCGCACACGCTGCGGGAATGGCCCCCAAACGTCCTTCCAGGTGTTGGTCTCCGCAGTCTCCTGATTCAAATTCCAGACGGTCCCTCACTCTGCGGAGGTCACACACAGACGGGCCTGTGCTGCAGGGCAGACTGAGCTCGGAGCCTCTGTGGACCCTCTGGTCGCCCAGCCCTGTTCCCACGCGGGGCACCTGTCCGGGTGTGTGCACCCCCCGGGGCACAGCTTCCAGAGCCCAGGGCCCTGTGCATACCTGGGACTTACCTGTGGCTGAGGCCCTAGGCGAGGTCATGGGCTGTATAATGTAAACTTCCACAGGGTAGTCTTCCATGTAGATACAACATGTAAACAGTGACGGTGAAAGAAGTTTCATGAGCGTTTATTCAGGTAACTCGCGCCATTCACAGCGGGAGCTGTGTCCCCTCCTGTGCCACGGGAGGCCTGGCTTGTGGGTGACCAGACGCGGTGTCCAAAGTCCGAGCTCTGCTCACAAGTCACGTGTCCTCTGTAATCCTGGTTTCCACGCGTGTGAGGGGGCAACGTCTCCACTGACCCTGCTGAGCTGGGTCGTTCCTGACAGGTCTTTCCAGTCGAACCCGGGGCTGTTTCCCAGGCCAATAACAGTCATGAGAAACATTTAAAAATACGTTAAGCATCTAAATTATATTAGTTTTTAGAGTTTAAAATAGAGTCTCATTGGATCTGAAATGATGAGATTGGTGCGACAACCGCCCCTTTCAGGGGGAAGGGTTTTGTCACACGGTCATTTGTGCACAGGAAGCAGCCATGGGAGGGGACCAGCACTTTGGGGGGAGGGGACACGTGACCAACACTTGGGGGGGAGGGGGACACAGCCGCGTGAGCTGAGAGTGATCAACACCCTCTGGAAGGCTGTGCAGTCCTTGTGGGGGCGGGAGACGGGGGAAGGGGGCTGGGGGGGAGTGTCAATCCCGAGACCCAGGGCCATGGTCGGCAAACTTTGGCCCCTTGAATGTGGCTCTTCCTAAGCCTTAGGAGTACCTTAATTAAGTTAATAACAATGTACCTACCTATATAGTTTAAGTTTAAAAAATTTGGCTTTCAAAAGAAATTTCAATCGTTGTCTTGTTGATATTTGGCTCTGTTGACTAATGAGTTTGCCGACCACTGACCCAGGGGATCGAGAGGGAGGGAGCGGCGTGCAGCCTCCGTGGCTGAGGGTCCCCGGAAGCGGACAGGAAGGAGGAAGCCGCTGTGACAGGGTCTCCTTGGAGGGCAGTGCTTCTCGGGCCTATTGGGGGATTATGGCCCCAGGAAGACATGACTGTCACTGTGACATGTGTTCCCTGAGCCCACACGCTGTCACCCACACTCCGCAGACTGGGGCCCCCCAGGGCTCTGCGTGGGGACCGCGTGGGGCCTCTGACGTTTCCTCCCAGCCTGGGGGGAGGGGGCTTTTCCCAGCTCCTCGAGAGGGAGCTTCAGAAGTCGGTTCTGATGAATTTCGGTTGGAATTCTCAGATTCCTTTTAGCAGAAGGCCCTCCATGTTTCCTGGGAGAACGTGAGAGGCGATTTCTGCGCTGACCGCCCAGTGGCCTTGCGGCGTCTCAGCTGTTTCGGTTGGGACACTGCCCTGGGTCGTTTGGATTGAAACGGGAATCGATCTGCCTGCGGCTGTGGGCCCCAGCCAGGCCCCGCGGCCCCCGAGGCTGCCTCAAGCCCCAGTGAGGCCCCACTACGGGATCCGGGAAAGACAGCGTTAGAGCTATAAGGAAACCTGAACCTCTCATCTAATCGCTTTGAAGCCGGGCCTTGTGGAGTGTTTGTGGGGGAGGATGGACCGAGCCTGGCGTCCAGAGCGCTTCCTCATGGCTCAGCTCTTGCCCAGCTGGACGTGGAGGTGCCGAGGGCGGGCTTGGCTCCGGACGCCGCAGTGAGGCGGGTCTCACAGTAAATCAGGCCCTAATCCTTCTGCTGGTTGAGGGCCTTGCCTACAGTTTGCAAAAAACACAACATCTGTGAAGCGCAGCAAAGCCAAGGACAATAAAACGAGGCGTGTTTGTACTTACGTCGTGTGCTGTTGCTGGTCTTGAACTGGGAATGCAGTTCTCGTAGGAAAAAGCCAACTTATTTCAGAAGCGTGGGGAGGTCCGTGTGGAGGATAAAGTGTTCTTGCCTTTCCCACAGCCCACATGTGTCTGCTAGGTCAGCTGTGACTCCCTAAATCTTAAAGGCGGAGGAGGGAGAGGATGCTCACATGGGAGACACTTGTGCTTGATGCTCAGGTTTGTTCCCCTGTGTCATGTGTGGCTGGCTGGCCCTGGTTCCATCCTCGCCAAGAGATTTGCAGGTGGCCCTTCGCTCCCAGCCAGGACCCTCACGGGAGTAACTGCTCTGAGGCTGGGGGAAGCCGCGACCCCTTTGGCCTCGTGAGCAGGTCCCGCCTTTCCAGGTCTCCTAGAAGCCTGAGCACAGTCCCTGGAGGAAATGCTCGCTCTGGCCCAAGTCCTGGAGTCCGAGGTTTGTCCAGCGGCTCCCACGAGTAGATCGATGGAGAGATAGCTCTTCCGAGAGCCAAACCGGTTGGCAGAGACTTTGTACCGGCCTCCTCGACCTCTCCACGTCGGTCTTCAGCACAGCTCAGCGTTTCCAGATGTTCCAAGTTTCATGGTTTAGAGACTCGGGGCTTAGGAACCCTATTCCCACCCCCTCGGGACACCTCCCGCGGAACCTGGAGCTCTTTCTAACCGTGGCAGGCACAAGAAAACAGTGTGATGGCTCAGAAGAGGCATGTGATGGCCCATGCCACCTGCCTCCCGCGATTGCCCCGGTTTTGTTTTCGAAGGTTCCGTGAGCACATGGATGGGTGAGTTTTGAACTCTCATGACTGGAAAAGCAAACCATATCTGTTTGTTTTTGTTCAATTTTCCAAGTTTTATATAGCGTTCCCATAAATAAAACATTGTGCTCTGAGACTCTGAGGCATGAGGACAAATATAGTTTAGCCACCAGTAGTTGGGTTGTTTCTTAGGAACCCTGAATTTTATGCTAAAAAATGATTCGGGGGCTCCAAAATGTTATTCAATGGAAATTTCTCCTCTCATTTATGCATGAAGTGTTAAAAACATTTATTATTTGTGTGAAAACTTTTTGTTCCTTACCTTAGCCAGTAAGGTATGGGCAAGCCTGCAGGTACTGATAACATATGGTCATAGCCTAGTGCCCTTGACCGGTCGGGGTGAGTCAGGGTTCCTGCCCTGGTTCCGCTGAAGGCTGACTGTGAGCTGGAGGGTGAATTCCTCTCATCAGCGATGCCTATGGATGATGGTGCGTCTGTGCGAAGTCTACACCAGCTCATGGCACTTAGAGTATTTGCGGGTTCGTGACCAACAGTGTTGTAGCGGGCTCAGCTCTCCTGCGACGCTTCATACTCTGCCAGAGCCGCCTCCGGGCAGACATTTCGGTGGGTTTTGATCGTTAGCACCAGGGCATTCTACCCCCGCCCCACGTGTGGCCCACAGGCTCCTCTCCCGTGCCAGTGGCCCTTTCTCTTTCAGGCAGGTGCCAGCCCCACCCACCACCTGTCTCACCTGGTGTTGTGTGTCCACGTTGTCTCAGGCACAGGCAACCCCTCACCTGCACCTACATGGAAACCAGGTGGGCGTACCTAGCAGAACTGGAGGGTAGTCTTTTGGTGAATGCCCGTTCCCTTTCATTCACAATTTGCAGCAAGTGTCCTTATCTGCATTTCTGGATCTAATAAAGAAAGAAAAGGTTTAAATAGTCTCTGAGCAGTGAAAACCAGGAAGGACTATAAGTGGTTAAAAATAACTTTGAACATGTTTAGAAATGTAATTGCTTTGGAGACACAATCTGGGGCTCTCAGCTGGCCCCACAAACCAGCACTTTGCACATGCTCGCGGCTCAGCTCCTGCTCACGGAGCCCGTGTTCCGAGGAGGAACGACATCCACCGTGGAGCACCAGCTCCATGCAAGCCCTGTCAACACTGAGGGTGGAACACGGGTGTGATCAGACATGATCAGGCAAGAGGTCGCCTGCTGATTTCCCTTTTGCAGGAAGCCCTGGGGCCGTCCCCCACGGAACTGGGAGCAAGACCGAGAGAGCAGGCAGGGGTGTGCGGGGCCTGGTGCGCCCACAGGTGCTGAGTGTGCACAGTTCAGGAGGCAGGAAGCGGGAGAAGCTCGAAGTGTCTGAGCCTTGGGAGATTTAGTGCTGTTTTATGTAAGAACCAAATAAAGAGCCAGGCAGACTCCAGAGACACTGAGGTCTTTAAAGACAGACACATGGTTCATCGAGGGTCTTGTGTCGAGTGACGTTACGGTCACAGAGTGTGAATGCTGAGCGTGGGCCTGGACCGGCAACAAGGGACCCTCTGCAGACAGGCCCGTCCCGATGGTGCAGCCGGGACACTGGCAATGCCCATCACACAATCACAGACGCGTCCACGCGTGTGACATAGAAACCTAGGTTTCGGGTTTGATCCCCAGTTGGGTGTGTACGGGAGGCAACCGACCAGTGTTTCTCTCTCATTGACATTTCTCTCGGTGGCTCCCCCCCCCCCCAAAAAAAAATCTCTCTAAAACAAAAATCAATAAAAACATTCTCGGGGGAGGATTAAAGAAAAAAGAACCATCCAGTCCCAGATGCCGATCAGTGCGTGTGATGCGGCGATGGGCTCTCGGCCTTTGATCACAGTCTTTCATTTCCCCAAACAGCTCTCTGACGTCGGGGCCTTGATATGACTACAAAGCCTCAATAAGCCCGAAGAGCATTCGGTTTTCCGTGCAGAAATATCCCTGCCCACACGTGCTCAGGCCCATCTCATAGAGCTTCAGTTGTCCCAAGAATAACGCTGCACTTGCTCCAAAGTCCAAACACTGCACTTGAAAGGCTCTGAGCCCACATGGTCCCCACGGAGGGGGAGGCTCGTTCACGACTCTGTTCGCTGGGGGCATTGCCAACGTCATAGTCAAACAACAATATTCCCCAGAAGTTGTAAGAACCATATAATTAGAATCATGAACATCGGGTGGGGTGAGTCTCAGGAGCACCCAGCCTGGACTGCTCAGCGACACTGTCCCCCCAGGGTGGGCCCCTCCTCACCGAGCCACTTCCTGTCCCGGTGTGTGAGAGACGCGTCTCCTGGACCCCTCACGTCTCCCTCCTCTGAAACGAACCTACATTCTCTTTTCCATCTGATGCAAAGTGTGAACAGCAGCAACTGACTGCTGAGGACATGGAGTTCCACACCAGGGGCTAGACCAGGGGTGGGCAAACTTTTTGACTCGAGGGCCACAATGGGTTCTTAACCTGGACCGGACGCCGGAACAAAAGCATGGATGGAGTGTTTGTGTGAACTAATATAAATTCAAAGTAAACATCATTACATAAAAGGGTACGGTCTTTTTTTTTTTTAGTTTTATTCATTTTAAACGGGCCGGATCCGGCCCGCAGGCCGTAGTTTGCCCACGGCTGGGCTAGGGTCTGCAGGCGGCGCACCTGTGAGGCCGGGGTCACCAGCGGCTCCTGAGAGTCCTGCTCAGGGCCCGGGCGTCCCCAGGTGAGAGGAAGCGTCCGGCCTGGGGAGCTCCCAGTCACAGGAAAGAGCCCGACAGGGGCAGGAGCGAGTCCAGGTGAGTGAGGCGGGAGGAACACCTGTGAGCGAAGGGGTGCTGGGCATTCTCCATGTTTCTGAGGGAGGACGTCCTGACACCTGCGGCCAGATGGGGGCTCCCAGGGACTCGGCCCAGTGAGGCAGTCGAGACACAAAAGGACACACACGGTGGTTCCACTGGTACAAGGACGTCGAACCCACGGAGACAGAACGGGGAACGGGGCTGCAGGTAGAACAGAAACCGGCGGGAAGGAAGCGGTCAGGGTTTACACGGACAGCGCGTCGTGTGAGGGGCTGCGTGAGCTCTGGGGTGGCCGCGGCCGTGTCTGCCCAACAGGATGCACTTCACGCCAGTGAGCTGTGCGCCCCGTGGTTACACCGTAAACTGTATGTTACATTTACCACGATAAAAAGGAGGCCTTTCTGACGAATGTTAGCAATCATTCTAAAGCACATTTTTAACATCACACCAGACATAAAGTCCAAGTGTAATGTGATGTCAGACATTTCAGCTTTCCCCGCCCTGCACTTGCCTCCTGTATTTCCCCACTATATACATAGGAAAACAGCAAGCTGTAGGAAATATGCCATTTGGAAGGAACCGGTGCTAGACGGCCCTCCCACCAACTATTCGATGCACTAAAGAGGAAACTGACCTACCGATGGGAGTGGGAGCGGCGACAACCTTCACTCCTCCAGGCGCCAGTTGTAGGTCGCGCCGTGGAATTCCCGCGCCCTGTGCTGTGGCCACGAATGTCCAGACTCAGACAAGCAAAGACCAGACGTCACTGAGACTTGCCCAGGTGGAGACACGTGACAGGATGAAGGTTTTTTGCTCTTAAACTTCTGGGGTGGTAACATTTATAACCTCCGTATTCAGACATCAAAGCCTGCTGATTCTCGTTCACAGACAGGCATGTAAAGCGAGGAGACTGGCTACTGCAGCCAGCGGGCCGGGAGATGTGGTCCGAGCTGCCCGATTTTGTCCTGCGGGAGCTGAGGGCAGGAGCTTCCAGAGTTAAGAACTGGAACGTGCGATTCCCTCTCCGGGATGCAACCCTGCCCTGCTGGGAAGCACGTCCAGCCTCTAACACGATGCCTTTCGTTGGACACTTTCCAGAAAACAACACCTTTTAATGTCGGTGAAAGTGAATACAGATGCGTATTAAAGGGACAGGTATTGATCTCAGAAGCCAACATCTTACAATCTCCAAATTTCTTAGTTGTGAGGGGATTTGGCAAATCAATTCCCAATTTGCCTACATTAGTATGCTATCTTATGATTTCACATTTCCACCCTTAAGGGAGCGAAGAAATAAACTTCCATGGTGACTGAGCTGCTAACATGTCCTTCCTACCACGTCAGGCAACCTCTGCCTCCCGTCCGGGTTTGGAAACAGCTCCCTTTCAAGCCTAAATCGATGAGAACATCTGGGATCAGACCAAGCAGACGGAGATGTGTTCACGGACATCAGATGGGAGATGTCAGGGCAGACCTTCAACTCGGAGCTGGGAGGACGTTGGCAACGGCACCTGAGGCCCTGATGTGGAGGCTCACTGGCCTCTGAGCCGGTGGGAATGAGAGAAGACGCTGCAGGTGGCCTTGGCCGCCGTGGGGGGTCGGCCCTGGGACCCCTCCTGGGCTCAGTGCTCACTCCCCCTGATCTGCAGCAGCACACACGTGGTTACCATGGGAACGCCATTAATCACAGATTTGTCCTTAACTTTGATTTTGCAGTTTCTTTTCATATTGTGGAGCTATATTTTTAAAAATATGTTTTTATTGATTTGAGAGAGGAAGGGAGAGGGAGAGGGAGATAGAAGCATCAGTGATGAGAGAGAATCATGGATCGGCTGCCTCCTGCACACCCCACACTGGGGATCAAGCCTAAACCTGGGCGTGTGCCCTGACTAGAATCAAACCATGACCTCCCGGGTCATAGGTCAACGCTCAACCACTGAGCCACACCGGCCTGGCTATTTTTTTAACCTTGAAGTGCCCATGGCTTGGGGGTGACTGTGCCCCAGACACACTGGATCTGACCCCTGACCTGAGGAAGCAGTTGCCTGGCCCACAGGCCACACGGTGAGCGGGGTACGGGGCCTGAGAACTCTCACCCACGGAGGAGCCCAGCCTCCGACCTAGTTGTGATAGAAATGGCTGACATTTATTAGCTCCATCGATGCATGAGACATCGTAGCAAACATCATTTTGAGCCCTGATCGATGAGATTCCCATCTTAATTAGCCATGAGACAGGCCACAAATAGGACGTGAGGTTACTCATTGACAGAGAGGACACAGCTCGCCAGCAAGGCTTTCTCCAGGCCTGTCCTCTGCCCGGCATGTCAGGCGCCTGAGAGGAGGAGGACGTCCTGTAAACCCCAGGCTGGCCCTCCAAGGGAGTCCGAGAGCTCCAAGCCCGGCCCAGCCTGGCCCCTGCCCTGGATCTCACTCCTTACTTCCCTCTCTACCTGCCCGCCTGCCCACCTGCCCGCCCCGCACAGCCCTGGCCCCTCCAGGATCATGGTCCACACCTGGTCGCCGTCCACGCCGGGGCTCCGGCTCAGCCTTACCAGACAGGCTCCTCTCAGAAGCGACCATGCTTGACGAACAGAATTCAAGTTAGAAAACAGAGAAAAGGCAACAAAGGCGTCATGTGAAAAAAATGTGTAAACTGCAGGAAAATGAATTTGCGCTGTTTTGAGCCAAAATAATAGTAAATATTGCAAACAAACTCACACAACAACGAAGGAATAAAACAAAGAAAAGGTTCTAGAATTTAAGGACCAGCATGGCCAGAGCAGAGCAGCCCGTCCAGGTCGCCACCCTTGGGGTTCCGGCCGCGTGAAGAGAACCCAGGGGTGGGGGAGGGCTGCGTGGGGTGAGGCTGAGGTATGGCCGTCAAGTCTGTGTCTAAAGGTCATTTTGCTGAGCTGTGCAGACACTGGGAGCTGTGGCCATGCACGAAGGGCAGGCCAGAGGCGGTGGCAGCGTGGAGGGCGGGTGTGCGGACAGGGGTCACGCCGGGGACATTCAGGAGGAAACCCGGTGAGGGGTGAGGCAGGAGGAGGAGGAGGTGCTTCGGGGGGAGGGACAGTGACACTCACAGAAGCAGGGACGTGTTCGTGGAGGAAGCCTCGGGTCACCGAGGAGCAGCAGCACGGCGCTCACGGGAAACGCCGCGTGCGAGGTGGCCGCCCGAAGCTGGGCTTCCCTTCGTCCCAGAGACGTGCCGGCTCTCGCGGCTCCTGAGGGCCCAGCTGTCCGGGTGGCGCCTGGACGCCGGGCCTGCGCAGCTGCGAGTCACGCTGGGTCCTGTGTCTCCTGCCCCACGTCCCTCAGGATGGGCCGCGCCCTGGCCCTGGAGTAGCGGCCTCACGAGACGGCCAGCTCTTCTCGGGGGAGTGGGCGCTGACCGAGGCGTTTGCTTTCGTACGAGCTTTGGGGCAACGGGAACAAGAGGCTGAGGTGCTTGCTGCCGGGTCCCGGTCCCGTCTCAGCGGCCGCCCGCATGGGCCCCTCATGGGTGGGTGTCCAGGGGGCGCACAGGGCAGCCGCGTTTGGGAAGCAGCGCTGCCGTAGAAAGATGAGGCGCCTGTTTGTATTAGACGAGCTGATATAAGCTGATTCTGAGATTAATTGGTATATGCTCACAGACATCTGTTCTGCTCAATGTATTTTGAGATGTGACTTAATTACAAAACCCTACCAAAGCAACGGTGTGTTTTTCACATGGGAGGATCCATTTACTGTGGATTCTCTCCAGTTTCAGGAAGTTCTGTTGTCCAAAAGTACAGTTTTGAGAGATGAGGTTAGCTGGACGGGAGTTGTTTGGGCTGGGATTTCATTCAGCGAGAGGCCTTAGACCAATCACATTTTATTGGGCCAAATTACTTCTAGATAAATCTACGGACTCTCTCCAGTTCGTTGTCCTAAAATCTTGGAGCTCAGATACCGTTTTCCTTGGTCTGTCTCTCTCTGGTTTATTCAGTGTGAAGATGCATGTTTGTCTCACACGTTCGCGAGGATGGGAGAATTCCGGGACATACTTAGGGTTTTAAATGCAGGTTACAGAGGAGAAACTCCCGCTTCCCGAGATGCTGACCCTGTGGTGGCCGAAGGAGGAAGCTCCGGGCAGACCTGTGCCCCCTCGTGCTGGGGACCTCGTGTGACGATCCGTCATCTGACGTGCAGCGACCACCAGAAGGGCAGCTGGGAGACTCACAGGACAAGTGACGAGGTTTCCAGTGTCCATGTGTCCAGTGGTTCCTTCGTTTATTCACCAACGAGCCCAACTCAGTGTGGACTGAACGACAGCCACGGAGCCCAGTCCACGGCTCCAGCCACGTGCCACTGGGTTCCATTCCCGATGCCGTTCCCTTTCATTCCAACCTGGGATACGCTCCGGGCTTCAGCCTCTGCATCCCGTTCCCAACGCCCCTGTCCCTCCCACCCCCCGCCATAAACTCCCCGAGAAAAATTCTTTCTCTGAAGACACTGGCTTGCTTTCAAGCGTATGAATATCAGCCAGAGGGTGCAGGCTAAGTTTAGATAACTAAAAATACAGTGAAAACGTGGTTTTTAAAATTATTATTTTTCTTTTCAAAGCCACTGTTGAAATGTACTTCAGAGTGGTACAAAGTCAGATGGATACAATTTCATTGTTGTCACGGAAATACGTTTGCTTGGGGCTTGGATCAAGTGAAGAACTTCTGAATGAATGTTTCTTTTTCTCTTAAAAGGTGAACGTGCAAATACTTATTTCAGCTACTTATTCTACATCTTAAAGACGGAAGGTGAAGTGGCAGGCACAGGGCTGGGGAGGGGGGAGTTAGCGTCGAATGGGGACAGAGCTTCCGTTTGGGGAGATGAGGGCTGTGGGGTGCGGGTGCACGGTGGTGATGGCTCCATAATGCAAATGAGCTTGATCCCACTGAACTGTGCGCCGAAAATGGCTACAATGGTGAGTTTTATGTTATGTGTACTTTACAATAAAAAAACCACACCTGAAATCTATGACTCTATTGGAGAAATAAAGATTACAATTGTGAACTTCACCCATCATCTCTAACTTGTCATTTTTTCATAAAAATCATCTTTTCCCTTAAAATGTGATCAATTTTTACCATACATTAGAAGACATATATACTCCTGGGAATGTAAATGTGGACTTACCTACAGACACCTGGCTTTCTTTTAAATATACTTTTTAATATGCACTAAAAATATAAACAAAGAATCTGAAAAATGGCAACTCTGGTCCCACTCTTCTACTTTCGTGGAGAAAATGTTGAATTTTGTGGCAGCTGAAGACCATGAGATAGATGTCACCGACCGTTGTTAAAATAAACTCACATTTTCTGAGTCTAAGCAGCAAGATTCTGAAGGACTTCATTAAGGATAATTTGGTAGTTTCATAAAATGGGCTTATAGGTGTGGGTTAGACAGCAAATTTCAATGAATTCTAGAACCACAGGGTTTGGGCCCAGCTCCGTGGACCTGGATGATCCAGGCCTTACATCTTGCTACCGAAGTGTCTCATTGGCAGGTCTTAACCCTTTGAGTGCCAACCAATATCCTAGGAACTATGCCAAAACTGCCAAGGCATTTTTGCTGATTTTACAGCAGTTTAGGAAAAAAATTATGAATCTCAAGTAAATGAAGTTACATATTCAAAAACTTAAAGGAAACCTTTACTACATTGACATATTTAGCAATATCATCATCACTAATAAAAACAGACTTAGAACCGGACGCCATTTCGAAGCTTTGATAGCGCTCCCGGCACTTTTGGTGAAAGACAGAGGAGCGCCATTGCGCTCCCCGGCACTCAAGGGGTAAGTGCTGACCCTCAGTAAATAGTGCGGCCGGCCTGCCTCCTGTCCACAGCGTCTTCCTGAGGGCCACCATCAGCCAGACCTGCAGGAGGGAGCCTGTCCAGCAACGGCCTGTGAAGGGCTACAACTTTTTCCTGGAGTCCCTGTGAGGAGCCTTTCTGAAATGTATGGCTTACGATTGTGAGAGCGTTTTTTACAGTATTATTTTCTTATTTATAGAAATCCTTAGAAGTCCAGTTTTCTATTGTGCTATTTTTCATACTCCTTGGGAAAAAAGTAAAATAAGATTGAGTGCAGAGTGAAGGGAGAATTTATAAAATTAGATGACCAGCGAGTTTTAGGAAGTAGTGTACGACTTACAAGCCACCTGGACACGGCTGGGCTCAGTGGGGGCGGTCTCTGTCCTTCCACAGTGGGAGGACAGAGCAGGGTGCAGCTGCTAAAACCCTCCTCCCCAGGGAACCGGTCCCGGCGGGCGGGATGGTTGCCGCTGAGGGAACCAGAGCCCCCTTGACTTCAGTTCCTGGAGGCTGGATGCCTGTAAAGTGCTCTTTCTGAACGAAAAGGTAATTGCAGTTTAATTGCAACTCCAGGAAGTGCCTTTCCCCCTACAACTGGTTTCTCCTCTTTGCTAATAGAAACTCGGGCCACACCACCAGCTCCACCAATCTGGGCTGCGTTTGGGAAAAATCCCCCAAGTACCAGCCCCCGGAAGAAGCTTTTATTAAATCAGAATATAGGAGAAGAGAGAAGGCTTGAGAGAGCAGGAGAGGCAGGATAAGCAAGGGGTGGGAGTAAGAAATAGAACAATTTTTTTCATTCCTGGTCCAGACCCAGTTTCCTGGGAGGCGGCTCTGACACCAGGGCCCAGGGATAGGTCCAGCATTGGGCTTGGTCCTGCTCACTAGACAATAAAAGGCCTTTCAAAGTGAGAGACAGCAAGCATCTATTTGAGATCAAAGAACAATACAACCATCATTTTTTAAAATATATTTTTATTGATCTCAGAGAGGACGGGAGAGGGAGAGATAGAAACATCAATGATGAGAATCATGGATTGGCTGCCTCCTGCACACCCCACACTGGGGATCAAGCCCATAACTCGGGCACATGCCCTGACCAGGAATTGAACTGTGACCTCCTGGTTCATAGGTTGTCAGCCACGCCAGCTGGGCACAACCAGCATTGTTTTAGTGTAATTTCTTCTGTTCCTGTCTCTGCAGTGACATGGTTATATAACCATCTCTATAACATACATGTATTTTTTATGCTTATAATTCAATGATAAGCTCATCTCCATTTTCTCACCTTGGTCGAGAGGGAGAATCAGAATTCTTCTAGTGTTACTGGTCTGTTTCCCACAACTTATGTCACTTGCTGTCATGTGCCCACTGCCTGCCACACAGGAGGAGGGATACCCATGGTGGATGCAGGTTCCCTGAGTTTCTGGCTGATTTCGCTTCTTGGAGGAAACACTCCACCTTGAAGAGCTCCCCCTTCTCCTCTTGGCCGGGGGGCGGGTCAGCGTGAGTCAGCACTGATGTTGGTGCCTCGGGGGGCGGGGGAGGGTGCAGGGGACCCCCCACAGTGAGGTCGCCATGCTCTGCACCCTCAGCCCCTGTTCAGCTTCCCTGGGAACCCCAGTCTGGTCCTTTCAAACCTCATGGACCACCAGTGGTCCACAGACCACCGGTTGGCGACCGCTGGTCTAGACAGTGAGGGGCATTCGTGCACATTCCCAGGTGCTCACCTAGGACACCTGCTTGGACCTGCTGCCCTGCTGGGCTGGGGGGGGTCTCACAACAAGGATCCCCACCTGGCTCTGCTCAGTCAGGCAGGTGGGGAGCACATCCTCTGGGAGCCCCACTCTGCTCTGGACATTTCTTTTTTATATCATGTGAACAGCTCTTGAGCCCAGGAAGTCCTGAGACTGTGTAAGATAAAATACGTTATTTCCATTTACCCATACCCAGCTCTGAAAGCTGAGGGCTCCTTTTCCATGCCCTGTGCTCTCCGATGGATGAGAAGACGGTTGCCAAGCTAGCTTTTTCTGATGTACGTTGACGAAAACCAGCGACCATCCCCCGAAATAGCCAAGAACAGTGGGAAGCAGGGCACCAGGTCCCACTCAGAGCCTTCTGGGGGCAGTGGATGTGGGGGACCCAGCACAGAAGAGCCGCCGATCGTCCCGGGTTGTGAGCTGGTTCCTAGGCCGACCTGCAGGCCTGAATCCGCACAGGCCACACGTGTGCTGAGGACAGTGGCAGCCTGCACTGGATTTGTGTGTGTTGTGTGTTCTATGTGCAACTTCCCAGCTGAGGGTGTAAGATCAGCCAGCCATGTCACAGTGACAGAGCCCAGTCTCTCCCTCCTCTTGGCCGAGTGACATCCCACATCTGAAACAATAGCAGGCCCTACACAGGTGCTGAGCTGGGCTGCCATGGAGACCGACATCTTCCTGTCCTCTGTTAGCAAGAAGCTCTCAGGGCTGCTGGTGACAGAAATGGATGTTTTAGTCAATGGCACGTCTTGACCTTCCAACAGAAGAAAATCCTTTTTCAGTCCCACGGATGCCTGAAGCCTCAATCACTTTCAGTTCTGAAATCAGTGGTGTTGGCTCCACATCAAATCTGTTGTGGGATTACAATAGCTGCCAGCACTCGGGCACTTGGTCAAAAGAACAGGGCTCTAACTGATGCGTTTTTCTTTTACTTAAGCCATTAACGCTGTGGAGCTCTGGCCGGGCCAGGGGCAAGTTCTTTAAGCAGCGCCCTTTCGGACGAGACTGAGCCGGGACTGGTGTGTATTTCAGGAGGTCATGGAGCACCCCTCAAGTTAGTCCTGAGTGAGCAGGACACGGCTGGGACCACCAGCACCAGATGCTGCACCCGCGTGTAGCCATGCAGGCCGCCCGTGGGATGCGGTCCCGCGTCTTCGGGGACATCGCTCACTAGGGCTCTGTTTGCATCTGGGACCTGGTGTTTGGAGACCAGGTTGTTCCTCCAAAGTGGGTCATCAGACAGAACTCTCGTTCATCGTGGCGACTCCAGAAGGTTCTAAAAGTGACAGCATGTGGGTTTGGGTGTGGAAGGGCACCCACAGATGACACTTCCTGGGTAGCCATCCGTTTCACCCAAGTTTAGCTCCAACGTCCGTGTAAGACTGTGGCTGAGGGAAGAATGTATGTCAGTGATGGATGTGAAGGACAAATTAAGCTCTGAAAATATTAAATGCAGATTTTGCAAAAAACACAAACTCCATGAGCTCATGAAGTGCCGTGTGTTTGCGATGACAAAGCTTCGGGTGAAACGCAGCTGCGTTTTTAAAACTGTCGCTGCCACATGGTCCCTCATGTAATGGACGGCAATCAAATTAGATGTCAAACTCAATTGCTTCCAAAGGAAATCTTTTTCTAATGACTGAAGCCATCTTTGGATGATACTGGAAATTAAATCTTTTCAATTTCTTGTGAGAGGTTTTTTTAAAAAAAATAGAATTCTTGCTGAGTTTATGGAATCTTGCTTTTTTCCTTGACTTTTAAAATTTTTTCTTTTTTTAAAGTCTCCCAAGTTTTAGATGTGAAAATGTGGGGAGGGCACCTGTTATCAAGTGACCCCGCTGGGTGGGCGGAGGTCTGGTCTGGGTGCGGGATGGCCTGTGACCCAGGGTCGGTTGGGAAGGGCGGCTGCAGCAGGAATACACCACCCGGCGCTGGTCAACCGCCATCGGCACTCACAGGCCTGGGGCTGGAGTCCAAGATTGGGGTGTCGGTGCCCGGTGGCCTGTGGGTCCCGGGCGTCCAGAGCTTCCCTCTGAGCACCAGCTGGTGGTCGCCGGTGGAACAGCCCGGAAGGAAGGTACGGATCCCCCAGGACAGGCAGGACGTTCAGACGGAAGGAGCGCGGCTCCCCTGTGCAGAGGCAGGAGCCCCTTCTCTCCCCAAGACCCACGGGCACCGTCATCCTTTCCCAGTCGGAGCCCTGGGGGCCATGGCCATGTCCCTTCTGCCCAGTCATAGCCCACCTGACAGCGTGACCTGCAGTTCCGCCTGCAAAACGCCCATAAATATCACGCCAGTCCTCACGTCCCCGCCGTCGCCACGTCCCCACGTCCCCTCATATTAACATCCCCTCGTCCCCACGTCCCCTCATCCTTACGTCCTCACGTCATATAACATCCCCTCGTCCCCACGTCCCCTCATCCTTACGTCCTCACGTCCCCTCGTCCCCACGTCCCCTCGTCCTCACGTCCCCACGTCCCCTCGTACTTACCTCCCCTCGTCCCCACGTCCCCTCATATTAACATCCCCTCGTCCCCACGTCCTCACGTCCCCTCGTCCCCACGTCCCCACGTCCTCACGTCCCCACGTCCCCACGTCCCCTCGTCCTCACGTCCCCACGTCCCCTCGTACTTACATCCCCTCGTCCCCACGTCCCCTCATCCTTACGTCCCCACGTCCCCTCATCTTTACGTCCCCACGTCCCCACGTCCCCACGTCCTCACGTCTCCACGTCCCCACGTCCTCACGTCCTCACGTCCTCACGTCTCCTCTTCCTCACGTCTCCACGTCCCCACGTCCTCACGTCCTCACGTCTCCTCTTCCTCACCTCTCCACGTCCCCACGTCCCCACGTCCCCACGTCCCCACGTCCTCACGTGTCCACGTCCTCACGTGTCCACGTCCTCACGTCTCCACGTCCTCACGTCTCCACGTCCTCACGTCTCCACGTCCTCACGTCTCCACGTCCTCACGTCTCCTCTTCCTCACGTGTCCACGTCCTCACGTTCCCACGTCCCCACGTCCCCACGTCCTCACGTCCTCACGTCCCCACGTCCTCACGTCCCCACGTCCCCACGTCCTCACGTCCCCACGTCCTCACGTCCCCACGTCCTCACGTCTCCTCTTCCTCACGTCCTCACGTCCCCACGTCCCCACGTCCTCACGTCCTCACGTCCCCACGTCCTCACGTCCACCCACACTGACCACCCACCGCTGGTCGTGCCTGGGGAACCACGTAACCTCACAATCTCTTTCCGCCCTTGAACTTTCCAGTGAAATCTCCGCAGTGAAGTTCAGTTGGTGGGACCTTAGCCACCGGCTCCTCTGCACAGTCAGCGACGCCCCCTCACGGGGAACGGGGTTCACTTCTCTCCCCGGAGGACCCCCGTGTGGCCCTCGGGCCCGCCCTGGACGGTGTCAGGCCCGGGGCCTCCAGGAGTCTCTGGAAAGTTCCGCGTGCTCCCTGGTTACCCTGACATGTAAGTCCTCTTATATCGTTACATCTACTGATCTTTCATTTCCTGCTTTTCTATTTTTTTTTGCACGTTAAGTTTAGAAAAAATTCCAGTTCAGAAATATAGTTCCTTTTAGGTTTTATTTTATTCACTTTTTACTCTTTAGCTTTTTAATAATCTAGCTTTCAATTTCATTCCTGTAGTGGTGTGAATGGCGACCTAAATAGGTTTTCCTGCCACAATATTTACAAAAACAGCCGAACGTGGGAAGAGCGCAGAGCCCGGAGGCCCTGGTGTGAGACTAGACAGCCCGCCCGCGTCCTTACTGTAAGCAGGGACCCGCTGTTTTATCGTCAAACACGGGCCTTCACTCGTGTTCCCCGAAGTGTGGTTCCTGCGCTTATTGCCACAGGTGATACTCAGAGACCCGGAGTGTAGACAGGCGGTAGAAAGCGTCACTAGGCACAGTCCTTCCGGTTCCCACGTGGCGGATGAAGAAACACTGTCGGGATGTTGTGTTAGAACCCGGCCGGCCTGGCTCAGCCGCTCAGCGGCGACCTAGGAACCTGGAGGTCAGGGTTCGATTCCGGTCGGGGCACAGGCCCGGGCTGCGGGCTGGATCCCCAGTGTGGGGCTGCAGGAGGCAGCCGGTCCGTGATTCTCTCTCGTTGATGTTTCTCTCTCTCCCTCTCCCTTCCTCTCTGAAATCTGTAAAAGTATATATTTTTTAAAAAGATGTAGTATAACAGCACATGCGACAAGGGCAGATGGACCAGTAAAACCAAAGTGCATCTTGGTTTGAAACTAAGCACAAACCAGCGAGGCCCAGAGCCTCTGAGATGTTGATCGTAAGGAGCAGGTCGAAATGCATACACGTAGGCAGATGCACCTGACGGAGGGGCTCAGGTGCGCGGGCCCCCCCCCCCCCCCCATGCAGCCGTGAGGAGGCGCGGATCCCGGCTGAAACATTAACCTGTCTCATCAGCGCTTTTCAAATGTCCTCGGGAATCCAGGCATGACCGGTGCTGCTTTGGGGAACAGCCGGTGCCTCAGAACTTGGAACTGTGTCCCTGGGACGAGCTTGTTCCTGCGGCAGCATCTGCTCTTCTTGGGGCCTCGCCTCTGCCTGGCCAGCGGCTCTTCCGAACCCCGTTCCCTCTAGGCCAACGCCAGGGGGTTTTACACCCTGAGGGAGCGCTTCAGTGGAACTGGTTATTTTTGGAAAATTAGCTGTTATCTTTTTAAAATATATTTTTATTGACTTCAGAGAGGAGGGGAGAGAGAGAAACATCAATGATGAGAGAGATCCATGGATCAGCTACGTCCTGCACGCCCCACACTGGGGATTGAGCCCACAACCCGGGCCTGTGTCTCTGACCGGTAATCGGACCGTGACCTCCTGGTTCATAGGTCGACGCTCAACCACTGAGCCACACTGGCCAGACTAGATGTTATTTTTATAGCAGTTTTAGATTTATGTCAAACTCACCACCCTTTCCTCTACCCCCACCCACCACACAGTTCCCTGTTATCGACAGCCAGCCGTAGGGCCCATTTGTTCAATTATTGAACCAAAGCCCATAGCTGATAGCGACTTCATTGCTTGGCGGGGACATTCAATAGAGATGAGACAGAAGGGTTCCTATTTAGTGTCTCTTACCCGGCCAGGCCTGCCTCCCGACCCAGGTCCAGTATCTGCAGGAACCATGAAGCTCCTCGCAGGGCGTTGCCTGTCACTGGTTTCCAGAGCTGGGGGGGGAGGAGCGATGGGGGGGGGGGGGTCCTGCAACCTTCGTGGTCATCTCAGCAAGGCCTGCGGTGTGCAGAGCGAGGGCTGGGCGGCATTCACACCTCCTCGTGGTGTAAGAGTCCCCCACCTACCATCTCAGTTTTTACTTGAAATTTTTTAAATTGATTTGAGAGAGAAAAGGAGTGGGAGAGAGAGAGAAACATCCATTGATTGCCTCCCGCACGCACCCCAACCAGAGACCGAACCCAGAACCTGGGTATGTGCCCTGACTGGGAATGGAACCCGTGACCATTTGGTGCACAGGATGATGCTCCCACCCTTGACCCACACCAGCCAGGGCTTCACGCAAATCTCAGTTCCGCTCAGCCAAGACATGGGAAGCCGCACATGGGTGTCGGGTGTCGGGGGGACAGACACCCCTGAGCCGCCAGGTGCTCCTGGGCGGCCATGTGGGGACTGAGACCCGGCCTGCGGGCGCACCTGTGAGAGTGACCGTGTCCAGGGAGGTGGAGAAGGAAACGTGAGCACGGGGTGGGTTACTGTGAACCAGGACTCAGTGCAGAGAATGACCTGGCGTCAGGGAACAGGACGGCGTCACGGAGCAAAGTGTTCCAAGCAGCGTGCACAGGCCTAACGAGCACCCAGCAACCCAGGAGATGACGGTCCCTGTGTCAGCCCGAGACCGCGATGAGGCCGCAGGGTAAACAGGAAGCTGGAATGCCCGGGGCTGGCACAGTCACCAGAGTGGCATCATTTCCCCCGTTTTAGTTTTTAATGTCGGAGGCAGAGTCGCTGTAATGACCGCATTGGGTCATGGGAGAGGGAACATTGTGTTTCCCTGTGGATTCCGTGTCACATGTTCCCGGGTTAACTCTGCAACCTCCTGGGTGAGCCATTGGGTAATGAATTCTAGGAAAAAGCAAAGTTCAGTATTCCAGGCAGATTAGCTCTGATTGGGGCGCCTCTGCCTTTTGTCAGTCACGTCGGCTTGTTTTCCTTCCTCTGGCCCCGCGGTGGAAACAGCGTTGCTCCCTCCCTGTGATTCTCTCCCAAAGCTACACCCTCTGGGCCACAGGGTGACCACTGAGCGTTCACAAAATAAAAACGGGAGGAAGCTTCACACTTGGTTACAGAAGCACATCTTCCATGAGAAATCCTGAAAGTTTTAAGGGAAATGGCTAAATTCAACATCAAGGTTAAAAACGACTGAACCTCATAAAGCACGTACAGAAAGTGAAAATGTAAACCATGAGAGCATATGATGTGTGTGTGTGATGTATATGATGTGTTTGTGTGCATGTGTGTGTGATGTGGGTTTGCATGCGCACGTGTGTGATGTGTGTTTGTGTGCATATGTGTGATGTGTGTTTGTGTGTGCATGTGTGTGAGGTGTGTGATGTATATGATGTGTGTTTGTGTGCATGTGTGTGTGATGTGTGTTTGTGTGCATGTGTGTGATGTGTGTGCACGTGTGTGTGATGTGTGTTTGTGTGTGCACGCTTGGAGGTGTGTTTGTGACCCTGCGGCACCGCAGTGGGTCCTCTGTTAGCCGTCCCGTCTCTCCCACACAGAACCATCCTCAGTTCATACTCAGGCAACAATCACTGATAATGATTCTTTTTTTGATTTGCTCTCTTGTTTTAAAGCAGCCACCAATGCTTGAACAGGATAAATGTCAATTTTGAAGAAACTATTCCATTTCAGTAAGAGCTTTATTGCATGACAGAATTTGCCCTTTTCAAACAAAAATATTACACCATGCAGTTCATACTGTGGTATCATTTCAAATCTTGTTTTTTCACCATTTTAAATTTTAAGCACAAAACCTGCAAGTGAGTGTTCCGCATAGATCCACGTTCTCTGCTGCTGTGTTTGCCGTCACTGTGGCCGGGTTTACGCTGACTCTGTTGTTTGAAAGCTGGGACCCGTCATGGCTGGGAGGTCGAATGAGTGAGTCTTTATGAATTAAATGCCAAGAGAGGAACTTGTCTAATTGCATTCTCATGTGACAGGAGCCAACTCCACATGCTCTCAGAATTAACATGCATGTGGAATAGAATTTTATGAGAGAATGCATAATAAAGATGCTAATTTGAAGTTTACATGTATTATTAAAACTCAATAGCAGCCTCAGCAATTATTTAGAACCCAGTCTAACAACGTTGTTTTGGAGAGGAGCATTTTATTCTTGGCTTCATTTGAAATTCCAGTAACAGCGCTTAGACAGAGCAGCCTGCTTGTCCTGGTTTGATTATTGTTTTATAGTTACGTGCAGAGCGGCACCCGTCATGGGCCATAAGTCACGGGGGAGCAGGATACTCGGGGTTACCTGTGAGGGGGGCACCTGGAGCTGCAGATAATTAACTTAGAGTCTGGTCCCAGGATTGGAAACGTGGGTCAAAGTGTGCAGACACTGCCCGGCCAGCATGGCTCAGTGGCTGAGCGTGGACCTATGAACCAGGAAGTCACGGTCGGATTCCTGGTCAGGGCACAGGCCCGGGTTGCAGGGTTGATCCCCAGTAGGGGGCGTGCAGGAGGCAGCCCATCCATGATTCTCTCTCATCATGGATGTTTCTGTCTCTCTCTCCCTTCTTCTCTGAAATCAACAAAAATATATTTTTTAAAAATAGTGTGCAGACATTTGTACATAAATTCACAGCACTAAAGTGCTTTTCAGTGTAGTGTCTCTCTGTAAAGCTACGCAGCTTCCCCAGCAGATTTGAATTTTGCTTATTAATTTATGTTTTGATTTCTGGTTCATGCGTCTCCCCTCACAGTGATGAACACAGTGCAGAGTTTCTCCCTGCACCGAGAGATTTAGACCCGATAACGTTTTCCCCAGAGAAGACCAGGGTGGAGGGGGCTGTGTGGCACCTGGTCACTTAACATTCTCGGGAAGGATTTCGGAGCGCGGCCTTGCCCGAGGCACAGCCTACCCCGGGCCTGTCGCTGCCGTCCTCCCTCTGAGGTTCTTGTTCCGCGGGGAGGAGCAGTTCATTCTGCTAATGCGTCTCCTCTGGGCCTGACCGACGTTGCTCTGTGATTTCCTCCCATGGTCCTTTCCGACCACTTAACAGTTCATGTTGGCAATTAGCAAATTCTCGTTACTTGGTGCTAATTTTAAACATTCCTTCTATTTTTGTAAGAACCCTTTTCGGTAAATAAAATAACCACAATTTTTTCTAAATGTTCACACTCCTCATTCTGTTTATGGTGGCAGGACTGCTGTGTCACCCCAAAGCTACACAGCTCCCCTGCTCTCTATGAGACCCACACCCTGTTCTCTCCTGCCCTGTGTCCACTGACCCGGCCTGATAGGTCCCTGAGCACTTACTGTGCGCCTGGCATGAGGGGGAGGGGCCAGACCCAGGATCAGGGAGGGAGCCTGCTGTGAGCCCAGTGGTTTCTCACAAGCCAAGTCTGTGTGCTCTGAAGGCCTCTGTAGACTGGGTAACACGAATGATCAGGGACTTTGGGGAAAGGCTCCCCCCATGATGTGGTGGGCCTCGCCCGGTCAGGTGAAGGCCTGAGATGCAGCACCGAGGTTTCCTGGGAGGGGATTCTGCATTCCTGCCGCCTGGGGTTCCAGTCTGCCCTGCAGACTTCAGACTTGCCCCACAGAGCGTGAGCCAATCCTTAATCCACGTTCCACACCTGCCGGCAGGACACACGTCACCTGCCCCCTCCTGACCCCTCTGTTGCATCTTACCAAACCTCCTCCAGAGCCGCCTGCTCCGGGTCCTTCCTGTGCTGGCGGTGACCTAGCCAGGGGTTGATGCAGATGCCGTGTTGCTCTGGTGGCACTTGCACTGGATCGGGGTTTCCGAGTCCAGACGAGATCGTGTGCTCAGGGTGGTGTGGCCATAGACCAGCATGGCTTCCGCTGGACTCGGGGAACGGCCAGCTTTCAGAGCTGGTGACCCGGACAGTGTGTGGGGACACTCAGTATCTGTCGCATGAAGATGACTTCTGGCTTATGGATATGCAGTCTCTGACCCCAGGCAAGTCTTGTTGAGCTATAGTCTTTTTTTAAAAAATAACTTTTTATTGATTTCAGAGAGGGAAAGAGAGATAGAATTGATCAGCTGCCTCCTACATGCCCCCTACTGGGGATCGACCCCCACAACCCAGGCATGTGCCCTGACCAGGAATCCAACTGTGACCTCCTGGTTCATAGGTCGACGCTCCACCACTAAGCCACCAGCCGGCCTATATCTTAATGTTTGAGGCAGTGAATGTTTGTTGACGAACAGGTGAGACATTAGAAAGATGTAGGAAGTCAGCAGGAAGAACCACCCCCGCTGTGCCCTGAGGGTCCGTCGTGGTTTTGTCTCCTTAGAACAGTATCACTCTGGTTATTTCCAAAGTAAGAACTTTGGTTTATTGGTGGATTTGAATTTTTAAATGAAATGTTGCCTCGGACAAAAGCCTGACTTTCTGAGAGGGACGCTCCTTTCTGGATGAAAATGCAGATGAGCATTGGCTGGTACAGCTCAAGTGGTGACTGTGATGCCCCATGAGCATGGCTAGCACCTTGGAGCTTCACGTTGATGCCACAGCTCACCTGTGCCCACCTGTACTCGCTCTGCATTCCACAGGCACCTGGGACCCCACCTGGGACCCCACCTGGGACCACAGCAGGGAGCAGGTGAAGTAAGAGTTGATTGGGGGAGAGGGGTAGCAGTCTCCTTTCCATTTCCACCTCATAAAAAGTTGTCTCATCTCCATGGACTTCTGGTGGCTGCACCCTAGGCTTATTGGACTGAATAGGAATTCTTCATAACATGTGAAACCAGGAACAATCCATTTTCACATTAAACTGAGTTAATCAAGGTTCACGCCACTTCCACAGTGCGAGTTCCGTACCAAAGCTCAATCTTCCTGGAAGACTGAATGAGAGTTTCAGATTACTGCATTTCATGTTTCAGGGGAGAAGTGCATTAGCCGCCACTCAGCTCAGCCTTTCCAGATGGCCCTCTTCCCGCTTCCCGGCGGCGGGCCAGTGTGGAGCACGCGGCCGCTGCAGAGCCACATCCGGCCTGGGAACCAGCAGTGCGAGCAGCCGGGCACACGACCATCGCTGGGCTTAGCCAAGGTAATCTAGTTCGCCTGAAGTCTCAGGGCTTAGGAACACAGGCAGCATGCCATCCACAACCCGTGCACAGCAAATCTCTAAATCCACTGAGAGCCCGCTTTACAAAGAGTCAGTTCCAGGGGCTGTAACTGTGGTTATTTATTAGGCATCTTCAGAGCCGGGTACGCTGCCTCTGACAGTGGCCAGAACACCATCCACTTCCCCGGGGAAGAAATGAGGCCAACAGTGGCGCATAAGAGAGCACGGGGGGAAATGCACATCCCCATCTCGCTATGAGCACCTGCTGTGGAACCTCGTTCCCGGGGTCACCAGGAGACCCATCAACAAAGCACTGACTTACAGCTGAGCACAGTGTCTCCTGGCCTCCTCGTCGGCCACACTGCCTGGTTCTCATCAGTTTTCATTTTAAGACCAAGGCTAAAAGCATGGCATTGGAACTGAAGGATAGAAGTTGTAAAATGGTGGGGGATTCATGTTTGTGTGAGCTCCACGATTCCTGGGTCACAGGGTGAAAACTCTCAGAGAGTGGGTCTGTGCGGAGGAAATGGAGCGGTGACATAGGAACATAAGTGTCTGGTGACGATGGGGAACCTGGGAACTGGGGAACGGAGCCTGGGGGGCGGGGGACAGGGAGGAGCCTGGGCTGTGTACCCAGGCCCACCCTCCCTCCTCCTCTTCATTCCTTTCCAGTGCAAAGACAAGTGACAGCACAGAGGGACAACGGCAGAAAGGAAGTAACAGGCTTTGGCCAGTGTGGCTCAGTGGATACTGTGGACTGAAGGGTCCCGGGTTCGATTCCGGTCAAGGGCACGTACCTGGGTTGCAGGCTTCTCCCTGGTCTGGGTCCTGGTTGGGGCGCGTGCAGGAGGCAATCAATCAATGTATTTCTCTCACATGGATGTTTCTGTCTTTCCCTCTCCCTTCCACTTTCCCTAAAAATCAATGGAAAAATATCCTTGGGTGAGGATTAAAAAAATAAAGTCAGTAACAGAGTGAACATGGAGTCTGAACGTATGGTCACCAGGCCCAGGGGGCTGCAAGGTCTCTCTGGGTCATCTGAACCCAAACTTAACCAGGGCTGGCTACGCGGGAGGCTCCCGAGATGAAGCCACGGGCAGAACCTGAAAGGCAGAGGTAGAGGAGGTAGAGAAAGATGCTCTAACATACACTAGCGGCTGGGCCCTGGGTGGTTCACCAGCTTGGAATGAAAGGAAGTCCCAATGGTGGCTCATCCTGTCGGCAAAGCTGCACAGTCAGCTGACCCGCTGTGTTCAGCGCTCCTCCTGAGGGAAGAGGAGAGGCCCAGGGTGAGTGGGGTGCTCTGCTCCCCGAGGGGTGTGGTCAGTAGGTGTGTGCTTGCTGCAGGATGTGGTCCCACTGCCTGTAAGGCCCGCAGAGCGTGCCCCTCATTCCTGTAAGCTCTCCGCGCTCCCCAGGCCTGGACCTCCGCGTGGGAGCCAAACCACAGGAAAGGGGTGTGTTGGGAAGCAGCGCACTGTTTCAGGGTGTAATTACCGTTACAAACTCTCGAGAAAAACGAGCAGAGAGCGGAGATCTCTGGAGTAAATGGCTGAGGCTCCCAGAGGCCGTGGCTGTGGGACGGGTGTTGGACTTGGCTTATGCGGTGCCTGGGGTGACTGAGATGCACTCACGCCCTCCCCTGGGACGATTCAGATGCTCCTTCCTCTAGCTCTGACCCGCACCTTCGCTCTGATGTGCGGCCGCCTCTGGAACTCGGAGGGAAGGCTGCCCTGCGCTGGACGTGTTATTGAAACACACGTCTCAGGTGTGAAAGGAAGTGGTCTCAGGGTCATGTGACGTTAGGTTAATTAGAGACCATTTTCATTATGTTTATCCAACTTTTCAAATACAGCATCAGCCCCGGTGAGTGGCCCTGGGGCATGGGTTTTTAGCACAGCATCCTGTAACGATTTTACTGCATTTTCTGGATGTGATCATGCGATTCATGGCTCGGTTGCTTCAACACTGATGTAAATGTGATAGTCTCATCTCCATTTCTCCTGGGTCTCAACTGAAAGTCAAAACCTGCCATTATTTTTAGAAGGAAATATGTCTTCAGGGGGAAATGTCCCATTATGGGATAAAGTCTGCACACTAACTTTTTGTTAATCCTCCCCCAAGGATATTTTCCCATTGATTTTCAGGGAGAGTGGGAGGGAGAGGGAAAGACAGAGAGAAACGTCGATGTGAAAGCACATCGATTGGTTGCCTCCTGCATGCGCCCAACCAGGGCCTGGGCCAGGGGAGAGCCTGCAATGAGGTATGTGCCCTTGACCGGAATCGAACCTGGGACCCTTCAGTGTGCAGGCCAACACTCTATCCACTGAGTCAAACTGGCTGGTGCCGCGCACTAACTTGTGTCTCGGTGTCATCACATATGTGATGTCAGCGTCACATCCCGTTACTCAGAACCAGCAGTTATTGCAGTGTCGCTGTGTATGGCCAAGGGCGGTCCAGGCGCCGCAGAGAGAAACGGTTTTACTCTGCAGCACCTCCGTTGGCAGTTGGGTGTCTGAGTTCCTGACCCATCGACCACATGGCTTGTCACATAATCAGAGACTTGCTCTTCTGAAGGGCAGGGGTGGCCGGGGCTGGGGTCAGCGTGTGGTGGGCACGGCTGTCAACACCCTCACAGTCCACCCTGCCCTCCTGCCCTGGGGTTGTGAGTGGTGAGGAAAAGTGTGGTTCTCAGCTCTTCCCAGACACCGCCAACACCTTTGTTTCCTAGGATTTATGTGGTAGTTACACAACTGAAGTACCTCCTCAGAACCTCACCGTGAGTTAGCCCACAATGTGTCCTCTGTCTTTGGCACCCGCTGGAGGGGGTGGGAGGACGGGGTGTGGTAGCCACGGTTACTGCCTGAATTTATTATTAATCCCCACCCAATAGGTCAACAGTTGCCAAACCGTTTTGATTGTGCACTCCAATTATTTCTAAATGCATTTATTTGGAGCAGTTTCCAATATGATCTTCATTCTAAAGCACGCAAGAAGGCCAGTCTTTAAAGGATCAAGTCAAGAAATACTTCTAAACGTTGCTCATCATGTTTTCCGCTTGCAGCTCTTTCTGGAGACTGTTGGGCCCGTGCCGGCTGAGTCACCTGCCGCCAGGGAGGGAAGGGAGGGGGAGCACTGTCCCAGCCAGACCAGGCCCCACACCTTTCCTCTGCCTCCCTGGGGTCTCCCCCCAGGAGAGTCCTCCCTCCTTCCCTATTCTTCACCCTCCAGGTGGGACCTACAGGGTGGAGCAAGAGTAGGCCTACCATTGTGGGTCTGTGAAACACAGTGTTTCTTTCTTGCATTATTATTTATTCCTTAGTGCGTTATTTTCCATACGAACAACTGTAAACCTACTTTTGCCCCAACCCATATTTTCTTTTCAATATTTCCTCTTATCTTAAAATTAAGTCATCACTAAGATAAAATTACAGAGGGTTTATAGTTCCTCAAAAGAACAATAAAAGAGCACCGTCAGGACAAGTAAGTTTGCCCGGCCACTGTGGCTCAATGGTTGAGTGTTGACCTAGGAACCAGGTGGTCAGGGTTCAATTCCTGGTCAGGGCACATGCCCAGGTTGTGGGCTCCATCCCCAGTGTGAGGCGTGCAGGAGGCAGCCGATCCATGATTCTCATCATTGATGTTTCTGTCTCTCTCCCCCTCTCTCTTCCTCTCTGAAATCAATAAAAATATATATATTTTTAAAAGAATATGTAAGTTTGAAGAGTCTAATAAATATCTAGGGAGCTGGCTGCATGGACAGCGCGACCCCACCGGGAACGTGGGCTCAGCGTCCTGCAGTCCTGGCGTCTCGTTTCTAACCACCACCCAGTGACGGCCATGCAGGAAGAATGTTTGCTCTCAGGGTTATAATCTGAATAGTTTTGTTTCCATTTAAAAGAAAGTTCCTCTGATTCCCAGTGATAGCTATAAAGGCTGCATCTCTAAATACACACATTTTGGTTTTGCCTGTGTGTGTTTTTTTAATTCTGTGTAAACTGAGTCATATATCCTGCACCCTCCTCTGTCTGGCTTCTTTCCCTCAAGTCTGAGGAAGGCATGCATCCCGACCCCTTCCTCAAAGCCCCACCGGGGCCCCTCACAGCCTCGGGGACCAGGGCCTGCGTGTTTCATAACTGCGATTTCTTGAATTACTTGCGGTTTTTTACGGAGACGGACTTGGGGTACATATGCTCATAGGTGTTTCCAACGGAGATAAGTGCACTGGACAAGCCTGGTCGGTTGGTCTCTTCTTAACTCTGATGCGCTGTTTTTCATGTTATTTTCCCATGGAATATGGTGACGACTCCACGGATGGACGCTGCTTGTTTATTTTGGTTTATTAAAATGTTCTGGTCAGATTGACTTCAGAAGGAATTTTAACACCGTTCAATAGTAGCTAAATAATTAATGTACTATGAATAGACATCTATACATATTGCAGCTTATTAAAACTGAGTGAACTCTCACGTTCCTGTATGAAACGTATGGATCCCGGCTGATCCATGTATGTTTTCATCTCTTCTTTACTAAATTTCTTTCCTCTTCTGTGTCAGTGAGAAGCACTTCCCTGGAGTTTGGCCCGAGCATTAAACGGGACACTGATGGCTGAGGAGGGTAAGTCCCCCGACGCCAGGTCGGTAGAAGCTGTTTTGGCAAACCGCACGCATCATTAGCCAGCATTTCCAGGTGCTCGCAGTGATACGTGCCTTCGGGGACGGGCCGCGAATCAGAAAATCACAGTTTCCCTTCAGATGGCTTCATGCATTTTCTTTAATGTTTAATGGAATGCACTTATTTTTGTTTTGTTGGTTTGTTTTTTGGGGGGTGGGGTGGGGAAGGTGTTTTGATGCGAACATTTTAATGAATGAGTGATTTTTTTTTAACAAACTAATCTCAGTGGCCAAAATTGTTCCCCAAAATGTGCTGAGACCACTTTTAAAGGCTGTAAAGTCAATAATGAAAAATTCCCTGGTTTATGGTCTCAGAGAAAGGGTCATGGCAGCCTGTTTATAAACGATCCAGTTAAAAGGAGGGAGCTCTGCCGAGCTGTTTCCTCACGTGCATCACATGAGACCCGAGCTGCCAGCTGCTGCGGGGATGGGGTTGGTGATGGGGGAGGGGGTGATGGGGGCCCAAGGACTCACAGGCGGGCGATGGGGTGCAGGGATGGACGCGGTGCTCAGGCTCTGTTATGTCTCACATCCCTGTGGTCACAGGACGCCCACTTGGGTGGATGGGTCGGGACGCAGATCTCGGCCAGCCTTCAGTGCCTCCATCTCCCTGGGGAGGCAGGTCCCGTCACAGGCCAGCTTTCCTGGGGAACCACCTGCTGGACCGGAGGGCCCCTGGGAGCTGCCTGGCCACCGCTCAGGACCCTTCTCCTGGAACCTGGGGTGGGAAACGCTCAGCCCAGCTCCCAGCCATCCCCCTGCACACGTGGTCACCCCGCTGGGCCGCACAGCTACCTGTACGCCCGCCTTCCCAGTAGCCTCTGTACACAAGGGCCAAGTCCCTTTCTCCCTGATGACAGAACCTGCCCTGACCAGCGCGCCCTTCCCTGGAACTGAGTCGTTCTGCGTATGGAACGCGGGGATTCTAAGAGTCCGTACCCACCCTGGTGTCCATCATGGCTCAGCTGCTCCCGCAGCATGCACGTCACAGGCCCGCCAAGCCTGCCCCTGTGCAGCCAGAGCAGGAGGCTTCCCTGTGTGGCCAGTTCAGGTTCGAGTGAGAAGGTGCAGGAGCAGAGCCGGGCTTGCCAGCACTCAGCGTGCTCTCAGGCATCGAGATGCAGGCACGCTACAGTGATCCCAGCCCTGTGCTGAGTGTGTTACCTGACCCCTAAGGGCCCTGACTAACGAGAGTCCTAGGTTAAGATTCGTTTCTATAGCAAAGCCCGGGACGGACAGGGCGGTGTCGGTCCTGTTCTTGGCCCCTCTCTGCGGCCTCCCTCAAACGCAGGTGTTGAAAGAACGAATGAACAGTACCTGGCGTTGCCGATGCTGGTTACTATTTCGATCTGCAAAGTCTGGCTGTGCTTATTTCCCAGCCACCTGTACATTCACTGAAGAGTTGGATCTCACCCACAACAGTTCTGACACTTAGAGCAGAAATGCACAGCATCAGGACAGGACTTTCTCGGGGACATACGTCCCTCCCCGTTCAGGCCCATGAGGCCACCTGCTCAGTGTCAGGTGTGTGGTTTTCAGAGCGCTAATTTAAGGACGAGTCGCTCTGAAATTTATTTGAAAGAGAAAAGTGACACATGTTATGTATAATAAAAAGTGGTTCTGGCTTTAGTATTTTTCTACAAATATGCTTCTTATTTTTAAACCGATGCCGGCCACCTGCACAAGCACAGGTGAGCTGCTCTGCGTAGGTCCCGGCACGGACTCCTCCCCGAGGACGGGGAGAAACATCTTCATTAATTCTGACCTTTTCAGGTTCTAAAACAGCCGCTCAGTCCCTCCACGGCAGGCGGAGCCGCGGGCACACCTGCGTCCCAGTCCAGCTCCAACCAGCCCGAGCTGTGCTGGTTGTAGACCAGCTCCTACGTCACCGGGCACAAGGTCCCCCGAGTCATTTTCACTCGCGGTGCTGAGCCCGGAAGTAGAAGGGCCACGTCCTGCCCACGTCAGCCTGAGTCACGAAGGTGGTGCGGTGACAGGCGCGTCTCCCACGCCCGGGCGGGGACGCACAGTAATGGGTCATTTACAGACCGACAGCAGTTCTTCCTCCCGCCAGTGCCAGGAATACGGGATTTTCAGAACAAAACACAGGAATATTTCCTGGCGTAAATAATAGATAAGAACGAAAGAGAGTAAAGGAACATAATCCAGCAGGCACCCTCTCCGGGGACAATAAAACCTAAAAAGTCCAATTTGTGCAGCGAGGCCCATTAGGCAGGAAGTCAGTGAGCCAGACGCTGCCCTCAGGCTCTGCGGAGAAGGACCCCATTGGGGTTCGATGCCTCGAGTGGGAACCGCGGGACCTCCGCCAGGTCAGCGCAAGCAGCTTCCTCTCAGCCAGTCTGCTGCCCGGGGAGCCACACGGAGAGCACCGCATGGTCACGAAGCTGCCCCCATCAGCAGCGCCCTCGCTGGGGGGGGCGGTCCGTCCGCTTGTCCTGTGAATTCCCAAATCCTGGGCTTTCGCTACGCTGCCTGTTCTCCTTCTGCAGGAAACGGCTTTCTGTGGAGGAGCATGTCTTGTCCAGAGAAGTATTTTTTGTTGTTGATAATTCTCACCTGAGGATATTTTTCCATTGATTTTTTTTTTTTTTCCTTAGAGAGAGTGGAAGGGAGAGGGAGAGACAGAGAGAAACATCAATGTGAGAGAGGTACCTGCCCCTGACCAGAATCGAACCCAGGACCCTTCAGCTCACAGGCCAACGCTCTATCCACTGAACCACACCAGCCAGGGCTAGGTGTTCTTTTTTAAGAATAGGCTAGTGTAAACAAACAGACAAATTTAGTCCTGGCCGGCGTGGCCCATGCACTGATCCCACTGAAGGGTTGCAGGTCCCACCCATCAATGTTTCTCTCTCTCACTCTCCCCCACCACAGCCCTCCCTTCCACTCTCTCTAAACATCAATGGAAAAAATACCCCGGGGTGAGGCTCGACAACAATAAAACCACACACATTCACACCGGGTTTCCCCACTCCTGGTCCTACTGGCCGCATGGTGCTGTCCGGTGCCTTTTACATCCTTCCCCTCCCCCACCCCCACCCCCCCACGTCTCACTCCTGGGCACTCCTACGCATCCTGGGGACCAGCCCAGAGGACTCCCCACCAGCCGGGCAGACCTGCCTCCCCCGTCGGCCCTTCGCCTGCTACCAGTCCCCTGCTGCCTGCAGTTGCTCTCACCTGCCATGTGTCCATCTTCCCAACGAGACGGGCACCTCTGAGCCTCAGGCAGTGCCACTGAGCGGCTCCGGTGCCCGCCACAGCCCAGTCCGAGCGGACATTTGCTGACGGGGAGTCACGTGGAAATCATGTCAATCTCAGAATTTGTAGGAGGATAAAGAGAGGTAATGGCGCCCGGCCGGCGGGACTCAGTGGTGAGCGTCGACCTGTGAACGAGGAGGTCACAGTTTGATTCCAGGTCAGGGCACAGGCCCGGGTTGGGGGCTCAGTCCCCGGTGAGGAGCGTGCAGGAGGCAGCCGACTGATGACTCTTTCTCATCATTGATGTTTCTCTCTCTCTCCCTCTCCCTCCCTCTGGCTACAAACGTGAGTGTTGATGTGGCAGTGACGATGCCGTGAACGTGGCGATGGTTGGTGTCCAGGACCAGGACTGAGTGCGGGTCTGAGCTGGAAATTGAACCTTATTCGTCTCAAGGTGAGTCGGCCCGGGGACACGAAGGGGGTGGAGCACAGAGGACTGTCATCTGATCCCCCCGACCGGGGCTTGAAATGGCAAAGAGAGAGGGAAGCCGTCAGGTTAGAGACGTGGAACGAAACTCAAACCTTGACTGTCCCACTGGGAGAGGCGGGCACACCATGGGACGCGCTCCCACGAGCTCGGGCAGAACCGGCCCTGTTCTGCTTGGATCAGCCATTAAGGCCCCTGTGTTACGTGATTGACAAGCGCATTCTTCCCTCGGACTAAGCAGTCGCTGGAAACAACGCCATTGCCTGCTGGTTGAGGCAGGAAGAGCATCTGGCAGGTGTTGCCTTCACCTGGCACGAGTTTGCCTTGTGGTAGGTCTTTCATTTACAGGTTTTTTAATGAAGAAATTGCGGGTGGGCAGTCCCTGTGGGTGACTTGTCTTCGATTACTCCCTGTGCCTCACTGTCCTCCGTGTGGGTGTAATGAGATTTTCTCCGGAACATTAAGTTGGTAAAAATTTGTGGTTCTGGGGTCAAGAAGTGGCTTCGTAAAAATAAATATGTGTGTTAACGTGACATGCCATGATAATTGCTCCCTGACAGCCACGTGTTTTCAATCAGCGGCGCATGAGGCATTGCCCTGTGGGTGTGAGGTGGTGACCCAGCGTTCTGGGGTCCTCCCCTGCCCCTTCCAAATTCCTCCCCCTCCCCCTCCCCCTCCCCTTCTTCCTAATCCCCCTCCTGCCACCCCCCCCCCACTCCCACCCCCTCCCCGCTCCATTACCCCTCCTTCCTTCTCAGAGCTGGGAGTCTTATCTTGGTTCCTGGGATTTAAAATGCTGGTATTTCACTCTGGGCCTCAAGGTACCCCGGAGCGATGATCGTGTGGTAGATAAATGAAACGCAGCCAAGGTTAAAATTGGTTAAATATGCCGCCTGCCCACGAGAGTTCTCAGGCAGAGAAAGCTGAGGGTGCGAGTGTTGCCCATGAACAGTTGAGAGGAACTGATAACATCGGATACGGATGCCGTGACCAGCCGGTCAGAAAGCGACTGATGGTGAGAAAGGGGTCTGAAGCGGACCCTTTGTTCCCCCCACGGAGGTGGTTCTGGTTCTTCCATCAGTGCCTGGCACAGAACGTCCACTCTGCACACAGACCTGAGTTAATGCATGAATGGTAAGGCGGGAGACGATTGTGGCAGTGCTGAGAGCAGGAGGGGCATCCCTGGTTAGACTGGGGGGAGGGGAGGCCGGAGACACGTGGAAGGGCTGAGACAGAAACCCCGTCCCTGTCGACAGGCACCGTCCACGAGCCGACTTCCTGATGTTTGTCGGGGAGAAGGGCACAGACAGACGTGTTTGTACAGGTGGGGAGTCTGTGCCGACCCAGGTGACAGTCCAAGGAGTCGGGCATCGGGCATCGTCAGGGCCTGGACTCGCAGGCGGATGGAAGCCAGACCTGCTTCGTTGCTGTTGTTGGGGCTTGTCACTTTTAAAAATATATATTTTTATTGATTCCAAAGAGGAAGGGAGAAGGAGAGAGAAAAATACCAATGATGAGAGGGAATCCTGGATCGGCTGCTTCCTGCACGATCACCACTGGGGATCAAGCCCACAACCCGGGCATGAGCCCTGACCGGGGATCGAACCCTGACCTCCTGGTTCATAGGTCAGTGCTCAACCACTGAGCCACGCCGGCCGGGCTGTCACTTTTTAAATCATTAATTCTGCTTTATAAAATGCGACACTCCCCTAGAACCCTTTCATCTTTGATTGTCCCCTCCTCCTCTTTTATCAAAGGTTCAGACTGTTTTCTCCCCCGAATCTCAGTGTTCCCTTGCACCTTGGCTGGCCTTTCATCGGTTAGCAGTTCCAGGAGCAAATTGTCCTAAGTTTGCTGAGGACACAAAATAGCAAAGATTCAGCAGGAGAAGTTCCCAGTCAAAGCCACACTGTTACCCACCACCTGGGACCCAGGGCAAGACCCCAGGCCTTGGTGGGTGAGGGCTCAGGGCCGGACGGTCACGGAGGGGCCTGCCCAGCCGTCTCTCGGGAAACTGGGCCCCTGCCTCAGCTTCAGCCCTGGCCCCCGGCCACCATAAAGACACTTTTTCATGATGAACTTGCTAAAGAAACGGCTCATCTTCTCTGACAAGGCTGGACATTCCTCAGAGAGGCTTTCTTCTGTTGTTTTATTTTCCTTAAAATACAAAAAGAGCCAAACATCTGGGCACCAAATGCCCAGAGTCTCTAGGAGGGTCCTCAGATGCTGCTCCGGGAGTCGAGAAGGTTGCCAGCTCATTCGTGTGCAAAGGCTTGGCTGCCCCCACCCCCAGGTGACCTCCGTCCCAGGGAAGCAGGGGACACGCTGGCAGGGAGCCGGCCTGGCCGTGGGAGCCCTGCTCGGCTGGAGGGTGCGAGTGCCCGACGCAGAGGCTCTGAGCCAGCCATCTGCTGTAAGTGGTTCCAGGTAGCAGCCTCGGATCCGTGAGGACTGCCATCGAGGACAGGCCCTGACACCGCTCGGCCTGACAACACAGCAGAGACCAGACTCCCAGTCTGCTTGCCCAGGACATCTGCCCCGATAGCAGTTCCTGCTGCTGCTGCTCCGCGTCCCGTCCGCGGGAAGGAAGGCCTGAAGCCCGTCAGGACTGGGAAAGGGGCCCACGACCCTGAGAGTGACCCTGGAAAAGTCTCGATTTCCTAAACCAATTCCTTCTATTGAATATTGGGAAAGCTTCTACCTCCTAGAGTTCTTATAGAGACCCAATATAACGTGTAGAGTATTACGATCATACTTATTCCTTTTTTAATAATACATTTTTATTGATTTCAGAGAGGAAGGGAGAGAGAGAGAGAAACATCAATGATGAGGGAGAATCATTGATCGGCTGCCTCTGCACACCCCCCACCGGAAATCAAGCCCACACCCGGCCTGTGCCCTGACCGGGAGTCGGAACCGCGACCTCCTAGTTCATAGGTCGACACTCAACCCCTGAGCCACGCTGGCCGGGCAATATCATCCTTATTCTCTTCATGTTCACCTGGAATTGTAATCTCACCACCTTCTTCACCCCCAAATCTTTTCATTTATTTTCAGTTGGAAACGCCACACTTCCCAGGAAGTGACCTGAGGTCTCACCAACTGAAAGGCGTCTCCCTAATCTGAAGCGTCCTCACTTTGCACCTCACAGACGAAGGTGCTGCTGGACTTCGCCTGCATCGGTCGGGCTTCCTGTGGGGCAGTGAGACCCCGAAACTCGGTCGTGACACGTTACCTGTGTCCCCACGGCGCCTGGTGAACCCTGCAGGTGCGTCCACAGAAGCTGCCGGTCATCGAGCCAACGCACGGCTTGTGGGACGGCATTTCCTCCCTGTCCTCCGTCCCGGTGAGGGCTTTTATAGTTAATTTGAGAAAAAGTCATGTGACCCGGGCAATATGAAACTATTTTAAAACTCGACCATAATTTTATTTATACACACAGTAGCATAACTCCCTAAGGAATCATCTTAAGAGAGATCAGTAGTGAAGGCCACTGTCATAATTTGGTCTTTTTTAAAAAATATTTTTTATTGGTTTCAGAGAGGAAGGGAGAGGGAGAGAAAAACATCAATGATGAGAAACAATCATTGATCGGCTGCCTCCTGCACGCCCCACACTGGGGATCCAGAGCGCAACCCAGGCCTATGCCCTTGACCAGAATTGAACCCGGGACCCTTCAGTCTGCAGGCCGACACTCTATCCGCTGAGCCAAACCGGTTAGGGCTATGCTCTTTATGTAGGTTATAATTTTCAAAGGATGTTGCATCTGAAGAGGATTATAATTCCTGAGCTGTGGGTCACCTCAGCGCTCAAGAATGAATTGCTGATTTTCCCAACCATCCTGCATTAAACCAAGCCCTACACTCCTGGGCCCCATTAACCTGTCATCGGCTGTGATCTGTTTCTGGGGGAAGGTAGTGCCTGGCACTGAAATGTGTTACTGATACCTGTGCTAGGTCATCCCAGCAGAGCAGCGAGCAGCTGTGTGATGGTCCTGGGGAGGCTGACAAGATCGAGCAAGCGTCGCTAGCATCCGCGTTGGGCAAGGATGCCATGGAGAGACACTCCCGCTGTTCCCGCCGACCCAAAGCAGGGGCACCTTACGTGGAGGCCTTCCGACTCCAGGGTGTCTTCCCACCCCGAGTCCGACTCCTGCCCACATTGCACACATGCTCAGATGCATCTTCGGAAGAAGAGTTGGGTCCTGGGGGTGGAGGACCATCCTCACACATTTACATGTCGTGTCCAACTTGTCCAGGGCAGGTTTTCTCAAAGTAGGACTCTTGACCCATCTGCTGAGAATCACCTGGAATTGTGTGACAGTTCACTTTGTGTCCCTGCCCCAGACCCACTGGCTGGCGCCCTGAGCATCTGCGTTTAACCAGCAGAGAGCCCTGAGCAGCTGCCGGGAAAAGGGCACTAGAACAGCAGTCCATGTCACTGTGGGCAACTCCAAGTTTTTGAGGAAGGGAAATAGTAGAAAGTTACACTCAAAAGAGTTTTAAAAAAAGAAAAACCCCAATAGCTGCATCTGCCTGTCTCATTCCTAGTTCTAAGGAAGAGAGCTGTTCCCTGTGTGGTTCTGTGGTCCTTGGTCCTTGTGGTCCTGGGGTTCATGTGTTCCATGTGGTCCTTGGTCCATGCGGTCCTGTGGTTCTGTGGTCCATGTGGGCCTTGGTCCATGCAGTCCTGTGGTTCTGTGGTCCATGCGGTCCTGTGGTTCTGTGTTCCATGTGGTCCTGTGGTCCTTGGTCCATGTGGTTCTATGGTCTATGTGGTCCTGTGGTCCATGTGGTCTGGGGGTCCTTGGTTCATGTGGTTCTGTGGTCCTTGGTCTGTGTGGTCCTGGGGTCAATGCGGTCCTGTGGTTCTGTGGTCCTGGGGTCCATGTGGCTCTGTGGTTCATGTGGTCCGGGGGTCCATGTGGTTTTGTGGTCAGTGTGGGTCTGGGGTCCATGTGGGTTTGTGGTCCTTGGTCCATGTGATTTTGAGGTCCATGGGGTTCTGTGGTCCGTGTGGTTCTGTGGGCCTGGGGCCCATGTGGTTCTGCGGTCCTGTGGTACTGTGGTTCGTGTGGTTCTGTGGTCCATGTGGTTTTGTGGTACTGGGGTCCATGTGGTTCTGTGGTCCATGTGGTTCTGTGGTACTTGGGTTCGTGTGGTCCGATGGTTCTTGAAATGGCTACACGCTGTTTGCAAAGATGTAAGGAATGCAGTGGAAAAGCCATTGTGCTTTAAACTCGTTTTTCCTTCACTTTGGGGGTTCACCTTATAGTCTGAAAAGACCCCCAACCTAGATTTTCTTCATTCCCATAGAAAGAGAGTATTTATCCTTAATTGCCTTTGACTCCAAGTATAAGATGAAACAGCTTGGATCCCTTTCTGGGTGCGTTCATGATTTATGCTCTTCAAGGCAATTTTTGGAGTTAATAAAATGTAACAGGGCGGTAGCAGTACAGTGCGGGCAGCAAGGAGGTACGTATCTGAGCCCCATCTGGCATCGCAGGAAGGGACAGCGCCAAATTTATAACTTAGCTGTGACGTCTAATAATCACCAAATGTTCCACCAGACCCCTTGGCTACTTCCCTGGCAGCAGAGACATGCGCACGCGCACCAGTGGGAAGATGCAGGCTTCACACCCTACCCAACGTCAGCCCTGTCTGCCTCCCGACATCCTCCAGAAAGGTCACTCTGACATACCACACAGCTCACTTTCCCCCAGGACACTGGACCTGCATCACGCACATGTGTCCACGTCTGCATGGGAACACAGACACAGAAGCACACAATGAGTATTGACAGGAAAAATGATGCTGGAACGTAAATCCTTTCTCTTGAAGACACAGTCGTGTAGCGTTGTCCGGGATGGCCATTGCTTGGGGGATTCACCTGATGTAATTTGTTTGGAGGCCAGTTGAGATGCGCCTCATTCGTTGCCATTTAGTTTTTTTCATTAATAGACTTTATTTTATTAAATATATTTTATTGATTTCAGAGAGAAAGGGAGAGGGAGAGAGAGATAGAGAAACATCAGTGATGAGAGAGACATGGATCGGCTGCCTCCTGCACACCCCCTCCTGGGGATCAAGCCTGCAACCCAGGCCTGTGCCCTTGACCAGAATCGAATCTGGGACCCTTGAGTCCACAGGCCAATGCTCTGTCCACTGAGCCACACAAGCCAGGGCCATCGACGTCATTTCTTAGCGCACCTTACGTTTCCAGAAAAATTGATCAGAAAGCAATGGCAGCTTCCCTCTACCCCTTCTCACCCCTGATCCAAAGTTTCTCTCTTAAAAGGTCGCATTAGTGACAGACACAACATTTGGTGAGTTACTACCAACACATGTTAAAAATCCACTAAAATCCACCCACAGTTATGCTAGGGTTCATTCTGCCCATACAGCTTATGAGTTTTGACAAATACAATGTCATGTATCCATCATTACAGTGTCACTACCCTACATGCCCCTCATTTATTCCTTCTCGAACGCCCTTTCTTTATGCAGATCCAAGGTTCAGGCCTATATAACCTCCTTCTCTCTGCAGAACTTCTTTCAATGTTCCTCAGAGGGCAGAACTGTGGGAATCAAATCCGTTGTTTGTCTGAGGAGGTCTTTATTTCTCCTTCACTTTCAAAGGATGTGTTTGCTGGCTACAAAATTCTTGACTGACTTTTCTCTCAACACTTTAAATATCTTCCTCCGTTTTCTTCTTGCTTGTGTGGTTTGTGAATCCAAGTCTGATGTCATTCTTATTTTGTTCCTCTCTAGGTGAGGTGGATCCCCACTCCCCACACCCCACACCCTCTGTGTTTGGTTTTCTGAAGGTTGACTATGATATGCTAGGTGTGGGTATTTATCCTGTGTGGTGCTCTCTGAGCTTCCTGGATCTGTGGTTTGGTGTCTGTCTTTAATTTTGAAAACTTCTCAGTTAGACATTATTAGTTTATATTTTTCTGTTCCTTTCTTTCTTCTTCTAGTATTCCCATTACGTATATGTTACACTTTTTGTAATTGTCTGACAGTTCTTGGCCATTCTGTTCTTTTTATTTTCTCTTTACATTTTAGTTAGAGAAGTTTCTCTTGACATATTTTTGAGCTCGCTGGTTCTTTCATTGGCCACGTTCAGTCTACAGATGATCCTCTCAAGACATTTTTCATTTCTATTACAGTGTTTTGAATTTCTGGATGTCCTTTCTGTGCTTTCTTAGTTTCCGTTTCTCTGTTTATATTACCCATCTCTTCTTATGTGTTGTCCACTTTTGCCATTAGTGGAATACAAATCCTAGTTGTTTGGAATCTGTGGTCTGATCATCATGGCTGATTCTGACGTTTGCTTTGTCTCTTCAGATGATGCTTTTTGCCTAACAACCTGCCTTGTAGTTTTTTATTGGAAGATGGACATGATGTACTGGATTAAAGTAACTGAGGTCAGTAGTCCTTCAGCGTGTGGTTGCGTTTACCTGGCCAGGAGGAGGGCATGTGCGCTGTCTGCTGCAGCAATGGTGTCAGAGGCCAAACTTCCTCTGCTGACCTTCGCTTTTGTCTTCCCTTTCAGCCTTTGGTTTCTGTAGAGACTTCTTAACTGGTGTCTGCGACCTGCAGCTCTTTCTGTTGTAAACCCGTTATCACGTGAGAGCCCTGCTGATGTGCTGAGGCGCATGGAGGGCAGCGGTCTGCAGTCCCGGGAGCTCAGAAAGCCCAGACCACCTCCGGCCAGAGCATGAAGAGCCAGGCAGTGGACAGAGGCATGGGTGACAGAGCAGCATGAAGAGAATGGAACAGTCACTGGCAAACTTCAAGGAATACTTCATTATCCATTTGGGTTAAAAGTAGTAACTCGTATGCCCATTGTGATGGTACATCTTATGTCAGCTTGACCGGACCCCAGGGGGCATGGTATGTGGTCAAATGTGTGTCCGGGAGTTTCTGGGTGAGATTAAGATGAAATCAGTGGACTGAGTACAGCTCACCCTCCACAGTTCATGGCCTCATCCCATCTCCAGGGAGCCTCATAGAATGAGCAGGAGGAGGAGGTCTGCTCTCTGCCTGGCACTGAAGGTGAGTGAGAGCTGAGCCTCTGGCCATCAGATGTGGATGGAGCTCTCGCCACCACTTCCCCTGATTCTCAGGCCATCAGACTGCGATTTGGGCCTTCTGAGCCCCCATATCACCTGGGTCAATTACACACAACACATACACACACAGGAAACATTTACATATACGTGTGTATATGTCTCCTGTTGGTTCTGCTTCTCTGCAGAACCTAACAAATGCTAATGCTATTATAATCAGTTTATATTAATACTAGGGACCCGGTGCACGAAATTCGTGCACTGGGTGTGTGTGTGGGGGGAGTGTCCCTCAGCCCAGCCTGCCCACTCTCACATACTGGGAGCCCTCAGGCGTTGACCCCCATCACCCTCCGATCGCCTGATCGGCCCCTTGCCCAGGCCTGACGCCTCCGCCAGAGGTGTCAGGCTTGGACAGGGGACCCCCATCTCCCCCCGATCACTGGCTCTGGCCCCCGCCCAGGCCTGATGCCTCAGCCAGAGGAGTTGACCCTCATCACCCTCCGATCACCAATCACCGGATCGGCCCCTTGACCAGGCCTGAGGCCTCCGGCAGAGGTGTCAGGCCTGGGCAGGGGACCCCCAGCTCCCCGCGGTTGCAGGCTCCGCCCCTGCCCAGGCCTAACGCCTCTGGCCTAGGTGTCCAGCCCGGGCAGCGGGGACCTGCAGTGGCAGTGGGGGGGCGCCGCAATCGTGGGCTTCGCTTTAGGCCCAGGCAAGGGACCCCTAGCTCCTGGGACTGCCAGCTTCGACCGTGCCCAGCTCCCATCGCTGGCTCCACCCCTACTTCCTGCTATCACTGACCAGGGTGGCAAAGGCACCTGATGCTCCGATCATGGCTGGGGGGTAGGGCAAAGGCGGCCCCGGGGCCGCCTTTGCCCTGCCCCCCAGCTCTTACCTCCCCCCTGGGTTTCAGATCACTGTCAGTGGCAGGGGGCTTCTTCCTGCTTTCCCTTTAGCCTCCCTGCATTGTGCCTACATATGCAAATTAGCCGCCATCTTGTTGGCAGTTAACTGCCAATCTTAGTTGGCAGTTAATTTGCATATAGCCCTGATTAGCCAATGAAAACGATATCGCCGTACGCCAATTACCATTTTTCTCTTTTATTAGTGTAGATGATACTAGATTGATAATCAGTGGACATGACATTTAAAAACCATTATACTGAAACTGTAAGAAGTAGATGCTTTTAGCCCAGATGGCGTGGCTCACCTATGAACCAGCAGGTGAGGGTTCGATTCCAGGTCAGAACACATGCCCAGGTTGCGGGCTCCATCCCCTGGCCGGGGGGGGGGGGGGGGGGGGGGGGGGGGCGTACAGGAGGCAGCAGAGCAATGATTCTCTCTCATTGATGTTGTCTTTCTCCCTCTCCCTTCCTCTCTGAAATCAATAAAAGTATATTAAAAGTATTTTCTGTATATAGGAAGTATTTTCTGTATATAGGAAGTATTACCAGATTACCAAAACTTTCAAGACATTTTAAAAATGAAAAGTGATAATTTAGTTTTCAAAATAAAAATGTCTGTTAACCACTATGCTTATTAGGCTTGTTACTGAATATAGTGAAATTTCTAAATTCCTCCAAAATGCAAAACATAGCTACTGCACAGTGTCTCTAAATTTCCCTTGGCTATTTTTTCCAGCTACATTCTCGGTGATCTCACAGTCACTAGACGCTCAGACCCACGAGGTGTCCACGGATGGTGGTGCGCGGGAGCATCTGTGCGTCTCGGCCGCTCCCCAGGCCTGTGCTCTGCTCCGAGGCTCAGTCAGGCTGTGAAGGCGGCGGCGGAACTGGGACTTCCTGCGCCCAACGATTTTGTTTAAGGTTGTTCAGCGTGCGCTCCGCCCCCTTAATCAAGCTGATCCTGTGGGTATTTTGGGTTGTGTGGGCATGTGGCTGTGAATAGATGCAAAATCTTCCCGTTTTCAAAGATGTTTTTTGTTTCTTTGTGACAGTCTCCGTGACCGTCACCACGCGCATTTGAAAGGGTAATTTCTCTTGTCCGGGCCTGGAAGGTCTGCTAAGAATAGAGCAAGTCTCTCCACCACCCCCCCCCCCCCACTCCTGAGAACTGTCCCCCAGGACAGCAGCGCCCTGACCCCTTCTCCATGAACAGGTGCTTCTGGGGAGCAAGGTTCTCCAGCATCACCGTCCTCAGTGACATGCCAGCCCCTTGCAGTGAGCACTTCTTGAGTATAAAAACAGCCCGGCCGGGCGGCTCAGTGGCTGAGCGTCGACCTATGGACCAGGAGGTCACGGTTCCATTCCTGGTCAGGGCACACGCCCAGGTTGTGGGCTCAGTCCCATGTGGGGTTGCAGGAGGCAGCCTATCAATGATTCTCTCTCATCATTGGTGTTTCTCCCTTCCTCTCTGAAACCAATAAAATTAATATTTTTTAAAAATAAAACTATTGGGCTCATTTTCTTACTTTAGGAAAAAGACTATTTTGGTCCACACCAAGATGTTTCTGTATAACTTGAAGTTATTTTAATCTCTGCCTGTGACCCGGGTGTGTCCTGCAGTGAAGAGGTCAGACCTGGTTGCTGCCCCGCCCGCCCCACCCACAGGCCTGCTCGCCTGCCCAGCGCTGCTTGCCTGTCTTCTCAGAGAGGGCTCATGTCCCCTTATTCTAACGCACCTGGGGCCCTCCTTCATCCCTCGCTCACTGACATACAGTCCATGTTTGCTTTTCTTTCTCCGCTTTCCTACCTACTATGCATTGTGAGTAGGACTGAGGCTGTCCCTTAACCTCTAACATCCAGGGAAACGGCTGGGTGGGTCGTCACTGATGAGGATGTGCATTTCCGGGGCTGTGACTAAAACGGTTCGTGCGCCAGCCGGGGGCCCACGGGGAGAGCGTGAGAGGAAGAAGCTGTGCCTGCCCCCCCACCCCCGCCCCCATGCTGACAGAGGTGATTGTGGGCCCACATGCAGGGCCTCACTGTAGCCCAGGAGACAGACACAGAGCAGGCAGCTTCCAGCAGCCCCCATTGGCAGCTGCAATGACTCAGCCAACCTGCTCCACCCCAATAATAGTCTCAGGTCTGGGACCCTCTCCATCCCCCAGCTCCTCATCCGAGACCCTGACCCTGTGACCCTGAACTCTGACCTGCAGCCTTCCCGAGATGTTGAGCCCTGCGGCTGGTCCTGAGCTTCTCTGTACGGCTTTGCACAAATCCTGCTCAGTCACCTGCATGTCACTCCTTGGCCTGTTCACCTACTTCCCAACTCTGGCTGCTCTTTGCTTTTCCGTGTAGAAAGGAAGAGAGCAGGTGTGTCCAGGGGATGAGAAAGATGGATGGTTCAGGGGATAGCCAGCAGGAGGTGTGGAGGCAGGTGTGGGCTCGCCGCCTGCACCCTGAATGAACGTCTGTGACACCTTTGAGACAGAAAGGAAAGCAGCCAGCACAAGGTCCCGGCCCTGAGGGACATGGAGATTTGGGGGTTCTGTGCCTGGGGAGCCATGGAGACGTGTGGCTAGCCTGTGGATGAGCCTGGGGTGGAGGGGGTGACTCACCATGAGGTAAGGATTTTGGTGAGCGAGTGACAGGGACAGGAGGAAGGTGCGCAGTGAGGAAGGTGGGAGGGGGCAGGCCTCCGGGGGGGCATGATGCAGGGTCGTGGATTACCCTTGCTGGGCAGGCAGGGACTAGAGATGGGGTTGCAGTGACCAGCTCAGTCGCAGCCACGGGTAGAGGGAGAAACACTGCGGGAGCATGGAGCGCCCAGGCTGCCCCCCCAGGGCCCGCCTCGGCCTTCACACGGCGGGAGCTGCTTTTGGAAAGCGTCGCTGTGTTGCCAGTACCCTTGATGGCTGGGGGCCGGGGGGACTCTGGGTTTCAGGACGGAGACCCTTGGGCTTCCCAGCCGTCCAAGTGGGCTGGCGGCTGCGTGGAGGGGCCACTCTGCAGGCCGGGGAGGCGGGAGGCAGGGAGCACGGCTGCCTCTCTCACGGTGCTTCCCCAGGTGTCACAGGTGCCGGAGGAAGGGCGGGTCGGCACTGACATTGACACTGAGGTTCAGTTCCTTGCCTGAGGCCACACGGTGTTGGATGGCAGACCGGAGGGAAAGCCAAGTTCCCTGTCACTTATGTCCCGTCACCTTCTCACCTCCGGGCCGACTTCCCCAAGAGGAAGTGAGTTGAAACCTGCCACTCAAGGTCGCGAGCACCTGCACCGCTCGCCCGGTTTGGAAACCTGACTCCTCAGAATCCACAATGTGCTTCTTTCACAACCAGCACATGCAGGCCTAGGCCTTCCCGCCCTCAGACCCTGCAAAGCCGCTGGGCAACAGCGGGAGGCGGGTGAGAGCGAGACAGGCCCCTACTCGGACGGGTGATGGTTCAGAGCTCAGCCGGGGCCTGAGGCCGAGGGGGCCCGGTCGGGTGACCTGGGCCAGCGCCAACGCGGACGGGCAGAGAACGGGTTACTTATGAACTTGCCAACATGCCAGACTCCAGGCCTGAGTGACAGCTCAGACGTGTACGAACAGTCCAATCTGAGCCGAATGTCACAGCCTGGGAGGGAACCGTGTGGAAAGGAAGAGCGCGGGCTTCCTGCACTAGAGACAGAAGGGAACCAGCGGAGACATAGGGCCCGTTCATTGCACAAGCGCCCGTCAGGTGTTCTGCACACACACGCACGCACGTACACACTTTCACTCACAGACACACATGCACTCACATACATTCACTCTCACACTCTCATGCACCCACACACAATGACACGGATAGCCTGGCAGCTGGGTGGCAGTACCTTTAACGTGAGGGGGTGGGGACACTGAGGGAAAGCTAGATCATCTCCTTGAGTAAACATTTGCACTGATTTCTCAGCAAATACGAGTTCACACTAACTCTCTGCATTAGTGCCTGTTCCTGTTGTTCCCAGGATCTACTTGTTTTGCCGAATAACGCATGGTCGCATTTATTCTGTTTGAACAGAAACTTACTTACCTGACACCCTGTTCTTAGCCAATCATAGCAGTTAGCCCTGCCCTCTGCTCTCACACTGTCCTGGGCAAATATTCCTGCTTACTCTGATTTTCCTTTTTTTAATTTTGTTAATCCTCACCTGAGGATATTTTTCCATTGAATTTTAGAGAGTGGAAGAGAGAGGGCAAGACGGAGAGAAACATGAATGCCGATGCTCTGTCCACTGAGCCAAACCGGCCAGGGCCTTATTCTGATTTTCTTAAAGTAACAGTACTCGGGGAGAGGGGAGAGGGGGGGGGGGTGTTTATCCAAACCTGCGCCTCTCCGGGGCCTGGATTGGTGGTTGCGGTGCCACTCACAGGTGTAAGAGGCAGACACCTCACACTCCTCCGAATCCCTCCCGAATCCCTCCCGATCCCCCAGTCCGAGTGGGGTGGCCCCTGCACCCCAACGCTCCCTGCTTTCCTCCCCAGCACAGCGGACTCTGTACCTGGGTCCTCCTCCACGCCCAGGACGGCCGCTGTGTCCGCTGGCCCAGCTCGTGCTGGTCCGCCCCACGCAGTTTCAGGTGACCCTTCGTTAAGAGGCTGTTGCTCTAATTCCTTCGCTTGTTCTCCAGGGAACACCCTCCCTGTTTCTCAGAAACCATTTTCTTTCCCACTGAAGGTTTCTTTTTCCACCATACAGATGATCACAATGAATTCATACAGCATTTTGATGTTTTACTGGGAAGAAGCCACAGGAAATGAAATACTTTACGGCAGGAGCTGTTCAGCCTGAACGGAGGCAGGAGGTGCAGGGCGCAGGTGTGACCCCGTCACCAGCTCTCGGGGCGCAGGCGGCAGGTCCTGGGCCTCGCTCTGCAGAGACAGGAACCTGTAGGAGACGCAGGGGCCGCCAAGCGCTTGGGAGGATTCCTCGGCTCCCCTGGGATCCCATCACTCAAGCGTCCATCCCGCCCTCACGAGTCCATGAGGCCCCGCCCACACCCACGAGGCCACACCCAACATCCACGAGGCCCTGCCCTCCGCCCACGAAGCCCCACCCCCGCCCGCAAGGCTCCGCCGAGAGACCACGTCCCACACCCAGGAGACCGGCCGTCCAAGGAGGGTTTGACCTCAGTGTGTCCGTGGCCCAGACCCCCCACCCCCCTCCCGTCTCCCCGACACCCACGCTCACTGGGCAGCACAACAGCCTTCAGGAGGGAGAGCCCGACAGCGGGGATGGGCTTCGCTCTTCCCCTCGGACCCCAACGCGGGCGGGCGGGAGCCCAGAGTGAACCCCTTGGCCTGGGCCCCGAGCAGCTGGCTCGAGTGGGGTCACCCGACCGTAGTTTCCGAGCCTGTGGACCCGGCACGTGGGCTTCTCGCTGTGGGCGAGTCCCTCGTGGAGTGACCGTGTCCCGGTGTGAAATGACAGCAGCCATCGCAGCGCACGGACCTCGCGTCCCCGCAGCCCTCCGTCCCTGCGCCCCGGCTGCAGCGCGTGTGGAGCATCTCCGGGGGAAGGGGCGCCTGCGAGCTGCGGGGGCACCTGGACCGAACCTTCTGAGCTCGGCGTGTCAGCGTTTTGAAAAACCCTAACTTCACTCTGGTGCCGTGTCACATACAGAAATGTTTTTATCTTTGCAACCATAGTAAAACAAAGACATATTTTTGATATTTATTTTATATATTTAAATGCCATTTAACAAAGAAAAATCAACCAAAAAATGAGTTGGTGTGTCACCGTGACACACGTGTCATAGGTTCACCATCTCTGAACTAGAGAGTAACCTGTCGCCCCCTCATCACATGCTCCGGGCCCAGGGTGGGGGCCGGGGTGGACTTCGTGGGTGGGAAGGAGGCCGGAGTTTCTGTGGGGGGTGGGAGTGAGGCGGAGACTTCCCGGCAGTGGGCACAGTCAGTCCTGTTCCCATCTCACCCTTTCATCCGACACCGACGCTCCTTACCCGTTAGGTCCACCCTTCCCAGCAGCATCCACGGGGCCAGAAAAGGCTCCAGAGAACAAGGGAGGGAAGATGCTCCAAAAAGCATTTTCTGGAAGCGAGCTCCTGCCTTGTTGCTATTGTTAAAAGCAGAAACGGTTCTTTGGAGACAAAGAAAAGGGTATAAGTGGGTGTGGGGTGCCCAGCCCTGGAGGTGGGGAGAGGTGAGGATTGTGGCACAGTGGGTGGGCGGGGCTCTGACTCACCTCCCCCTGCACACCCACGGTACCCACCGCCTCATCGTCCTCTGTCCAGGGGCCCGGGACGATGGGAAGAAACAGAAAGGAGATGATTGATCAGGGAGTGCATGCTGCTCCACTTCGCTCTGGAGTAGCCGGTCTGTGCTGACGTCTGCCTCCCCATCATGTAAGCTCATTCCATATCCTATCAGCATCTGGCTCAACAGAGAGTCAAACCACGGCGAGACTCCAGAGTCCCCCAATAACACCAATCGGAACTCTGCATCCTGTGGTCCCCGACCCAGGTCTCCTTCCGGGGCCGACTGTTTCCTCCCGTGACTCGTGGCGATGTTGGCAGGGGCTCGCAGAGACGCCACGGTCAATCCTGTTATAGACACAGGGCCCCTGCAGCCGCATGTGCTGGGGAGTTATTGTGATCCGAGGGGGGAAATACCATTTATATGACAATATGGTCAAAATATGGGAGAAAGTGCCGGGAGCCGGTCCATGCTTGCTGTTTCAAGGGACCTGGCATATATGGCATACTGTTCTTAATATGTTTGCTCACCTTCTTGGCACTATGTGTTTTAACCAAGGTCTCCTCTCTGAGAAAGGTTGTTTCCCCAGGTAGGGATTTTTTCCCTGAAGTCAGGGAGGGGATAAAACCTCTTAACTAGTGCCAGGTGGGTAATTAATCACTTTAACTACAAACAATCATGCTTAAGCTACATAATGTTTACTCCCTGGAATGAAGATAAGAAACGCCCTAACCTTTGTAATAGAGATTGATAGGATTGAATCAACTGGTATAAATACAGATGTAATAAGACAGCAAGACACAGAACTTAGAAGGCAGAACTAAGAAGACAGAACCTACACAGAACTTAGAATACGGAACCAAGAGAGACAGAACCTAGGCACAGAACCTACACAGAACGTTCTCTAGAGACAGAAGAACTTCGCTGGAGAGAACATGGCAAAAGTTCCTGGACAGAAACTGGCCTCAGAACCTAGAGACAGAACCTAGCGAGAGAACATGGCAAAAGATCCTGGACTGAACCTGACTACAGAAATTGGCAAGAGAACCTGACTAGAACCTGGTAACTGAACCTGGCTGGAGAACCTGGACAGAACCTGGCTGGAGAACCTAGCAAGGGAACATGGCTACAGAACCTGGCTGGAGAACCTGGAGAACCTAGCAAGAGAACATGGACACAGAACCTGGCTGGAGATCCTAAGCAGAACCTCTCTGGAGATCCAGACCAGAACTTGGCTGGAGATCCTGGCTGGAGATCCTGGCTAGGCTGCTGATCAACTGAATGCTGCCTCCGTGTCCTTTCTTCTTCGCCAACTCCGTCCACACCTTTGGGGACCCCTGGGCCTGCTGGGGCAGGACCCCAGCAAGAAAGGTTAAGGGAAATGTGGCGATGGAGAAAGATACTATTCAGATGCCAAAACGTGAAGATGTCCCTGGGCCCTCGCACTGCTGGGTTGGGTCTCTGCTTTCCTCTGTCTGAGTCACTCTAACTCCCGGGATCTCGTCTGCCCCCAGACTTCCCCGTGCTCAGCCGGATGCCTCGGTTGTCTCTCGGAATCCATATCTGTCAGGTCGTTTCTCCGTGTGACTTCATTCTGTGATTCTCATTTTCTTTTAAATATACTTTTATTGATCAGAGAGGGAGGGAGAGGGAGAGAGAGAAACATCAATGATGAGAGAGAATCATGGATCAGCTGCCTCCTGCACGCCCCCCACTGGGGATGGAGCCCACACCCGGGCATGTGCCCTGACTGGCAATCGACCCGTGACCTTCTGGTTCATAGGTCGACACTCAACCACTGAGCCACACCGGCCAGGCTCCTTTCCACGTTTCCGGGTCTAGTGACAAGTCAAAGAGGACGACCACATGGGTTTTCTGCCTCAGGAGCCGTGTGCCCGTCTTCCCGGGACCTGGACCCGTGAGGCTGGGAGCAGCCCCTTTATCTCTGCATCAGCCGTGCCAGCAGTCAGGCCGTTTTTCGCTTGTTTATTCATCCACTTCTTGCTTCAAAAATGACTAAAGAATGGAACCGATTAAGTAAAATGCTCATATGCTAGACATTCCCAGACTTCGAGACAGTGCCATCCGGCTACGGGCGCTTTGAGTGATAATTGACGTGGAGTAGTTTCTTATGGAATGCTCTAGTTCGCTTTAAAATCGCTTCTTCCGCCAGTGGGACCCCGCCCGGGGGACTCGGGCTCTCTGAGGAAGTGAGGGGCACCCAGGCCCGTGCGACCACTGAGACGTTGGCAGCTGCTTGTGTCCAGGCTCGGCCTGTGCTCGGCCGGCTCATGGGCAGTTTCCGGCCCCGGACACGCCGCTTCCCCGTTTCTGAGGAGGGCGTCAAGCTCCTTCCCTCCGGCACACAGAGCCGAGAAGCTGGGTGTAACCAGAGCCAACAGTGTGAAATGGACAGATTCTTCAGAAAGAGAAAGCTGGACAATTCTCTTTGGGATGGATTCCTGTTTTGTTTTACAATTTCCATTTTTATTTATTTTTAAATGTATCTTTATTGTTGAAAATATTACAGATGTCTCCTTTCCCCCCATCGACCCCTGCTCCCTCCCAGGCCTCACCCCACTATTGTCTGAGTCTGTGGGTGATGCATATGTGGTTAATCTCTTCCCTCCCCATCCCTTTCCCTCTGAGAATCAATCAGGCTTCTGTGCTTCTGTGTCTCTGGATCTATTTTGTTTGTCGGTTTATTTTGTTCATTAGATTCCACATGTGAATGAGATCGTGTCTCTCTGACCGGCTTATTTTGCTTAGCGTGATACTCTCCAGGTCCCTCCATGCTGTCGCAAAGGGCAAGAGAGCCTTCTTTTTCACAGCTGCACAGTATTCCCAGTGTAGCTGCACCACAGCTGTTTTCTCCACCCGTCTGCTGATGGCCCCTTGGGCTGTTTCCAGGTGGGTTTTAAATACACGCAATGATCACGTGTACTCAGCTCGAGCCTATTGTGTGCACAGACCCTGACCACTGACGGGGCGGGGCGGGATGGAAGGGGCAGAGGACGGGGCCTTTGTGCTGTGTGAGGTGCACCCACTGGCCGTCACTGTAGCTCTGTCTCGTTCTCTGGCTGCTTCTGCACAATGAGCTCGCCCTACGAGCTACGGATCGGAAGCCCCGAGGCAGGTAAGCGGCGGGGGGGGGGGGGGGGGGCGCTGATGTTCCCCTGGGTCTGCTCGGACCCCTGCCTGGTGTTATTCCCGTAACTCGGGGGATTTTGTTTAAGAGCAAACTGGCTGGACTTACAGGTTGATCTGACGCTGCCCTCACCTCACACCGCCCTGGCCCCTGCCCTCCCCACACCGACTCTCGGTGTGAGTTTACATTTCCTTCTGGAGAGGTTTAAAGTGTGAAGTTGACAAACCCTGTGCATATTTAATTTGCATTAAACAAACAAATTGTTGACTGTAAGAAACTGTATTAAAATGATTCCGCACGGAGCGTGTTGTGTGAGGCCCCCTCCCAGGCTCAGGTAAAGCCGGGCAAACCGCTACGAGTCTCAACAGCCCAGTTAGAACCCAGCGTCTGCTCACTTTCACAGAAAAGAAATGTGACAGTACATTTCCTGAGGCTTCGAGGAAAACAGTGTGGTCGCCTCCGATCTCGCTCCACGTCCTATGAGCCCCAGGGACCCGGGTCCCGGGATGCGACCTTCTCACCTCCGCCCGCTTCCTCCCAGTCGTCAGTGCTGCGTTGCTGTGCTGTCAGCGTATTAAACGGGGAGGAATTACTCACAGGTGGCTGCTGGAAATGAAACACCCTTCAGCACTGAAGCCCCAAACTGTAAATCTGAAGAGCACGAGGGACGTCTGCGCCCAGCATCGCAGGGCCGCCCTCTTTCTGAGATTGTGGCTTTTAACGTCCGCTTCTTAGCCCACGAGGCAGGCTTTCCGGGACGCCAGCAGATTCAACCCCCTCCCCCCGAAGCGATATCAACCTGCCAGTGCATGGAAAACTGTTGTTGGGCATTGGCTGGTGTGGCTCAGTGGACAGGGCACCAGCCTGCGAACCAAAGGGTCCCAGGTTCCATTCCGGTCAGGGTCACGGACCTCGGCTGCAGGCTCCTCCCCAGCCCCCACCCCTCTGCCCTGGCCGGGCGTGTGCAGGAGGCAACGAAACGATGTGTTTCTCTCGCATCGATGTTCCTCTCTGTCTCTCCCTCCCTCATCCCCTCTCCCCAAAATCAATGGAAAAATATCCTCGGGTGAGGATTAGCAACAACGGCAAAAAACACCTGTTGTTGGAATAAAAAAATTGCAGGCCATTTTCACCTGAAAAGCTATCCCCACACAAATTTCATTGTATGGACTGCGCTTTAGAAAACAAGCTCTTCAACCAGAAATAAATATCGGCTTCTCTGCCGAGCTGTGATTTTGGCTGGAGGGTGATCATTTTTCTTTCTTTTTTCAAACTGAGGTAACGTTGGCTAATGACGTCATATTAGTCCCAGGTGGACATTATCCTCTGCTCTCCGGGTACCGTGCTGCGTGCTCACCTGTGTCCACCCCACAGGCCTGGCCTTCCCGCCCCCTGCTCACACCACGCTGCCTGTGTCCAAGCGTTCGGTTTGGGTTTATTTGTTCATTTGTTTTTGCTTTATGTTCCGCGTGTGAGTGAAACGTGTTTGTTTTTTCCTTTCCTGTGTGATTTATGCCACTTGGCCTGGCACCCTCGCGTATGATCCCTCTCGTCACAAAGGGCCGGTTTTCACCTTTTTATGGCTGAATCATGTTCTTCTCGACTCTTCCTCTGTCGACGGGCACTAGGCTGTGTCCGTACCTTGGCTGCTGTGAGCTGGGAGGCACAGGCATCTTTTTGGATAAAGACTCAAAAGAAGGATTGCTGGGCCATAAGGCAGTTCTGTTCCTGTCTGAGGAGCCTCCATACTGTTTCCATGGTGACCGCACCCGCATTCCCACCACAGTCACACGGAGGCGGAGCTCCCACACGCTCAGACCACCCTGCGGACCCAAGGACTCGGCTCATGTGGCGACTATCGCTCCAGCCACGCTGGCTCCGGGCCGTCCTTGGCTCGTGTGGCCCGTGTCCCCCTCAGGCCTGTGCACGGAGGTCCCTCCACCTGAAATGTGCTGTCTCCGCCCAGATGTCACCTCCCCAGGGAGGCTGCCCGCCTTGCACACCGCACCTGTGCCTTTACCTGTCCGGCGCCTGGTTATCCCACGTCTGCATTGGGCGTGGGCTCCACGGGGGCACCGCTGGGCCGTGGTGGCCTCGTTGCTGGGAAACACTTCATAGCACACGGCGGGCAGTGAACAAACACATAAACCAGCGATGGCGAACCTTCTGAGCTCGGCATGTCAGCATTTTGAAAAACCCTAATTTAACTCTGGTGCCGTGTCACATACAGAAATATGTTGATATTTGCAACCATAGTAAGACAAAGACATATTTTTGATATTTATTTTATATATTTAAATGCCATTTAACAAAGAAAAATCAACCAAAAAAATGAGTTTGTGTGTTACCTCTGACACGCGTGTCATAGGTTCGCCATCACTGACATAAGCCATTCCCAGTGTAATCAGGTGATGCCAATGGGCGTGGTTTCCAGCAGCCCCTCTGGGCTCGGTGCCCGCCTGCCTGCCACCTGGGACTGTAACAGGCTCAGCACCTCGAACCCATGAAGAGAGAGCTTCCCGGATGTCCGTGCACCTGCCGTCGCTGAGGGCCTGGGAAGCCGGTTACGCAGGCGGCTCCTCCTGCCTCTCAGCCCTCGAGAGAGAGCTCAGGGCACAGGCGTTGCTGAGACGCCGTCTCCCAGATGTGAAGCCGGTTGGAGACGTACAGTTCACACGTAACATCTATCACATGTCCAATCCTATGTAATAAAAGGCTAATATGCAAAGTGTCCCCTCAACTGGGAGTTCGACCCGGGGGCAGGGCTGGCCAGCCAACCTCCTGTGTCCCCTCCCCCCAGCCGACCTGGCCTGATCGCCCGAACGGGGCGGCAGACCCCACCCGTGCACGAATTTGTGCACTGGCCTCTCGTATAAAATGAAACCCACCCTGGCGGGTGGCTCATTTGGTTGGAACGTCGTCCCATGCACCGAAAGGTTGCAAGTTCGATCCCTGGTCAGGGCACGTGCAGGAGGAAACCGACTGGTGTTTCTCTCTCTCGCTCGCTCTCTCTCTCTCTCTCTCTCAAATGAATGAAAAACATTGATTTCTAGGGTGAGGATTTAAAAAAATAAGTAAATAAAATAGAAATCAGACCATTAAAAAAATCTTTAATATCTAGGTTGCAAGAGGTTGGTTTAACTCAAATAAAGTCAATAAAAACATAGGAAAGAAAAACAACGATGCCACCAGGGGGTCCCGGGGAAATCGTTCCCTCTCCCCCGTTTACAGGCACCTTTCCGTCCAGTGCTGCCCGTCTGTGTCTGCCTCCGAGGCTGTGGCCTGCAGAGCGTGGAACAAGGCGGACAGGAGCACCAGGGCTTTAAAGACAGCCATTCACAGGCAGCAGCGCAGAGCTGAGAGGAGGCAGACTATAAAAATGTCTAATGTTCACGTACAATTGATGGGCTTTGCAGTCCTCCTCTCTCCACGAGGGATTTTTGAATAAGCAATGCATAATTCAAGCCTGGTTTTCAGGCGGCCTCAGTCACCGTCCCGGGGACTCTGGGGCGACCTCTGGCCCTCACGGCGTCAGGGGTCCGGCTGTGTGAGGGCTGGTGCAGTGCAGTCATTTTAATGAGTCAGAGCTCCATCCCCTTAGAGCTCACAGAAGCCTCCGCTGGTGAGAGAAAAAGGAGACAGGAAAATTGACAGAAAAATAGCAGCGTTACTTTGGAGATTTGAAGGAAGTAAAATGAGCAAAGAATATATTTAGAAAGTAGAGTTTGAAGTCAGTGAAGAAGGAAGTGGAATATGTGCTGATTAACAGTCATTCATCACTAATTTCTTAACAAAATAGAGTGTTTTCATATTGTCCGTTCTCACCGCTGAGCTTGTAATAATAATCCGCATCAGTCTTCTTTGCCCATTCACTTGTTCCAAGGATGCTTCGGTTGTTTGTTTGTTCTTTGAAAGGCGTATTTTTTATATATATTGATTGATTGATTTCGTAGAGGAAGGGAGAGGCAGAGAAAGAAACATCAATGATGAGAATCATTGATCAGCTGCCTCCGACACATTTCAATATGTGGTGTTTTCATTATTTTTAACCTGGAAATACTGTCTAATTTCCTGTGTTTTCTCTTTTGATCCATGAGTTACTTAGAAACGCAGGGTTTGACGCTCACATATTTGAATAGCTTCTTATTAATAACTTTAAGTGGAATATTCTGTGTGAAGAACATACTATGAGTCCAGTCCCTTGACTGCATCGAGACTTGCTTACCGGTACAACAGGCAGTGGGCTCAGAAAATGCTCAGGTGCAACGGACAAAAGTGCTTTCTGGTTTGTCGATCATATTTTCTGTGAATGTTAATTATGCCAACGTGCTCGGCCGCCTTGTTCGGGCGTTTTGTGTCCCTCGTGACTCTTGTGTAATTGTCCTCTCGGTGGCTGAGCTGTGAGTGACAGCTTCTCCGATTCAACCAGTGGGTCTGTGTATTTATCTTTTTAACTCAGTCATGTTCTGCTTCACACATTCTCCAGCTCTGTGGAAGGTGCACACATGCTTGTAATTATCATGTTTTCTCAGCAAGTTGGCTCCTTGTTGTGAAAGGCCTTTCAGCCCTGGCGGTACTGCTGTCCCTGCGTCTGCCTGGCCTGCTTCTACGGCACCGGCCACAGCTCCTCATAACCTGGGATTCGTAAACGCATGGTTCCATCTTTCACTCGGAACCATCTTTGTCTTTATGTTAAAAGTGTATCTTTGGAGGATGTGGAGCAAAGGGACCCTCGTGACTGCGGGGGATGGAAACTGGGGCGGCCGGGAGGAAGCTGTGCAGAGGGCCCTCAAGGATGTCGCCTGAGCCACCTGTGACCCCCACCCCTCCTCTGGGCATCGGCGTGGAAATTTGAAACATTTCTTTATAAAGACGTGTGCACCTGTGTCCACTGCAGCGTCACTCACGGTGGCCAAGACGGAGACAACCACGTGTCCTTCGATCGATGACTGGATGGAGAAGAGGTGGTGCGTCTATTCAACGGAATCTCAGCCACCAGACAGGGCGAAACACAACAGGAACGGATCTGATAGGATCATGCGAAGAAAACAAGTCAGCGGGAAAAGAAGAACCACACGATTCCGCTGATACTTGGATTATAAAGCAGAAAGCAACCAACGGGATAGACAAACAAGCAAAGCCTCAGAGACACAGACCACAGTGTGCGTGACAGAGGGAAGGGGTGGGGGAGGGAAGGGAAAGGGGCCAAACATGTGGTGACGGAAGGAGACTTGACTCTGGTGGAAACACCAGTGAACACTCGGCTGCTGCATCACAGAAACGCACGCCTGGAACACACAGCCGTGTGCACCGCGGTGGCCCCCGCGCCTGGTAAACAAGGCCTCTATTTTTAAAGCGATGCAGTTGGGGCTTGTTTTTCATCCCATGTCGACAGGCTGTGTTTTAACGAACGTGAGCAGCAGTTGATAATCACAATAAAAAGTCGCACGTTGTAGTCACAGCTCCATCCAGCTGAAACCCACTTGCCCACATGCAGTTATTGCATCCTCAGCCCCTCGCTCACGGAGCAGCTTAACTTGCACCCGAATCGCCTGCTCGGCCGCGGTGTCTGCTGTGGCCCCCTCTTTCTGGCTAATCGGATCCGTAACCGAGTGCCTCCCCCTCCCTCACCTCCTCTGCTTTCTTCGCTCACTGACCCTCGCACAACCTGGACATCAGAACAAGGCAGAAGCTCGGAAAGGGGTGAACGGTGTTTGTTTCGTCCCCATGAATGGGGCTGGTCTTTGTTTCTTAAAGGAGCCACTCCTCACCGTCTTGCTTTTGGGGGAACCCCGACCCAGAACTCTGCCCTAAGACCGTGGAACGCAGGGACCGAGCAGAGCCGGACAACCCCATCCAGAAACCAATTCTCAGCGGAGCTCACCTGCGCTCCCCTCCAGACTCGCTTTCTGTGCCCAACACCTGGGTCGGGTTTCCTCTGGACACAGCTGGTACGGAGCTGGGAATCGAGTTCCCACCAGGGCCTGGAGGTCACAGCTGCCCCGGGAGGGCGGGGAAGGCGGGGCTCCCTCCACAGAAAGGTCTGTGGGGGTGGACGGGGAGGTTGTTGTGAGGCCCAGGTGAGCCCAATGCCAGCCGGGCTGTCAGCGGCGAGGGCAGGCGGCAAGCACGTGCACCTGCCGGTAACACGGGATCCGTGGCATCGGAAAGCACCCGCCAGGGCATCTGCTGGGGAGAAAAGAAGGTGGAGCCACTGTGTTCCTGCCGACACGCTCCCCAGTTAGTCACCTCCCACACGGGACCGAGCGCGGAGCACCCAGACCCAGCCCCCGGGCGTCTCACGTAGAGATGTTCCTTGTTCTCATCTCTTCTTCGGAGCCTGGATGAGGTCTGAGTTTGGAGCTCAGGGCTGGGTGGGCAGCTGCTGCAGGTGGGGGAAGGGGGGACGCTATGGGGGGCGTTGAGGCAGGTAGGGGAGGGCGGGAGGTTGGGGCAGATAGGGGAGGGCGGGGGGGGGCAGGTAGGAGAGGACGGGAGGTTGGGGCAGACAGGGGAGGATGGGGGGTGGGGGGGTGGGGAGGGCAGGTAGGGGAGGGCAGGGCTCTCTCCAGCTGCTCAGCCTGGTGGTGTCAGCAGCTCATCTTCTCTTCTTTTGCTTTGGTTTGTATTTCTGTCCGTCCTTTGCTAAAGATTCTCTTAACATGCAAGTTCGTCTGGAAGCGCTCAGTCCTATGGCCTAACACAGCTCCGTGAAGGCCGGCCCTGGGGTGGGCTGCGGGCCGGAGGGAGGACAGCGGGCAGTGCTGTCAGGGTCCACCCAGCTTTCCCGAGAGCAGGATGGGCGTCGGGAAATGTGGGGACCCTCTCGGTCCTCGAGCTCCAGGGGAGACAGGAACACACACAGGAGCCGAGGTGGTCAGGGCGGCCTTTCTTCCTGGGGGTCCAGGCCCCGTGGGTTGGGCCTGGGAGTGACGCTCGGGGTTCCGGAGGGAATTCTCGGGGTTCGGGAGGGACGCTAGGGTTCGGGAAGTGAGCTGGGGTGTGAGGGACTTCAAGGGGCTGGAGGGCTGGAACTCAGCCACGCGTGGGAGGCCTGGGCACCCCCTGACAGGAACAGTGGGCCGGGTGTAAAGACATAGCGTGGGGGGGCGTCTCTAGAAAGATCCCCCTGAGCCTGGCCCGTGTGCTCGGCTGGTTGGCGTCGTCCTGGGCACTGAAAGGTTGTGGGTTTGATTCCCAGCCGGGGCACATGCCCGAGTTGCAGGCTGCATGCCCAGTAGGGGGCGTGCAGGAGGCAGCCCATCCATGCTCCTTTCTCTCCTCCTCCTCCCTTCCTTTCTCTAAAATCGATGTTTAAAACAATCTTTAAAAGAAAGAGAGAAACATCACCCAGAACAGAGAGGAGGACGGTGGTTTGGTCTGATGGTTGGGTTTGTGTTTACGCTGTTGTTGGGGCGGGGGGGCCTTGCCAGACAAACAGGAGGCGGCCCGGGCGGTTTGGCAGAAACCCCGGCGGGGACAAGCCTCGGCAGGTCCCGTTGACGTGGGGCAGGGCCGGGAGCCGGGTTTGCTCTTGGGTGGGACGAGGGACAGCGGCACCGCCGGGGGCTCCCGCTCCAGTCTATCTGGACTGGGCAGCCGTCTGAGAGCCCCTCCCCCGAGTTAGAGACCCGACCGCGCCCGCGCTGACCAGGGCGCGCTGACCAGCACCCGGGGGCCGTGGACGCCCCGACAGCCGCGGGAGCACAGCCTGGGGGAGTCTGGTTTCAATTAGCGACAGGACAGCATCTGCGCAGTCCTAGGCCCTCAGCCCAGTCCCGTCCTCGCCAAACGCCCCCCCACGCTGGGGGCCCCGCTCCGGGTGCCCAGTTTCGGGGAGGACGGGGCTGAGTTGACTGGGCTTGTCGCTGGCCCACCGGGCCCTGGTCCACGTCCTCCCCACGCCAGCTGGCAGCCGCGGGTTTCTGCCTCGTGGATCTGATTTGGCCCAGGGCTCGGGCTGGGAAAGCGGACGAGAGGTTTAGTGCCTGAGACGGTCACCTCCTTCCCGGGGAGCAGTCAGGCGCGAGCGACGCTGCGTCACTGCAGGGCGAACGTTCGGTGAGGGGGAGTCTCACTCAGGCCCACGCTCACCCGACACACGAAGCCGCGCTGTGCTTTCGAAGGGTCTGCCGGCCAGGACACCGAAGGCCGACCTGACTCGGGGTGAGCACGCCCCGTCCCCTCCCGAGAGCTGGTCAGCCACACACGCCGCAGGGAGCCGGTCACAGGGGCTGGCGTGGATACTTTTAACTGTTTTAACTTCTTTAACATTCACAATCAAAATTGATTTCAGAGAGGAAGGGAGAGGGAGAGGGAGAAAGAAACATCAATGATGAGAGCGAGTCATGGACCGGCTGCGTCCTGCACGCCCCACACTGGGGATCAAGCCCACAACCGGGGCCTGTGCCCTTGACTGGGAATCTAACCCGGAACCCTTCAGTCTGCAGGCCGATGCTCTAGCCACTGAGACAAACTGGCCGGGGCCAAATCAAAACTTCTGATAACAAGCAGAGCTTAATTGATCCGCATCCTCAGAGGTGAGAGCTGGAATCCGGCTCACGCAGGGACCCTGGGTGAGTCACTGTGATTTTTTGAGCCCCGAGGAGCCGCCCAGGCCTATGGCCGCCATTAGACAGCAGCACATCCCTGCGCTGATGGCACGGGTGCCAGGCTGCTCATGTCGCGTGAGAAATAGTACGCAATGGACCGGTGATACTGGAGGCGTCGGAGGTACCCAGCCCGTGGGGCACGGCGGCTGCCGGGAGCCGGGCTGATCCGGAAGCTCTGTGCGCCCCCCGCTTGCCCCCCCCCGCCTGCCCCCCCGCCCCCCCGCCTGCCCCCCCCCCCCCCCCCCCCGCCGCCTCGGAGCGTCAGGGCCCCAAACTCACGACGGTCGGTGCTTCGCCTCATCCCTCCCAGAAAAATCCAGTGTTTGCTCAAGTAATTGCCAAATTTGATTTTAAAGGAGACAGTCTCTGCCCCCGGGGTTCCTAGGAAATTGCATAAAAACATGAATAGATGAGAAACTTATGCAATTTTTTAGTTAACAGCAGTAATTGAATTTCTCTTCCTGTCGCTCTCTTGCCAAACGTAAAGGAATTTTCCTGTGAAGTTCCTGGCGTGTGGGTCACTGTGGACCCTGCACTGGGGACCCCGGGTGAAGGCTGAGCGAGCACCCCATCTGCGCGCCGGGCGCCAGCTCTTCCCGAACGCCTCGCTCTCGGGGTGTCGGGCGTCCCGGGTGCCTCCCGGGGGTTATTGCAGCATCGGGGGCCTGTGCACCCTGAGGCCGTGTGATGGGAGCGAGACGCTGACTGCGCTTCTCGTGTTGCTGATTTCTCACCAAAAGCCATTCACGGCCGTGAGCCGCCCGGAAGGGGACGGACCGGACTGTGGGTGTCGTCCCGGGGGACAGGCCGCCGCCGCTGCGAGGGGCACGGGGAGTGTGTTCACGCCCCGAAGGCAGGAAGTAAGCCCTGACTTTGGAGCTTTGTGGCCAAAGAACTGTACTTACGACCACGCAACCCCAGACCACAGACCTGAATCGCAGGGGGCACACTCGGTGGGTATGTCTTATTTCCGAAACAAAGACCGTAGTTTCTGAAATCGTTAGAGACAGAGCAACGCCCTTCATTTCAGAGGCATCAGCGAGGCCGTGGCTCGGGGCTCAGACGGCTCTGAGGAAAGGTGGTTCCTTCAGAGCCTGTCTGTGGGGGTCGCGAGCTCCGCCTTCCCTCTGGGTCGCCGTGGGAGGGGTCCCGTGCCGCGGGCCGGGCTGGCCGTGGGGACCTTGGTAAAAGCCAAGATGGTTCGGTCACACTCTGGCCTCGGAGACAGGCCGCACCTGATCGCATTAAGACCGTCCCAGCTTCTGCCCGGGTCCCTCCATGACTCACTCAGTGACTCACCGGCCCTCAGCTTGTTAATTCCGTTATGTCCTGGAGAGTCATACTTGAATATTGATGGGACCTTTAGAAGTTGGAAACATTGTGTTTCTAAAATAAGGTCAGCTCTCTTTCCTGCACTTGACCTATGAGAAGTCTCCAGTCGGAACCGGTCATGATACCCAAGCTGCCGTGATGAGCTGAGCCTCTGTTCCCCGCAGGCCAGCTCGTGGACGGCAGGACGGGGCACGAGGGCTGGACGGGGCTGGGGTGAGGCGAGCCCCCAGGCTCTGGGAGGTCCAGGCCTCGAATGTCCAGTGGCCCGGCCACCAGCAGCCGGTGCCCGAGCCTGGTCTCCACGCACAGGTGCTGCCCTGGCTGAGTGGGCGTGAGGGCTGCCACCCAGGGGTCAGCTGTGTCCCGGCTCTGAAGGTCAGTGAGGTCAGCAAGGACCTGGGCAGCAACAAGAAAATAAAACGCACGCTCCGTCGGCCTCTCCAGGCGGGGAGCGAGCCGCGGCCGCCCACAGGCCCGGGCAGGCGGCCTCCAGGGCCCGAGACTCAGGCTCGGGGTGCTTGGGCTGAGCAGCTTAGGATCAGCTTCCGTAGCCAGTGAGCGCCCACCTGCTGTGGGGGTCCCAGCGAGGCCAGCACAGGGGCCCCCACTGATGTGCCTGGCGACCCACAGCAGGGCTCTCTGCGGCTGGTTTAGCAGAAGCGGGATTCACTCAGGGGAGGAGAGGCCGACACCAGGACGCGACACGGCCTCCAGGACGAGAGGCCGCAGCAGGGCCTGTCCCTCTGCCTCCCAGCGTCTGGTAGCTTGGTCCTGCTCCTCTCTGTGAAACACTAACTATGACTCCACAATGTGGGTGCGTGTCATTACACATCCGTCCAAACCCAGAGCACGGGCACCACCAAGAGGGACCCTTCCTCTCCACCATGGACTTGGGGTGGTGGCGTGTCCATGTAGGTTCATCGGCTGCAACACGTGCACCCTCTCGGGGGACGTTGACAGTAGGGGAGGCTGTGCATGGGGGGCCAAGGGGGACATGGGGCCCCTCATTCTCAAACACCTTTCTGAGCTCTTTCCTCTCCTTCAAAAGTGATTTTCTGTGACTTTGAGTGCTTTCTGCTCTCTACCAGAGATTTTCACCCAAAATTGTCCTCAATTTTGCTGTGAACCTAAAACTTCTTTAAAAAATTAAATATAAAGGAAGAGAGCTCCGTGAGAACTGATTATTTCATAGATACAGTATGTACACACGTGTTATACAGGGGTGGGCAAAGGTAGGCTTACAAATAACACAAATAAATAATACAATAAATGTATTAATAAATATAATACAAGAATAACCTTTCACAGACTCACAACATAAACCTGCTTTGCCCACCCCTGTACACACACACGTGCACACACACGGACACATGTACACACACGTGCACACACACAGACACATAATCCACAGACTAAGGGACAAAACCGTCTGCTGGACAAGAGACGACAAGGTTCTCAGGTCCCGTCCCCTGTGGCCGTCCAGGCTCCGTGCCTCCCAGAAACAGGAAGGAGGCCCATGGTCACCTTGTTCCTAAAAACGAGGTCACGGTCCCCGTCACTTTGTCCCAGGAGTGTGGGAAACGGCTTTCGGTGCAGGAGTGACCGAGTGCAGGCTCACGGCTCTCGGCTCTGCCGACTCAGCGCGGCATCCGTCCATCCGTCCGCGCCCACGCCCACCCCCAGCCGCGTGTCCGTGGCTGTCGTCAGCGTCACAGCTGCCCACGCGGAGCCTCTGAATGAGCTTGCACAGCGTCTGACTCCGCTCTGCTCGTGTCCACATTGTTCGCACGCCCTGGGCACAGGCAGCTGGCACGGCATTCATCGGCGCGCAGCTGGCGAAGCAAAAATACACCCAGGCCACGCTGATCGGCTATTTATTCCCGCAGCCTCGGCCAGAGGCGCTCACGAGAGATTCCAGCTCTGCCTGTGACGGACGCGGCCTCGCTGGGCCGGAGGACGGGCGTCATCGTAGCCCGAGGACTGACGTTTCCAGCTCTGGGGAGACTGAGGCAGAGGCTGCAGCCACAGGAGAGGGCTGCACCCTGACCTCGTGCCCCCCTGACCTCGTGCCTGGACTGCGATGAGGCCGAGGGAGAGGGGGTCAGTGGGGCTGCCGCACCGAGGAGCGGACAGACACCGCGGGCTGTGCCCACACAGCCTCCGCTCAGACCTCTGCCCGGGGCTGGAGGCACCTTGAGGCACAGACCCTCTGAGCACTCGAGGCGGAGCCACGGGTCTCGGGTTCCCTGCTTGGTTACTCACCAGTTCTGGCGTCTTTGGAAGAACGGCTGACCTGCATGGGGGTAGGCTTTTGACTGATTTTACTTTGGGCTTCAGCCCATTTCTATCGACAGCTCGACAGTTATGGAGTCATCATCTGTGATAAGGGACACGGTCCTCGGCGACCTCGCTCACCTCCACGGCCTCGCTCACCTCCGTGACCTCACTCACCTCCACGGCCTCACTCACCTCCGTGACCTCACTCACCTCCGTGGCCTCGCTCCCCTCCGTGACCTCGCTCCCCTCCGCGGCCTCGCTCCCCTCCACGACCTCGCTCACCTCCGCGGCCTCGCTCACCTCCGCGGCCTCGCTCACCTCCGCGACCTCGCTCACCTCCGCGGCCTCGCTCACCTCCGCGGCCTCGCTCCCCTCCGTGGCCTCGCTCACCTCCGCGGCCTCGCTCACCTCCGTGACCTCGCTCACCTCTGTGACCTCCCTCACCTCCACCTCACTTTGGAATAAAAGGGAGGCCTGACCCCCAGCTGGTGAAGGAGAGGCCATGGCAACCTGTGTGTCTATTGGTGGGATGTCCAAGATGAGCTTTTTTTTTTTTTAATATATTTTATTGATTTTTTACAGAGAGGAAGGGACAGGGATAGAGAGTTAGAAACATCGATCAGCTGCCTCCTGCACACTCCTACTGGGGATGTGCCCGCAACCAAGGCACATGCCCTTGACCGGCATCGAACCTGGGACTCTCAAGTCTGCTCTATCCACTGAGCCAAACCGGTTAGGGCCAAGATGAGCTTTTAAAGGGCCCATGGGAAGATATGTACTAATAATTGCTAAAATGTGTACAATCATTTCAGGAAAATTATTCTCCTAATTTTCTAGAGTGAAAATTGCTTCACAAGAAGAAAAGGTATTGACAGTACAAACGCGGTTGCAGTTGGTGCACTCTTGTAACAGCGCATCCACGTCCCTGACGTCTGCAGAAATGTGGTAAAGTCTGAGCCCTCCCCCAGTGGCGGGTTCCTTCTCCTCTGTCCGGGAGAGCGGCAGAAGGCATCACCTTTAGGAGAGCCCAGTGTGACGTCAACCCACTTCCCTCCACTGTGAGCTCCCTCCTGCGTGGCTGCGGCCCCTGAGGGTTCCAGGGACAGAGACAAGGCCTCGGGGCTGTCAGTCTAGTTGTTTTACATGGAATTCGTTTGTGGTGTCACCTCAAAACCTCCAGCTGTGATACGGCCTGGTCTCTGCGGAGCGTTTCCTCGTCCTGCCCGCCCTCCCCTCGCGGCCCGCAGCGGTTGGTTCCTTTCTCTCAGTGACCTTCCTGATCACCTTGTGCCCAGGCCGGGGCTCTCTCTCTCTCACTCTCTCTCTCTCGCTCTTTCCTCTTTCTTCTTTCTCTCTCTCTCTCCCTCTCTCTCTTTCTTTCTTTTTATCTTTCTTCCTTCCTTCCTTTCTTTCTTTCTTTCTTTCTTTCTTTCTTTCATCTTTCTTTCTTTTTTCCCCTTCCTTCCTCCCTTCCCCCCTTCCTCCCTTCCTCCCTTCCTCCCTCCCTCCCTCCCTTCCTCCCTTCCTTCCTCCCTTCCTTCTTTAAGGCAGCTTTCTTGCTCTTAAATCCTACATATTAAGTGGCTTGGAGAATAGAATGATAGTACATGCTAGTTCAGTGATGGCGAACCTATGACACGCGTGTCAGGTGACACACGAACTCATTTTTTTGGTTGATTTTTCTTTGTTAAATGGCCTTTAAATATATAAAATAAATATCAAAAATATAAGTCTTTGTTTTACTATGGTTGCAAAGATCAAAAAAATTCTGTATGTGACACGGCACCAGAGTTAAGTTAGGGTTTTTCAGAATGCTGGCACACCGAGCTCAAAAGGTTCGCCGTCACTGCGCTAGTTGGTATAGATAATGTTTCTAAAGTACGAGAGGGACTACAGAGTGGCCGACAGGCGTCTGTGCCCCGAGGAGTTAGAGCCTGAGGAAGACACAGAGAACACCCTGTAGGACTGCAGTTCATGGGTGATGGGGGTCGAGGGAAAATGTGTAAAGTTTTGGGGGCTGAGGTGAGAGTGAGGTGTCCGCAGAGGGGGGTGACTCGGAGCTGGGACACCCGCTGCCCTGGGACACCCGCTGCTCTGGGACCCGCTGCCCGGGACCTGCTGCCCTGGGACCCGCTGCCCTGGGACACCCACTGCCCGGGACCTGCTGCCCTGGGACCCGCTGCCCTGGGACACCCGCTGCCCTGGGACCCGCTGTTCTGGGACCCGCTGCTCTGGGACCCGCTGCCCTGGGACACCCACTGCTCTGGGACCCGCTGCCCTGGGACACCCACTGCTCTGGGGCCCGCTGCCCTGGGACACCCGCTGCTCTGGGACCCGCTGCCCTGGGGCCCGCTGCCCTGGGACACCCGGTGTTCTGGGACCCGCTGCCCTGGGACCCGCTGCCCTGGGACACCCGCTGCTCTGGGACCCGCTGCCCTGGGACACACTGCCCTGGGACACCCGCTGCTCTGGGACCCGCTGCCCTGGGACCCGCTGCTCTGAGACACCCGCTGCTCTGGGACCCGCTGCCCTGGGACCCGCTGCTCTGGGACACCCGCTGCTCTGGGACACCCGCTGCTCTGGGACCCGCTGTTCTGGGACCCGCTGCTCTGGGATACCCGCTGCTCTGGGACCCGCTGCCCTGGGACACCCGCTGCTCTGGGACCCGCTGCCCTGGGACACACTGCCCTGGGACACCCGCTGCTCTGGGACCCGCTGCCCTGGGACCCGCTGCTCTGAGACACCCGCTGCTCTGGGACCCGCTGCCCTGGGACCCGCTGCTCTGGGACACCCGCTGCTCTGGGACCCGCTGCCCTGGGACCCGCTGCTCTGTGACACCCGCTGCTCTGGGACCCGCTGCCCTGGGACCCGCTGCTCTGAGACACCCGCTGCTCTGGGACCCGCTGCCCTGGGACCCGCTGCTCTGGGACACCCGCTGCGCTGGGACACCCGCTGCTCTGGGACCCGCTGCCCTGGGACCCGCTGCTCTGGGACACCCGCTGCTCTGGGACCCGCTGTTCTGGGACCCGCTGTTCTGGGACCCGCTGCCCTGGGACACCCACTGCTCTGGGACACCCACTGCTCTGGGACCCGCTGTTCTGGGACCCGCTGTTCTGGGACCCGCTGCTCTGGGACACCCGCTGCTCTGGGACACCCGCTGCTCTGGGACCCGCTGCCCTGGGACCCGCTGCTCTGGGACACCCGCTGCTCTGGGACCCGCTGTTCTGGGACCCGCTGTTCTGGGACCCGCTGCCCTGGGACACCCACTGCTCTGGGACACCCGCTGCTCTGGGACCCGCTGTTCTGGGACCCGCTGTTCTGGGACCCGCTGCCCTGGGACACCCACTGTTCTGGGACACCCGCTGTTCTGGGACACCCGCTGCCCTGGGACCCGCTGCCCTGGGACACCCGCTGTTCTGGGACACCCGCTGCTCTGGGACACCCGCTGTTCTGGGACCCGCTGCCCTGGGACACCCACTGTTCTGGGACACCCGCTGTTCTGGGACACCCGCTGCCCTGGGACCCGCTGCCCTGGGACACCCGCTGTTCTGGGACACCCGCTGCTCTGGGACACCCGCTGTTCTGGGACACCCGCTGCTCTGGGACACCCGCTGTTCTGGGACACCCGCTGCTCTGGGACACCCGCTGCCCTGGGACACCCACTGCTCTGGGACACCCGCTGCTCTGGGACCCGCTGTTCTGGGACCCGCTGCCCTGGGACCCGCTGCCCTGGGACACCCGCTGTTCTGGGACACCCGCTGCTCTGGGACCCACTGCTCTGGGACACCCGCTGCTCTGGGACCCGCTGCCCTGGGACCCGCTGCTCTGGGACACCCGCTGCCCTGGGACACCCGCTGCTCTGGGACACCCGCTGCTCTGGGACCCGCTGCCCTGGGACCCGCTGCCCTGGGACACCCGCTGTTCTGGGACACCCGCTGCTCTGGGACCCGCTGCCCTGGGACACCCGCTGTTCTGGGACACCCGCTGCTCTGGGACCCGCTGCCCTGGGACACCCGCTGCCCTGGGACACACTGCCCTGGGACACCCGCTGTTCTGGGACACCCGCTGCTCTGGGACCCGCTGCCCTGGGACACCCGCTGTTCTGGGACACCCGCTGCTCTGGGACCCGCTGCCCTGGGACCCGCTGCTCTGGGGCCCTCCTCTCAGACTCCAGCTGAGGACAGAGGTGGAGTCACCTGCTGCACAGGCACCTCACCTGTGCCCCCTGCCCTCCCCCCTCCCCTCTTCTGTGAGAGACAGGAGGCCAGGTCAGTGGGCAAGGTGCCCTGGGGCAGGGGGTCCCACGCAGGAGGGGGATTGTGGCTCGATCCTTTCTTTTTTCTTTTCCCTAAAGGTCTCCCCTCTGCGGAGACAGCTGGAGCGTTCGGTTCTGGAAGCAATCAGGGTGCACACAGGGCCTGTGCTTCGTCAGGCCTGGCTGTTCTGCTTTCCTGAAAACGATTAGAGCTTTTGCATTTGATGAAAGGTTTGAAAGAGTCCCTTTTAAATGGAAGACTTTAAATTTGCATACTGATTAGAAGTGGTGTGTTCCCCTCCGTTGTGGGTGGAGTTGGAAAGGACTGTGGTTCTTTAGGGCTCTCATCTTTTAAAGGAAGGGTCCCATCTCCTCCTGCAGTGGGGGCAGTTTTCCGTGGCCCCATCGCCTGGCTTGCCAGCCGCTGGGCGAATGCCGGAGGCTGGGAGGTCGATGGGAGGAGGGGAGACTGTCCTTTAACACAATAAACCAAATACTGTCCCCAACGCCTGCCCTTCCCTGGGCCCTGCTGGTTCTGACCCAGGAGGTGCAGACCCAGGAACAGAAACACCCATAAATGTCGCTAATTGGAAATCTGCCTCAAAACACTGGCAAGAAACAAATCGCCCTCGCGTTTCTGTCCTCTCAAGGTTGCTCTCGTGTGGGGTTCACTGTGGGGATGTCTGCAGATCCCTGAGCCGGCTCCTCTCAAACACGTGGCAGAATTGGGTTTCGTGCAAAATTACTGGCGAGGTCACCACGACAAGAAGGCCGTTGGGCTCCCTGGTGGCCCCTGGGTTTTCTGCCTGGTTTTGTTTGTTTCTTTCCCGCGTGTTTTAAATCGTATTTGGGAGAAGGAGGCACTCTGTTATCTCGGAAATCTCCGGCGAGGTTCCCACCTGCCCTGCGAGCCGACAGGCAGAGTCTGGTGGGAGGGCTGGACCGGCTCCGTGGCCAGGAGAGCCGTGGCCCCGCGCATGTTGCTGCAACACACATCCCACCCCCTTTTGCCTGAAATGGTGGGGGGCCCCTCATGAAAAGGTAGGAAATTAAGGGTGAACTTAAACTCAAAGCCGCCAAGATGCAAGCAGGTCCTGCCTGCTCCGGATGCAGGGGTAAGTGATGGGCGAGGACCCAGGGCCAGTCGGCAGCCGGGCTGGAGGTGCCCACACTGAGCCGCCCGACAGAGGAAGGCGCTTCCCCCAACAGGTCCCTCCTGGTGAAGGGACGTTTCCGCCAGACAAGGTGGCCAGGGAGCCTCAGGAGGGCGCGGAGCCTGACCGGACGGACTGTCCGCAGGCTCTTAGGCGGCGCCTTTGTGAGTCCCGCCCTCGGACCCACATCCTCCCCTGAGAGCCTCCGTTCCGCGTGACGTAAATGTGCTGTTTGCCGAGGGCGCCCACTCCAAGGCCCGGCACTGACCGTGTGTGGATGTTCGCTCCCGCCCTGACGCAGAGACCGTCCTGATTCGCTGTAACTCGATGCCATGGGTCCCAGCTGGACGTGTGTCTGAAAAGGTGGAAGTTGGTCTCCTTTTAGGCTCCAGGTTGTGCTGATGGAACAGAGGGAAAGACAGAGAGAAACATCGATGTGAGAGAAACACATCGATTGGTTGCCTCCTGCATGAGCCTGACCAGAATCGAACCCGGGACCCTTTGGGCTGCAGGCCGACGCTCTATCCACTGAGCCACACTGGCCAGGGCCAGTTTAATGCATTTTGATCTGTGCTAGGTCAGGTGGCCGCGGCCTGGCCTGGGTCATGCCTTCCTGCTGACACATCTACTTCACGTGGAAACGTGGGACCCAGGTCAGCTTGCCAGCAGCTGAGCTGTGACCACGGTGAACTGGCCTCTTGCCCATGAGCGCCTGTGGCCACAGCCACTAGCCCTTCGGGTCTGGAGGCCTGTGCGTGTCCGCGGCGACGACGAGGATTCAATTGGCGTTTCCTCCGTGCCCTCTGCTCATGTCGTCCGGGTTGGATCCGGGAGGGGCGTCTATGACGCATGGAGGTCACGTTCTGGTCCTGAACTTCGCCGTTGTTCATTTCCATGTTTCAGACAAAAACTAGAGACGAGAGGAAGGGAAATGAGCTGATTCTTTAACATAGTTACGTAATAAGATGAATCCTGAGTTGTGGCTGATTCATTTATACAGAAATGAATCAACTCGTCTGTAAAGGTCGAATGGCTGTAACCCAATAAGACATATTGTAATGACCCTGATAAATAATGCGTTTTCAAATCTGAGCTGACTCGAAACGGAAGGTTCCAGCTCCCATTCTGTCCATCCGACCCCACTGCTCAGACACTGGAGGAAGAACGGCCTTTAGATTTGAAAACACACATTAAAAAGCCTTGAAGGATCCCCGGCCGGTGTTGCTCAGTGGGTAGAGCATCAGTCTGCAGACCAAAGGTCCCGGGTTCGATTCTGGTCAAGGGCACGAACCTCAGTTGCAGGCTCCTCCCCGGCCTGGGCCCTGGTTGGGCGCGTGCAGGAGGCAACCAATCCATGTGTCCCTCTCACATCGGTGTTTCTGTCTGCCCCTCTCTCTTCCACGCTCTCTAAAAATCAATGGAAAAATATCCTCGGGTGAGGATTAACAAATCAACAATTAATTAAAGGGCTCGAAACTGGGGGCCGTCGCCTTAAGGAGACATTCCTGGGCCTTGGGGTCCGCGGCAGCGATGGGGCAGCGGGGCCGTGGCTGCGGGGCTCAGCGGCTGCACTGGGCGCGGCCGTCTGACCGCATTCGCACAGCTGGGGACGAATGACCGTCCACCTGTCTGTTCCGTGGTCGGTTAGATGGGCGTTTACTTCCGTGTGTGGTTTGTATAACGAGTTTAAATTCTCTTCAGCCCGATTCAGAGAAGCGGAGGCCGTGCCCAGGAGACACCCAGCGGGTGCCACGCCCGGACTCGGTGGGCGACAGCCTTTCCTCGGGGGGAGCACTGGGGTTACCAGCTGGGCTCCTTCGTCCTCACACGTCAAAGCATGATTGACACTCACGATACTTGAGGTAAGTCCCTAAAATGAGCTGATGGGGATCTGTCGTTTCCATGGTGACTTGGGGAAAACTGCTGCGCGCACTGGATTTTCACCCCGCCCCCCCCCCCCCCCCCCGCCCCGTCTTTTCTTGCAGTTTCTTACTCGCTGGCGCCCCGCCCCCCATCCCCCTCCCGCACACACACTGGCTGCCTGTCCCTGCCCATCTCACGGTCCCGCACAGCCAACTCGGCTCCGCTCCCCTCTCTCTGGGCCAGCGTCTTCCTCTAACGCTGTGTATGGTAATAACGAGACCTGTAGTGATGGGGTGACGGAACAGATAAACGTGAAATGTATGAAATAAAACAAATGCCACTTATATTTCTGACTCTGACACCAGATTCCAATGGGAGGGGGTTTTCCCCGCCACCAGGCAACTCCCCGTGGAGGTAAAAGGTGCTGGGAGGTGGGGTAGAGGGTGGGGGATGGGGAGGGGTGAAGGGGGGACGGGGGAGGGGCGCTGGCAGAGCCTCCCTCTGTCTGTCTGGGAGAACGCGGGTCCATGTGTAGAGCACCCCAGGCCCCCTGGCCGAGACCTGTGGGCCATCCCATCAGCTCTTACAACAAAGGGCAGCCGGTTCAATGCCTCTCTTTGCAGTTAACGTCACAATTGAGAAACCACTGCTCAGAAAGTCAGGGCAACTTCTGTTTTTTTTTTTTTTTTTTTCAGAATTGTATGGTTTTATTAACACGAATACAATGTGCACACAGTCTGTCTATTCACTCTTTCGCTGAGCAGCCTGGCGTTGGGGCTGGTGGTCTGATGGCAGCTGGGCTGCTCCTCCCCCAGTGGCTGTGCGGGTCTTTGGGGAGACGCTGTGAGCAATCAGCTCAGTGAGACTGTGCACGTCAGCAGTGCTTCGGGCTCCTTGACGTTATGGACCAGAAGCCTCTGGGAGCCACTGGCAGCCTGTGCTGTTTTCTTGTTGCTCCATAACCAGCATTGGGCATCAGGATCTGGCCCCTGGGTCTTCTACGCCCCCTCTTGTCAGTGCCTCTGGGTTCCCGCCAGTTCCGCTTAATCTTGACACATCGGTCTGACTGGGTCCTCTTTTTGACAATCTTGGGTTTCACGAGGGGTCTGAGGGCAGACATGGTGCCGAGTAGGAGATGGCTGCCACCTCCGTAGGCAGCGCCGGGGAAGAGAGCTTTTTTAAAAAAATCTTTATTGTTGGAAGTATTGCATTCGTCCTCTTTTTACCCCGTTAACCTCTCCAGCCCGCTCCCCCTCAGGCCCTCACCACCCCAGTGTCTGTGTCCGTGGGTGATGCATATACGCACACAAGTTCATGGGTGGCTCTCTTCCCACCCGCCCGCCCTGCCTTCCCTCTGAGGGTCAACAGTCTGTTCGATGCTTCTGTGTCTCTGGATCTACTTTGTTCATCAGTTTATTTTGTTCATTAGGTTCCACATGTGAGTGAGGCCATGTGACACTTGTCTTTCTCCGACGGGCTTATCTCTCTCAGCACCATGCTCTCCAGGTCCCTCCGTGCTGTGGCAATGGTCAGAGATCCTTCTTTTTTCCAGCAGCGTCGTATTCCACAGTAGCCGTACCACAGAGCAACTCCTGAGGCGCGAGGCTTGCCGGCATCCATGCAAAGCAGGTCCCACTGGCCATGAGCGATGCACAATGTGAAGGCTTCCATCCTGAAAGAACTTGCTTTATCCCTAATTATGAAACTGAAGACGTTTATACTCATAAGACAGCTCTGAGCTGCAGCTGTACGTGTGGGAGCTGACGTCCACAGAGAGGACTCGGTGGTCTCTCGGGGTAATTGCTCTTTCCTGAGCTACCGGTCCAGGCTCCTGGAGCCTCCTAAGAGTTAACTTCGAAGGAAGTGGCATTTCCCGGGCGCCCGCGTCTGTGTCCCTGAGAAACACCAAAACCTAGTTCAGGCGTAAGTGCTTGGAACACTCTTCTTCGTGTGAAAAGCACAGCGAGGAGAGAATACCTGTGCGTTTCACACACAGATTGATGGACTGCAACTGTGGCATCTCTCCTCGTGTGAATATGGCAAAAATCATCTTTAGAGGGGGGATTGGAGCTGACCTGGGGCCAGCAAATAGGGGGTTACAGATGCGCTAAGAGATGTTCTTACCAAAATTCCAGCTGGGCCGCCTCGGGGGCCGCACAGGCCACAGGTGAGGGTGGGCCCGGCCCCCGCAGCCCGCACTTCCTGGCAACCTTTCGCCCACATCAATGAGGTAATCTTTCGAAATGACTCTGAAGTGCATCTTTAATGCGTTAAGCACAGCACACCTGCAGTCAATTGGAGGAACGCATACCTCGGGTGCCATCTCAGCTCTCAGAAACCACGCGGCCGGCAATCAATACGGCTGTCATTCGCAGTTGCTAATGTGGGCTCTGGGCCAAGCACATCTGTCTTCGTGGCAAGAGAACCACTCCCCCACCCTCACGCCCCTGCGTTTGCTAGTGCACCCTGTGAGTGCAACAATATATGTATGTATTGTTGATAGTATTACAGATGTCTCCCAACCCCCCCCACCCCCCTCCACCCAGCCCTTACCCACCCACGTCCCACCCCCAGGTCTTTCTGCCCCCCACTGCCCATGTCCATGGGCTGTGCATATCTATATATCTATATCTATATCTATATCTATATCTATATCTATATCTATATATCTATATCTATATCTATATCTATATCTATCTATATCTATATCTATCTATATATCTATATCTATATCTATATCATATATATCTATATCTATATCTATATCTATATCTATATCTATATCTATATCTATATCTATATCTATATCTATATCTATATCTATATCTATATCTATAAAAGGCTAAGCTACCGTCTGACTATCCGACCGGTAGCTGTGACGTGCACTGACCACCAGGGAGCAGATGCTCAACGCAGGAGCTGCTGAGCCGCTGGGACTTGCAGCGGCGGTTCTCGTTCTCCGGTGATACACCCTGGAACCAGAGAGGGGGGAGCCCCATTCCAGGGTGTGTCACCTGAGAATCACCCTCTTGCACTCCAGGACCCCTCAGGGGATGTCGGGGAGCTACTTTAATCCTGATCCCCACAGGCCAGTCCAAGGGACCCCACCTTCCGGAGGGACCTGCTCACTCCACAGACACCCTTCGAGCCACAGTGCCACACCAGGTGCAGCAGCAGGGGAGGGACCGCGGGAGGTTGGCTCCAGGGCGTGTCCGGCCCGTCTTGCCCCATCCCATCACCCCACACCATGCAGAGTCACGAGGACGGGCCACAGGCTGTGGCGGTCCCACACTGCCTGGACGGTGCTGCAGGGCCCGCCGCCCTGGCTCTGTCCCAGGTGGGACAGGCACCCTGTGGTGGGAGCGGGTGCCCTGCCTGTTCTGGGACAGCCCAGGGGCGTCCCGGGCATGGGAGACGGTCTTCCCTCTGTGTGGGTAGAGGCCAGGCTCAGGCCGGCTGGGACCAGGAATGGGGACGATGACGATGTGGAGAAGCCGCCGTGACCTGCGAATGTCACGTGACCAAAATGACCTGGCTACCTGGCACCCAGAGCCCAATGCTGTCCACAGCGACCCAGGGCCCGAGGTCAGGGGGAGGGCGGGTGGGAGGGCTGCCTTGGTGACTGGTCAGGGGCCAGGCACTCCCATAGGTGTGTGGGGAGGCAAGGAGGTGTCAAGTAAGACGTCCTGGTGGCTTCGTGGGCCTCGGCTGCAGCCATGTCACTGGCCCTGGATGTCCCAGCAGCGTGGTCCCACTTGGATCCTGGGGGCTGCAGGGCCTGCGGTCCCGGGTGCCCCAGTGCAGACCCCCAGGCTCAGGCTTCTGACCACAGGTCGATGCTGGTCACAGGAGCAGTGACAGCTGGCGGTGTGAATGGGGACTGAACCCTGAGGGCGTGTTCACTGCCCCCAGGCTGGGGACCAGGAGGGAGGACGCTTGGAGCTTCCTCCATGACGGTCCATGAGACTCCACCGGTGAATGGCAGCCAGGACTCCGCCGGAAGCCAGAGCTGACGCTGGGCTGCAGCTGGCGGAGGGCAGCAGCCTGGATGGTGTCCATGCTCGCGATCGATGACGGCTCTGCCCCGCAGGCTCCCAGGACGCCTGGGACTTCAGGCACCGTCTGTGCACCAGCACGGACGGCTTCCTCGCTGGGTCTACGGAATCCCTTTTGCTACAGCTCTCCATCCTCGGGCCTGTGCGGCCCCAAACCGGGAACTTAGCACAGTAAGTCCTCAGAGCATCTGGTGCTCGGCGTGTGGTAACGCGTCTCAGGGCCCAGGACCTGGGAGTGATCTGGAACGGATCCAGGTATTTGCACGGAGGGGTGGGCGTCGTCAGACGCTGCCAATGAGGCAGGGCCAGCGATGGAGCCGTCATAGCCTAGATCAGTGCCACATGCTGGGTGCTCGGGCTGCTTGGCCGCCGCGGCTTTAAAGCGATGTGACAGAGGGAGTGGGTCTGCTTTCTTTTGAGTGAGGAGCTCGCCCATCAGAGGCTGATGTCACGACTCCATGCTCCTCTCGGTGGGGCCGGGGGGCCAGGGGGCCAGGCAGGAGACGGACTCCAGATGCAACGGCTGCTGCTGCATTCTCTGTGAGGCTATATCCCTCACCTGTTACCTGGGGGCTGCATCCCTCACCTGGTACCCGGGGGGCCGCATCCCTCACCTGGTACCCGGGGGGCCGCATCCCGCACCTGGTACCCGGGGGGCCGCATCCCTCACCTGGTACCCGGGGGGCCGCATCCCGCACCTGGTACCCGGGGGGCCGCATCCCGCACCTGGTACCCGGGGGGCCGCATCCCGCACCTGGTACCCGGGGGGCCGCATCCCGCACCTGGTACCCGGGGGGCCGCATCCCGCACCTGGTACCCGGGGGGCCGCATCCCGCACCTGGTACCCGGGGGGCCGCATCCCGCACCTGGTACCCGGGGGGCCGCATCCCGCACCTGGTACCCGGGGGGCTGCATCCCGCACCTGGTACCTGGAGGTGAGCCCATGTTCTCAGGGGAAGACACTCGCCTGCTTATCCGAGTGGCCCTTTGCCATGGGAGACCCTGGCCTCACCCCACACCTGCCCCAGCAAAGGACCTGCATTTAGCACGAGCTGAAAATTAGAGTTGCAATAATCAACGTTAATGTGAAGTCAATGAAATCGCATGTGTCTCTCCCACCCCGAGGCCCGTGGGGCCGTCCAGGGCTTGCACTCGGGACTCACACGGGAGCGAGGGGGCGGGGGACAGGTTGGGGGGAGGGGGAGCCGCCCGTGGACCTGCACCCCCTCCGGCCTTGCAGCCGTGTCTCCCCAGCTCTGGGTTGTGAGATGGCTTTTCTACAAGTGGAAGGAAAGGCTTTGCAGGCCTTACAGGGATTTCATGCAAAATGATAACGTCACGTCCCTGGGACCACGCGGCTCCTGGACAGCAGAGCCTTGGGGAGGAGGGGCCGCTGGTCTGTGACCCGGGCCGTCACAGGGCAGGTCCAGCCCTCTTCCCAGAGGGGCGGCCACTGGGCGGGGAGGCAGGCGGGGCCCTCGGACAGCAGGGCCTCCTCAGCGTGGAGATGCTGCCAGGAAGGGTCTGAAGCCAGTGAAAACCAAACCAGCTGGACGTGCACGTGGCTGGAAACTGCAGTTTGGGCGCCACCTACCGTCCACTTCCTGGAAACTGGGGTTTTCTTAGCGGGGATATTGGGACACAAAGACCCCCACCAGCCTTCACCTTATTTTTTGAAGTTGAATCTTGGGAAAATCCCAAGTGACAGCAGCTTTTTTCTTTAGCTTTGCCCATTACGCAGCTCACTGGTCGCTGTCGTGAAAACCCAGTCTGGCCCGAGCCTGAGGTGGGTGGGTCTGTGCCTGAGGACGGGATTCCTACAACAGACGTCTGTTTCTTTCATTTGCTGGAGCCGCAGAAACAGCCCGTGTTCTGGGGCCCTCTCCTCTAACTCCTGCTGCTACGAGAACAGATGGCGATGGAGCCAGGACGCCCTCCTCTGATCGCAGTTACAAGCAGCACAGGGCCCGCCACCTCCCTGCCTACTGTTCTGCTTCCTGTTGGAGCCAGTAGACAGGAATCACGGGACGGAGAGGGCAGGACCCTTGGCAGCCATTCTCTCACCTGGCTCCCCTCGCCCCTGATGAAACCCTGGGACCAGGAAAGGCCCGAAGTCCCAGGAATCTTAGTCCCCCCGCTCGGGGCAGAGATTCCAGGGAGTGAGCATCTCTCCTGGTCCCTGGTCACCAGCCCAACTCCAGCCAATCATCAGCTTCACTTCAAAGGCAAGTGCAGTGTGGATGGAGGCTGAATGTTATGCTAAAAGAAATTAAAGACAAAATTCCACAAATGTCTACTAAATATATTCCAAAGTTGTGAATCTTCATATTACATGCCAAGTATAAACTGAGTTCTTTTTTAAAATGTATCTTTATTGATTTCAGAGAGGGAGGGAATCATTGATGGGCTGCCTCCTGCACGCCCCCCACTAGGGATTGAGCCGGAGACCCAGGCCTGTGCCCTGACAGGGAATCAAACCGTAAAGGAGCAGCAAAGGAGCCCCGTTCTGCTTCGTCCCAGGACAGAGCCCGTTCCCAGGGCCCGGCCTCGCGGGAAGGGTCCAGGATGCTGAGACGTAGCGTCCGGTCAGGACCTCGCTCCCAGGGTCCCGTTCAAGGTCCCCGTTTCTGCCTCGGCACTGCTGTCATTGGGGTAAGGCCATCTGGGGGCTGATGGAGGACGCCCACCCTGCCGGTGACCACTCAGTGTCACACGCCTGGGGCCAACCGCGCTGGGAGCGAACCAGGGGACCTGCGAAAGCGGTGACACGTGACAGTGCCCAGGCGTGTGCATCAGCCTGACCGTTTTGTATGGAGTTAACACCAATCACCGCCACGCTGGGAACTGCTTAGCTCAGTGCTATCTGTTCAGTGTAACTGGAGGCTCGTCCAGGACACAGCCCGCGGGTGTTTGTTTTGAACACACGGGAGAGTGTTCTACAGCGTGGGTGGCTGCTGTGTTGGTTTTTTATTTCAAATCCGCTAGTTTGTGACGTGAGTGACACTGTTCTGAAGGGGCACCTGCTGTCAATAATCACCCAGGCGCTCAGCGGCTGACGGCACTGCGGGGGCCTTATCCCCCCGGAGTGTGTGGAGAGGGGCTGAGACGTGTGGACACTTAGCTTCATACCAGGGGCTTATGAGGACCCGAGTGTCCGGTCTGTGCGGGGCCACTGTGCTGACCTCCAAGGCCCCGAAGACCCCGGGGCCTCAGCTGTGGCCGTGGCCTCGCTACTCTCTGCCGGTGGAGAAAGCCGGGCAGCGGCCTGTGAAGAACCCCTGGCCCACCAATGCCGGTGCCTTCGTCCCACCAGCATTGCACTGTAGCGACAGGGACTTTCAACTCGTGCTGCGGCTGGACCAGCTCCCAGCTGGCTACGTGACTCCTCCGAGAGCCGGCTCCACAAAGGCCCAGCTCCGTCCACCACCCGGGGCTTCGTGCCGGGGCCTCGTGACCACCTGGCACTGCGTGTCCGGTCACCGGCGACCGAGGTAACAGCCTGGACGCTGTGACTTGTGGGGGATGATTATTACACGTCGTAACTCCTGCAGGAACCCAGGTCACATAACCGACCGCAGAGCCAACCTGAGCATAATTAGCTGCAGACAAAGTAGTGTCGCGGTGAAAGCCATCTTTACAAACGACGGTGGCTGCTGGGACGGGCCGGCCACGCCAGCACTTAGTTCTCAAGACGGCGACGGGACAGCTCCAGGAACGCCGCGGCCGCTGCACCTCTACTCCTCCTTCCTCCTCTTCCTCCGCTCCTTCACCTGCTGCTGCAGGGCCTTGAGGTCGGCCATCACAGTCAGCGTCTTCCGGACCCACATGATCTGAAAGCGGGAGTTTGGAGAGCGTTCACACTGGGGACACGTACAGAGGGAAAGCGAGGGCGCAGCAGGCGTAAGTACGCACCACAATGATCATGGCGTTGAGGAGCAGCGGCGCCGAAAACACCAGGGAAATGAACATCCCCCTCGAGTCGAAATACTGGTATTTCGAAAACGACCTGTTTCAAGAAAAATTTAAAATCACTTGGCATAGCGCAACCGTTTTAAATGACGTGCTCTACTTAGCGTGAGGCTGCTGGAGGTCTCCGTCACGAAGGCAGAACCCTCCCCCGATGATGGCCCTCGGGTCCTACACGGCCAGACCCTGGCGTCCGGAGGCGGAGCTGAGGCCCCGGCACTGGACGTGGTCCCGGGAGGGGAGAGGCTGCAGCGTGCTCTCCACTCGGCCCACGCGCACCAACCCCATCAGGCCACTTCCTTACTCTGCCGCTAACATCAGTGTCAACAGCCCCTGACCTCTCTCTCCCTCGAGGTCATGGCCAGCATCACCCAGTTTGCAGCTGGCACTGCCAGGAGGAATGTGTAAGGAGCGCGCCCCAGCCTAAACCTGTCCGAGCGGAGGCTGCTGTGCTGCATGCAGGTGCTCGTTCCAAAAGGCAGAAGCCGGACAGCGACCTGCCCCGACCGGGCTCACCTCCAGTTCATGGCGGCCACTTCATTGATGTACTCGGCAGAATAGACCAAGGTTACTGCAAGAGAAACCGTGTTAGAACCTGCGTGACTGACCATTGGTCATTGTGGAAACATCCTCTACAGATGCATGCTCAGTGTAAACACAAGACAGCAAGAGTTTGAGGAGAAGTGGAATTTCTCCTTTAGATATAACGTCAGGTAACAATTATAAAACTGTGAAACGTCAGGACACACCCTTTAACGGAAAGGAAACCAGGTCCACACACGTCAGTCTCCACGTCTCAGTGAAACCATGCACAGCGGTTCAGCAACACTCAGTCTTCTGCCCGAAAACCAAGAGCCACCGCGCTGGCTATTTGCCCCGTCTCCTCATGCCCCAGGCACAGGTCAGGCCAACGGGACGCTGGGCAGCAGGGCCTAGAGCCGCGGAGCCCGGACCTCGCGATTCCGCCAACAGGGGCCGCCTGTGAGCAGCAGCATTGGGGGCCAAGCCAGGGCAGCAGGGGCCCCAGCCGCAGGGACGCTGATTTGTGCACGTGTCCTTCCCAGTTCGCACCCTCCCTGCCAGGGCGAGCAGCCCGGCGCTCGCCCACGGGGAAGCTTGTCAAGAATCAGCATCTCACTAACCCTGACTCGTCTTGTGCAACTGGTCCCGACCCCTCCCTGGTAAGGCAGGTGCTCAGTAGATTCCTTTCAAATACAATAGCCACAAATTCACGTCACCTCTGGAATTCCCGAGAGAGAAATCCGGGCGAGCCCTGAGACTAAGAGTAGAGCCTCAGACAGAAGGGCTGGGCCCCGGGAACACGCTACATGCTGAGAACACGCTACATGCTGAGAACACGCAAGATGCAACACGCAGCTCTGTCCATTCCACTCACCGAGGCACAGGAAGTGCCCGACCTGCAGTTCGTATCGCCGGGAGGACACACAGGTGAGCAGCAGGCAGAGCGCGTGGAAGACGACCAGGCCGAGGAGCCAGGGCTCCGTCCAGTCTATCTGCTGTGGACACACCATTGGACACTCGTCAACATCAACTCCCTCGGGGCCAGGCCTCAGTCTCCAGGGTCAGTGGGGAGTCAGTGACCCCTCACTCCTGAGGACTTACTTCTGGGGCTACTGCGCAAGGCGTCCAGAGGCCCCCGACCCCGGGCCTCACAGAAGAGGGGGAGGGTGCGGGAAGGGAAGGAGGGAACCGGGACCCCTCCGTGGCTACCATGGCCCCAGGGTCCGGAGAGGAATTCAGGGTCTAATGCTGGAGCACAGAGGGGTGGCCTCCTGGCCGGCCCTGGGGTTTGTGGAGCTGTCACACTGTGAGACGAGTGGACCCTAAGGGTCACTGTCCCAGGAGGGAGGAGGAAGTTAGTGGCTTGTTCAGGAGATGCACTTGGTTACTCTCCCTCAAGACCCCTATTTCAAGCCCCTAACCCAGGATTAAGGCCTTGAGAAATCCGAGCCATCCCTACGGCAAGACTTGCTTTTCCTTTCGCCCTGCCCCAGCCTGCAAACAGTGCTGCGAGCCCAGGTCTGCGCAACTCCACGCTGGCCAGGTCCTCACCCCACGGCCCGATGCCCCCCTGTGCTCGGATCCACGCCCTGCCCCGACCCGGCTGCAGACCAGCCCCCCCCCCGCCCCCCGGCCCCCCCCCCACCCCGGACTGAGCCCGAAGCCTTCAGGCCCAGTGCGGCCGCCCTCCCGCACGCCGGGCCGGCAGGACCATGCAGCCGGGCAGGTAAGCTGGCCGCAAGCTACGTCCACCCACTCGCGTCCGAAGGTCCAGAGCGAGGGACACCAGGAGTGCGGGCGGGCACCACACTTCCGGGAGGCAGGGCAGGGGGAGAGCAGCTCCGCGCCCCTCCGCCCACGCCCCTCCCCTCCCACAAGCCCCGCCCTCACGGCTCAGGCCCCGCCCCTCCCACAAGCCCCGCCCTCATTGCTCAGGCCCCGCCCCGGACGCTCCACCAACACCGTCCCCCACACGCTCAGGCCCCGCCCCCAACGCCATGGCGGACGTTGGGAAGTTCGGGCAGCTCCGACCGCCGGCACCGAACTGGCCAAGTTACCGTGATGACGGCGGGAATGCTGTCGGGGAAGGAGGTGACTGAGAAGGCGGACGGCATCGTGCCCAAAGCACCCGCCCTCGCCGCCGCCGTCAGGCTGAGCCCGCCCGACTACCCGCAGGTGTGCCTCTCGCGTCGCCCCTCCCGGGGTCTCGTGTGTCGCGAGACCCGAAGGGGGCGGGCGTCCCCTGTGAACGCGGTCCGAGCGCACATCTCGCGGTATCTCGTGGCGGTGACGTGAGCACAGGGGTGCCGCTGGGCCCGCGGAGCGTCGCCGTCGGTCCCGGGCGCCCTCCCAGCAGGACGCCGGGCGGGGCGCCGGGCAGCGCGCAGAGCCGGTCCGAGTCGCGGTGCCGCCAGGGCGGGGGCTGCGGTTCCCGGCGGCCTTCCCCGGGCGGAGCGCGGCGCCGCTGCCAGAGGCGGCCTGTGCTGGCCTGACGGTGCCTCCGTCCCGGTCTGTGCGCGCGGCCCGTCCTCCCTCCCACCGAGCGCAGCGCTCGGAGCCGCGGGCCGCCCGGGTGCCCGGTGTGGCGTCCAGGGCCTGCGAGTTCATGGTCTTTTCCTGGGAGAAACGGAGGGGGCCGGGCTGCCCGCTCCGGCCCGGCCTCCAGCCGCCGCTCCCGCCCACACGCGGACATGCGGGTCCCCGGGTCCGACAGCCAGGCCCCGCGGTCCCCTCGTTGGACTTTACGGCGGCGTAGGGCGGGCGCGTGCTCGTGCTCGCGGGCGGAGGGAGCGCCGGGTTCGCTCTCCGGCCTCCCGTTTGGGGTGTAGGGTTCCGTCGGGTTCCTGCCCCGCCCGCGGCCTTCTCCGCCCTTTGGCTCTATCGTCACGGCCGCCCCTTTGAGCTCAGTGTCCTCCTAATTTTCGATAATAGGTTTTCCCGTTTCCCAAAGTCAGGCACAGTGTTCCCTGCACCTGAGTGGAAAGATCCGGAAAGATCCAAGTGCCCCCGCACGTGCAGTGCAGACTGTTTCCCGCAAAGCTGACCCTTGTTCTCTTCCGACTTCCGCCCGGGAGGTGACTGACCCTCAGCGGCGCCCCCGGTCCCTGGAGAGGCGCTCAGGCCCGGGATTGGGGGGGTCGGGGCGTCCACAGGCTCACCGCTGAGCCGCAGTTTAACGGGGTCACCAGCAGGTGGCAGCACGAGGCCGGTCCCAGGTCCCGCACTGTGGGAACCGGAACACCTTTTCCATGATGTTTGCAACAGAATGAGTTTTCATATATTCGTACCTGTTGAACTGAGAGGTTTTAGTCAACACCATTGGATTTTAGGTGAGAAAATTGTATACCATGTAATAGCTAAATGTGTTATTTTGGGGGTTCTTTATTAGATTGCCTTTAAAAAGTTACTTTAAAATGTGTTTGTGAAAAATCCATAATCATGGATAATAAAAGCTTTAGAGATAAAACCCAACAATTTAATACCTCATTTCCACTTTATTTTTTCAATATTCTATCAGTGCAGCCCTAGCTGGTGTGGCTCAGTGGATAGAGTGTTGGTCTGTGGACTGAAGGGTCCCGGGTTGGATTCAGGTCAAGGGCACAGGCCTGGATTGCAGGCTTGATCCCCAGTAGGGGGCGTGCAGGAGGCAGCCGATGCATGATTCTCTCTCATCATTGATGTTCCTCCCTCCCTCCCTCCCTTCCTCCCTGAAATCAGTAAAAACACATTCTGTCAGTGCTTCTCTACCCTTGTGCTCACAGAGGAGTTTGTGACTGCATGGCCACACTGCGCTGTGCCGATTTGGTGGGATTTACGTTCTGCCTGTCTGATCTGAGCCTCTCCAGGGCATTAGTCATGTGTTATCTGTGGAGACGATTGCAGTGTGAATGAACTGATGAGCCTGTCTGACAGCTCATTTAGTAACTAGTGATGAAAATGTTGTGGGGTGTTGTCTATCCTATATAAGAGCCTGATATGCAAATTGTCCCCTCGACTGGGAGTTCGACCGCTCGCTATGAGGTGCGCTGACCACCAGGGGGTGGCGTGGAACATGGTGGGCGTCGGCGATGCAGGGCTAGCAGTGCCGGTGCTGCCAGTCCTGATGGGCCGCGATGAGAGCGGAACTGCGGCGGGATGGTGGAGCAGATGGGTAGGCAGCGCCAGGCCAAGGCAGATGTGAGGGGGGCCCAATCGCCCCACCGATTGCCCCGCAGACAGCGATCAGTGGCAGTGGCGGCAGGGGGCCCGGCCCCGACCGCCCCGACCGATCGCCCCACAGGCGGGATGGTGGAGCAGGTGAAGGGGCAGCGCCAGGCCATGGTGGGGTGCCAGATGGGCTGCGGGGCTGTGAGGCTGGGGGCATGAGCTGGGGCCTGATCCCTGTAGGCCACCCTGAGGGACCCCACTCGTGCATGAATTCATGCATTGGACCTCTAGTCTGTATATATAAAAGCCTGAACGACCGGTCACTATGACACACATTGACCACCAGGGGGCAGACGCTCAAGGCAGGAGCTGCTCTCTGGTGGCCAGTGCGCCCCCACATCAGGAGCGCTGCTCAGCTGACCCACGGGCGCCAGATGCAGGGTGGTGGCGCAGGCCTCTCCCAATCGGGACTGACTGGGCATGAGCCCGCAGCAGGCGCAGTGGAGCCAGGATGAGCAGGAGGGCAGGCGGCGTTGGACTGCCGGTTTTGGCCCAATCCCCGCAGGCCACGCTGAGGGACCCCACCAGTGTATGAATCCATGCACCAGGCCTCTAGTATTTGTATAGAGACCCCAAGGACAACACATAATCAACTGCTGTGACTGCAAAACTTTCTGTTTCTAGACAAAGACCTTTCATGCAAAAGGAGAAAGAAGAATTTGGGGAAACAAGTGTAGTCCCTGTCTTCTTCGGGGACATTGAATCAGTAACAATATGTTATCAATGGAGGAGGTGAGCACAGGTGCTGAGGACAGAGTTTCCAGCACGTGTTTGGAAGGCGGCTCTGGGAAAACGGATTTTAGATGAGAGAAAACTGGATTTGAACATGAACGATTTCCCTCACAGCAGCGTGGCCTGGGGTTGGTTATTATTTTTTAATTGCCCAAGTCTTAGTTTATTGTGTGTAAAAGTGGCTAATAATGCCTTTCTGATGGGTGGTTTCTAGGATTTGTGATAATATGCCCTAAAGGCCGTGCATTGTGCCGAGTGAATGCTTTTGCTTAATAAGTGATAACTGTTACTGCTTCTATAATGTCCCAACCCATCTCTCCCCGGCCCTCTTCTTTTTAATGCACAGACAACATTCCTTCTGCTTCCCACTCATCCTGCTCAGGTAGAAGTGTGCGTCAGCCATGGACAACCACACAACACAGCACTGGTATTTCACTCTGGGAGGTGTCATAGCCCGCCTTTCTGCACTGCATTGCGCGTTGAATATTGCATCTTGAAAAGGTTTAAAGGCCAGAAACATTTTGTCTGAGGATCTGCAGCTGGTTCAGGCCCAGTCAGTGTGGCTGTGCAGCTCCAATTACTTTGCCTAGTGTGGGTGTTTCTGCTCTATTAAAGCAACCAGCTGCTGACACAAGTCTTCTCTGACTGGAGATTGCGTTTGCCTAATAAATAGGTCTTTTTACGGAAGATGTAAATTTCTTGATTTTTTAACTTGCCAGGTTCAGGTTTCTCTTTCTGTAAAGGAGACAGACACACACAGGACACGGTTCTGTCTGTGGAAACCGTCTTCGTTCACAGAGGCCCGAGGAAAGCATCCAGACACCCCCGCGAGGGGTGTGGCGTGGTGAGGGCAGAAGGCTGGCCCTGGGTGCGCAGTGTCTCATCGCTGTCCCTCCGTAGAAGAAGGCCAGCCTCCTCTTCATCAAGTATGTTCCTATTGTGTTTCTCTCCTGCGATTTCTTTCACTACAAGCTGTTTAATGTAACTTCATAATTACCTTTACCAAGATTGTCTAACACTGAACAGCATAGGCATGAGGTTAAGAAATTCTCTTGATTTAAGAATTACTCTGTCCAGTAGAACTTATGAGAGCCTATACTTTATTTCCTTCATCCTGTCTATTTAGACCAACGTCAGTTTCATCCTTTTAAGGGTGTAGCCATCCTAACAATATCTCCGCAGCCACGAGGAGCATTTGTTTTTAAAAGAGGCTGCAGCGAACTGTTCCGCGGGAGCTTGACCTGCAGCAGTCGCTTCACGCTGCTCTCCGTCCTTGCCCAGGACGAGCACACCCTGCACAGGCACCTCTGTTTATATTACGGAATCTGCACTTTCTTCTCTCTAATCTATTGTGTAATGGAATTCCAGTTACTTATACAGTAGTAGAATTTCTTATTTTGTTTCACTTACACACTTGCTTTTCACTGAGGTGTGTGTGGCTAATTTTAAACTCCCTCGGGCGTAAAATCAGAGGCAGTTCGGAATGTGGACAGGGCTAGAACTGGATCTTTCCTCTGGCCAGGCCCACTTTTCTAATACGTTTCTATTTTCTGCCTTGGAAATCTATCACAAAGAATATCCAGCATTTTATAAGAAGTCTTTTTTACTTGCCATCTTCTACCGCCAGAGAGACGTGGAGAGGGGTTGTCTGGGGCACTTGGGCTCCCGTTGGCCTGAGCGGGAGCACCTGGTCCCCAGCTCCTCCCGAAGCTGCACACTGGCCTCTCTAGCCGGTGAGGGCGGTTCAAGGCTGGAGAACAGTGACTGTGTCTGCAATGACGTGACTCACAGACCGGCGCTGGCCAGGCTCTGCGACAAGGAGCCGTGGCGAAGGGTGTGCACAGGGGAGTGCACAGGATTGCAGATAGGACTCATCTGTTTGGCAGTGCCATCCTAGGAGGAACAGTAGATGCAGGAAACCACGGACACATCTGTGTAAATCCTGGACCCATGTCATGATCTCTGTAGAGAGCAGCACATGAGCAGGAGGAAGTGGTGGCACAACAGGTGCCCTGCATGCTGCCCATCACTGACAGGTGGCTCCATCGGCTGACAGGCAGCTGTGCATGGAAGGAAGGGCTGCAGAGCAGCTCCAGGTGCCTGGGGAGGTCTGCTCCTGTCCTGCCGAGGTCCTCACCCACATCGCTGTCCCCGGAGGCTTTTCCTAACCAGAGGGCATGCAGAGCTGAGGAGGACTTCCACTGCTCACTGCAGACAAAACACCTGGGAACCTGCGTAAAACACAGTGCGGAAGCCAAAACTGACAGATACCAGAGAACGGAAAGGCAGTGAGGAAGGTCCCCCAAAGAAGGGAAAATGGAGCAGGACAGATGGGGGCTGCTCTTCCTTTCGTGAGTTTGATCACGTACCAGGAGAAGCTGAGTGAAACGTAGTCAAAGTGGTTGAGAAATTCTGAAAATAATTTTTAAATCTTCAGAACCTGAAGGGACACAAATTTGAACTCAGGACCCACTAATGAAGGGTACCTGATGCGCCCCAGACGTCAGGTGACCAGGAAGGAGAGCAGGTCGCATGCAAAGACGGCAGCACTGTAGACCAACCTCAGCCCATGACCCGCCTCTGACCAGCCACCCGCCGGTCACAAGTGACTCCTCTTTGGGGAAAGACGATGCCACCCAGAGTCCCAAATTTTCTCTAACATTATTTATATAGCCTAGAGGCCTAGCGCACGAAATGTGTGCACTGGCAGGGTCCCTAGTGACTGCCAGGTACTTCCTCCTCCCCCGCCTCCCTCACCCCCCGGCCGGCCCCACGCCCTGGTTGAACTCCCGGACAACTCCCAGTTAAGGGGACAGTTTGCATACTACTCTTTTATTATATAGGATTGTATGTTTCTCAGATGTTTGCTAACACACAGGAGACAACATTCATGGCTTAAAAACAAATTTAACCAAGACTGCAATCAAATGGCAGGAGCTTTGGATGCTGGTTACCAGACACTGATTTAGAAAAAATAAAATACTTCCAAGAGATTAGTTGACAAGATGGAGAATTTTAACTGCAGAGAATAAAATTTGGAAATTCTGGTGAAAACAATTTCTAAAATTAAGAACCTGCAGGCTCTTACAGGTGAGTTGAAGGGAGCATTTGGTGACAGGTGAGATTTGTGCACTGGCAGTTAAATCAGAAGAAAACTTTCAGTCTCAACACATTGGTCAAGAAGAATATGAAAGATGAAAGGGTGATAAAGTAATATAATAAAGCATGGAAGAACAAACTGTGTTTGGAGTCTGAGAGAGAAAAGGGGAAAAAGGCCAAGTCATACTTAAAGAAAATATACCAATTTTTCAAAACAATATATCCTACCAAGTCAAAGATTCAGATGAGCAATAAAACCTGGGGAGCATAAATAAAGAAAAAACTAATCTCAGGTGCACTACAGCACAGGAATGAAAAGAGAAGTAAGCTATTTATAGCGGGAAGTGCAACAGGTCATTTTTAAGGCACATTTCACAGAATCGAGACACTACTTTCCCAGCTGTAATCTCAGAATCAAGGACCATGGAATCACATTTGTAAAGTGCTGAGAGAAATAGCTACTGACCTTGAACTCCACCCTCTGGAAATCTCCTGGGACTTACGAAGAAAGAACAAGGCCAGCCCAGTTGGTTTTGCTCAGTGGATGGAGTGTCAGCCTGCCAACTGAAGGGTCCCGGGTTTGATTCCTGGGTCACAGGCACATGCCCAAGTTGCGGACTTGATCCCCAGTATGGGGTGTGCAGGAGGCAGCCGATCAGTGATTCTCTTTCATCATTGGTGTTTCTGTCTTTCCCTCTCCCTTCCTCTCGGAAATCAATAAAAATATGTGTACGTGTGTGTGTGTTTGTGTGTATATATATGGCTTTTAAAAAAGAACAAGCCCATTATAGACAGACAAAAAGTGAGAGAATATCATAATCAGGCTTTAATGAAAAGAAATAAAAATGACCTTTAAGCAGACCCCACATGAAACACATATTGGAAGAAATAAAAGCTATGGAGGTAGGTAATTGTGTTAAAATTAACTGACATTTAGCCCTAACCAATACGGCTCAGTGGATAGAGTGTTGGCCCTCAGACTGAAGGGTCCCAGGTTCTATTGTAGTCAAGGGCATGTAGCTTAGTTGCAGGCTTGATCCCCAGTAGGGGCATGCAGGAGGCAGCTGATCGATGTTTCTCTGTCATTGGTGTTTCTCTCGCTCTCCCTCTTTCTTCCTCTCTCTAAAGTCAATAAAAATATATTTAAAAAATAACTGACATTCAAGTCTATAAGACAATGAATAATATTTTATGGAATTTAATCACATGAGCTATCAAAGGTTTCCATTCCATTAGAGAGTTTTTGATTTAAGCAGTTCCTTCCTTTTCTTTCTTAGTTTCCATCTCTGCTTATATCACTGATCTGTTCTTGAATGTTGCCCTTTTTATGAGAGCCCTCAATATACTCATCTCAGTTATTTCAAATACCCTATTTGCTATTTCCCAAACCTGTGCTGTCTGAGCCTGGTTCTGAGCTGTGGGTTGTCCCTCAGCTCCTGCCTGTCCTGTATCAGTAGCTGTGTGTGAACCGGTGGAATTTAATCAAGTTTGAGCATAAGAATCCGCCCCTTTACGAGAGCAACCTGGGAGTCCCCTGGTGGCCTCACCACCTCACCTGTGCCCACTGGGACAGGAAACGTAATAATTGGCTTTAGTTTACACCGTGTTTTGTGGCCTTGTCTTTTTATTACTTTGTGTTTCCCTGAAAAGTTCCTTATAATTTGTAAGATGCCACATTCGAGGTCAGTCAAACTGACTGGGTTTATGTCAGCGTGCTTTGACTCCAGGTCTCTTTATAGATGCTTTCCTTTGCATGTTCGGGAAGCTGTACTCTGTCTCTGCCTTAATTCCAAGGACAGCCCGGAATTTAGTTCAAAAACACCAAAACTCCCGTCGTGAGTTTGTTTTCTGAGTTCTCTTCCAGGGCAGCCACTGAATTCTTTCCTCTTCCTGAAGTCCTGGATCCCACCCAAACCTATGTTTTAAAGGGCTCATGGGTCTTCTTTTTCTTTTTTTTAATGTATTTTAATTGTCTTTTTACAGAGAGGAATAGAGAGTTAGAAACATCGATGAGAGAGAAACATCGATCAGCTCCCTCCTGCACACCCCCTGCTGGGAATGTGCCCGCAACCAAGGTACATGCCCTTGGCCGGAATCGAACCTGGGACCCTTCAGTCCGCAGGCCGCCGCTCTATCCACTGAGCCAAACCAGCCAGGTCAGGGTGGGCTTGTGGGTTTTCATAGAGAAGCTGAGAAGTGTAAAATTTAACCCATTGTACGCCATGAGTGTCTGAAGACGCAAGCGACGGACCTTCCCCACATGCCATGTGCATCTATTAAAAAAGAAAACTGTTTTCCCTAAGTGGCAGCGCTGACCAACTTTAAAGTCATTTTTCATGAGAATTTTCAGCTGAAAATATTCAAGAACACCCGAATTGTAATATATTTATTTTCATAATATTCATTGCAAATTGATTTTTTAATTAAATTCAAAATATCGTGGCATGCGGGGATGGTTTCCGTTTTGGACGTGTGGTAGTTAACTGGTTAACAGAAGTTAGGGTATCCATTGGTTTGCTAAGTGTGAGCTAAAGTCGGACTTTAAGGAGCATGAGACCCTGAGGTTTGGACGCAGGCTTACATGGATGTTTGGAGAGATTTCATGTTCTCAGTTCAGAGTGGCCACGTCCTAAATGAAGAAGCCACACTCGCAGATTCCTGGGTGGGGAGGCCAGCCGGACAGGCCGTGTGCTCCGTCTGCTCAGCCCCTCCATGCCGACCGACGTCTGGGTTCATGTAACCTGACTGATGGAAAAAGGAATGTATTCTGTCAATGGTGGTCGGAACCCCTGCGTTTTTGAACTGGCCCCTTGCTATTTTTAGACATGATATCAACACACATGAAATGCATTCCCTACTTAATGGAATTTTCATGCAATACTTGTGGGTTCATGGGTTGGAGATGCGTGTTTACAGAAAATGACAGATCATTAATCCAAGAATCTCCGGGCGCGACTCGGCAGCAGGCGCGATGACAGCAATTCCTCAGGACTCGGCTCCTCGTCGTGACCTCATCTGCTCGTCAGCTGACTGTCCCTCATAAACTCCTCAGTAAGGGCCCACCTACGCCAGCTTCAGCAGCCACGGCCTCTAATCTAGCTGGAAGTGACGGTTCTTGATGCTATAATTGTGCCCTTCAAATTTGCCTCTCTCATGAATAATATTTAAATACATAAACAGGTGTTCCATGCACACTGTGAGGATTTCTCTCCACAGGCAGGTAGAATCGGTGGGTTATACTCTATACAGCATAGAATTTTTTATTAAGATTATATACTACGTATTTTAGAGAAGGTTCACGGCAAAATAGAGGGGAGTGTATAGAGATTTCTCATGTGGCCCCAGCTCCACACAGGCACAGCCTCCCTCCATCAGCATCCCCACCAGTAGGACATTTGTTACAGCTGAGGAGCCTGCACTGACGCCTCGTCACCCAGAGTCCATGGTGTGAGTGAGGGGTCACGGTGTTGCACATTCTATGGGTTTAGACAAATGTATGATGACATCATTATAGCATCACAAATGGTTTCCCTGCCCTGAACATACTGTGCTCTGCCTGCCCATCCCTCCTTCCCTCACCCCTGCTAACCACTCATTTTTATTATCTCCATAGTATTGCCTTTTCCAGAACGTCGCATAGTTGGAATCACAATATGCCACCTTCTCAAGTTTTTCTTTCATTAGTCATATGTATTTAATGTTCATGTATGTTGTCCAGCTGGCGTGGCTCAGTGGTTGAGCATCGACCTATGAACCAAGGAGGTCACGGTTCCGTTCACAGGCAGAGACACATGCTGGGCCATAATGATGACAATGATGCGAAGTTATGACAAGTCAGTGACAGGATGAAAGTTATCGATTGTTACTAGTGTTCAGTGGACAGGTCCCCACATCCATCTCTGTCAGGCTGGGCATCCCAGCTGCTATCCCCATGGGTGCCTTCACGTCCAGGGCAGGCTCCCTCTCTTCACGGTTCTCTCCCCGCCTCTCCCCGCACCCTCCCCAGATACCCCGGGCTTTTCAACAAGTTCTGTGGCAGCTGGAGATGCGGACTTAACGGAGGGCGTGTGACACGGAGGCAGCCCAGACGGCACACGTTCAAGCAAAGTTTGGTCCTGCAGCTCTGTGAGCAGTGGGGACGTCACAGGAATGAAACACAGCTCAGGTAGAAACAAGGTCACAGTGAGAGCAAGTTCTTAACACGAGAAGAAAGCCTGGCTCTGGAGGGTTAATTCTGAGACATTTTGAAATAGACATTATGAAATTTTAAGAGAATTGACATTAATCACAGGAAATTTTATGTTCTTTTTATATTTTCCCCCCCAGATTATCTTTGAGAGCATGCCCACCAGGTCACATAGCCCATCAGAGTGACTAGGGGTCAAAGGGCACGCCTTATAGTTTAGAAGACTATGGGACCGCTGATGCAGTGCGGTCATTTCCAGATTACTTCCTAGGACTTAATGGGTCATAATTGATGGGAGGAATGTGCGCTGGCACTCCATTTTCACTAGGATAATGGTAATTTTTCAGTAATTGCTCTTTCTTTTTAATGGGATGGATTTCTCAGCATTATTTCTTTTTTATTGAATTTACTGGAGTGACATCGGTTAATAAAATTGTCAGCATTATTTCTGCCTCGAATTTCTATTCAAGGCCAACATGCAGAGAAATATATTAATTGATGGTTGTAAAGGTTTCTAACTTTGAATATAAGATTTAATCTTACCTGCATTTCAGATACGCTGAAGGAATAATGACTGGTAACAGGAGTCACCAAGGTGAGAGAGCTCACAAACATTCGTAGGTCTGTCTCTCCGGAGCTCCCCACCAGCAGTCACGACAGGATATCCTCCACCCCAACGCTTCCATGCCCGCCTCCCAGCGCAGCCACTCCCTTCCCAGCCTGGTAAGCAGGGTCTGTGACTGACCCGCCTGGCTCCTGCCTGACCCTCTGGGCCACCCCCGTCCTCTTCCTGCTGGAAACAGCTCTTACTCCTCTAATAATCAGACGTGATCATCATCAGATCTAACAATCGGATCCTGGCAATTAAAAGTTAGCTATCAAAATAGTAAGAGTTGTTGTGCAGTTTGGGAAGGAAGAAATAAACTGTCTTTCCTCACAGAAGATATGCCTATTTGTGTAGAAATGCCAAAGACTCAAGAACAACAATCTCCTGGAACTGACATGGCTACAGCACGGGCTGCAGGGCTCACACTTAATGCACAAAAGCCATCACTTTCCTACACACCAGCGGGAACCACTGAAATCTGAAATTAACAACCCAACGCCATGGGCATAAGCACCCAAATAAGGAGAAACGCTGAGACCTAAGACTAAGAAATGTACAAAATAAATGTAAGGAAAACCCCCTCACTCATGAAAAGAGTCAGAGACGACCTGAATGGATGCAAAGATGGTCCATGTTCCTGGGGAGGCGACTCAATATTGACCAGATGTCCGTTCTTCCCAACTCGACCTATAGATTCAATGCAATCCAACCAGATTCAAGCAAGTTGGTTTGTGGCTATCGACAGAATGATTCTGAAGTTTCTATGGAGAGAAGCCACGTGCCCAGAGGGGCCAGCACAGTATTGAAGGAGGAGAACAGAGTGGAGGGCCTGACACTCGGGATCTTGACTTATTATAAAGCTGCCGTGACCGGGGGGGGGGGGGGGGGGGGGGGGGTGCGGTTGTTGGTGAAATGATGGACAAGCAGAGCAATGGGACAGAGCAGAAAGCCCGAGCAGACCCCATAAATACAGTCACTTGATCTTTGACAGGCGCAGAGGCAGCACAACGGAGAAAGGACAGTCCCTTTAGCCACGGGAGCCGGAAAAACTGGATAGCTTCTTACAAAAATAAAGCTAGACACAGACCTCACACCCGGCACAGAATTAACTCAAAATGGATCATAGACCTAAATGTGAAACGCAAAATTACAAACTCCAAGCAGATAGCATAGGATAAAACCGAGATGACCGTGGGTATTGGGATGTCTTTGTAGATACAACATCAAAAGGGCTCTTGGTCACGGATGCCCATGCGTGGCTGTGGATGACAGAAGCCATCACAGGCGAGGCAGCTGGTCGACCAGACCATTTCAGACGGAACAGGAGGCAGTGCAGATAAACCGTGAGGGTCTGGTGGCAGGTGCAGCTGCAGGCAGGACAGCCTGGGAGAGGCCATGACAGGGAAAACCAGAGGCCGGGAAGCGGTGATGGAGCCAGGAGGGCTCTGGAGAGCAGTTCTTCCCTCAGGGGCTCGGAGACCCAGGCTGCTCTTCCCCAGGAACATTCCCCCACACTGACCTCCCAGGGGAGCGCATTGCAGGTAGAACGCAGGCAAAGAGGTAAATTATTACCCTCCCCTCCCCAAGAGGGGACAGGCGATTGAGCGGCTTCCAGGCGGGCCTGGGAGACATGCCCAGGGTCGGGGGTTGTCTCATGCCCTTCCTGGCCCGGCAAACAGAAAGCTCAGTGACTTCAGAGAGACTGGGTTCTTTAACCCGTGTGTTCAGAAAGCATCCATCTTCCTGTGGGGCTGAAACCCACATCCCAGAAGGGCAGGAGGGCAGAGGAATAACCTTACATTTAGTGCCAGCGGCTGAGCCCCATCTGGCACTCGCCTCCGGGCCTGAATAGAGGGATCATGACTTTATTTGCTGAAAAGAACTCCGACTGCCCATCCCATTCAGCAGGAGGTGCGGCCCACAGCTCATTTGTTTAAAACAACTTCAGCCCAGAGAAGGCGGGGATTGCAGAGCAATGCCTGAGATGGCAGCGATGACAGACGCTCATTTTCCGCCTGCAGAGTAACTTATTTGGGGAAGAGCTCGCTTTTATTCTCGGGGGAGGAAATGGACGCACTGTGCTCTAACGCTCTTAAATCCTTGCAGTGGTGATACCAGCACGGTGTCTTCCAAACGGGCCTCTGTGCTCAGGCTCACAGCTTAGTGCCAGCGTCTGGGGATCCTGAAGCTTCTCGCGCGTTTCCACGGCAGGGAAGTGTTCTGAACACAGGTTATATTTGAAGTGATCCCTGAAGATGCACCGTGAGTTTTCTGTTCCTCGTCCATCGGCACTGCAAGCTCACAGAGCTGGTGTTCACTTTGCAGTTCATTGGGAGGATTACATTCAGGGTGAACCTCGCCCCGTCTCCCATCCTGTGGCTGCGTTATTTGGCAAACGCCCCGTGAAGCCTCCTCTCTCCAGGGTCCAGGCTTGGGGCTGGACCAGTGCCATGTGCTCAGCAGTCTGGTGAGGAAGCTGCAGGTCGCCACGGCCACAGCATCACAGCTTCCCCTCCTGCCACGAAAATCACCTCTAGGCCTCCCTTCTCCCTCCCTCCCTTATTCCCTCCCTCCCTCCTGTGTCCTCAGCCTGAGAGGGACCATCACACGGGAGCTGGGCTCACAGGACACTGAGCCTATGGCCTCGTGGTCCTGGTGTCTCTGTGGATGGAGGGAGGGGCGAGGACTCGTGGGCAGGCAACTTCTCTGGGAGGGAGAGCTGCCTGCAGGAGGTGGTCACAGGTCACACCCGGACACAGCTCTTGTGATGGCCTCTGGCCTCCAGCCTCCGTCCTGGGTGTGTGCAGCCTCCTCTGCCTTGGCCTTAAATAGACGTTTTTAAGAATCAGAGCCAACTGTCATGGATACAATTGCATTATGAGTCTGCGATGTACAGTTTAGAATTATGCCGTGGCTGGCTGACTCGGTTGCAGTCGGGCATGAATGACAGTGGATGCCCCTAGCTGAGCCCTAGATAACGGGGACTCGGTCCTGCTGGGCTTTGTGTCAGGTTCTCTCCCTCGGGGTCTGATGGGCAGTAAATCCAGATACTCATGTTTCTATCAGCAACGGCTTGAATTCGACTAAGGCTGCAAACTTCACTGACTTCCTTGCAGTTGCTGTTTGATGATGACGGCTGTGACGATAGGGGCTGCTCCTGGCCTTGGAGGGTCGGGGGGCGAGCTGGCGTGCTGTTCACAGAGCAGGGGGCGGGGCTCGACCCAGGATTCGGACACGGAGGGAAACGGGTGCTGCTTCGTGGCGGGGGTAGCCTGTGCTTCTGGGCTTATTTCCTGAGACTTATCCCCGCCAGCTTCACTCACATGTAAGTTAGGCCGACTTGAGTGTGCACGACCTTGTCCTGCCGTCCTGGGATCCCTCTGGGCTCAGAGCAGAAGGGGAACCAGCTCGCAGCTGGCAGCGCCCGGGGACGCGGAGCCCAGCGCGTGCCCAGCAGCGGCCCTGGTGTGAGCTGACGCTGAGGGGCGCGCGGGTGGCGAGGAAAGGGGCTTCTGCGCTCCTCCACCCGCAGCTCCCCGACAGCGGGCCTAGTCCACCGCCCACAGGCCTCCAGGCGCCCCAGGCCCCGCTCGGCGAGCCCGCCCGCACCTGGGGAGCGCGCCCCTCCTCCCGGGGCGGTAGGCGGGGCTCAGGGAGGGGGCGGGGCTCGCGGTTGGCGGGCGGGGCGGGGGCGGAGCTGGCGGGCGGGGAGCAGTGCTTTGGCCCCCTTCCGCCTCGGGCAGCCGAGCGGGAGCCGCAGTCGAATGGGACGCGAACGCTGCGCACGCGGGGCTGGTGCTCGCGATTGGTGGGCGGAGCTCGGGGAGGGGCGGAGCTGGCGGGGGCGGAGCTGGCGGGGGCGGAGCTGGCGGGCGGGGGGCGGAGCTCTGGGCCCCCTTCCGCCGCGGGCAGCCGAGCGGGAGCCGCAGCCGAGTGGGACGCGAACGCTGCGCCCGCGGGGCAGGTGGGTGCTCGCGCGGGGCCCAGGACTGAGCTCGCCCGGCCCGGAGCGCGGCCCCGCCGCGTGGGAGGTGATGATGGCGACAAACCCACGCCCCCGGCCGCCTCCCGCGGGCCCCCGAGCCGCCTGCCGGTGCCCGTACGGGTGAGGGAGCCCTCCGCGCCTCTCCTGACGTGGGGCCCCCTTTTGTCCCGCGCCCCCCCTCACCCGCGCCCCCGGGCAGCGCGGGGCGCTGGCTCTGCGGAGCTGGGGTCTGGGTTCGCCCCCGTTTCTCTGTGAGCGTCCCGGGGCCACCGCCTGGCGGGCCGGGTGCGGAGGTGCCACCTGGAGGGTCGCGGGCGCCTTCCCGGCCAGGAACTCGGGGCTCCTAGCACCGGCTTCCGCGTCTCTTCTTGTCTGCCCCCCACCCCCCATTTTGAAATAACTGAACTTGCGTGAGGAAGAGCCGACATGCGGCTCAGACCTCCGTGAAAAGTTGGTGGAAACGGTCAAGTTGCCACCCGCAGCCCGTGTCCTGGAGGCAGTTAGGAAAGAACCGAGTTCCTGCCGCCGCGGTGACCCCCACCCACCCACCCCCGCGGGGCCTGAGTGACAGTGCCCAGACCCCGGCAGGTGGGGAGCTTCCTGCAAGGTGCTGTTTGTCACATGCCTCTCAGCCGGGCGTAGAGAGCACACACTCACACTCACACACGCGCGCGCGCACACACACACTCACACACTCACCTGTGCACAGGCGGTGCCCCTCCGTCCGTTCCCACCCGCATGGGCCGCAGCACCCTCGCCGGCACCGTGGGCAGCCGGTCTGTTCAAGCCTTTGCAGCTGAGCCCGCGGTGCGGGGGCGGCTCCCCTGGGGACGGGCCGGTGCCGTTGGAAGCAGCTGCCGCTGAGGGCGCGGAGCGGCTGAGGGCAGAAAGCGCTGCTTGGGTTTGGAAAGGAGCGCTCCCGGCGGGAAAGGTCTCGCTGTCCTCCTGTGGTTGCAGCGGGTTTGTCCCGCGCGGAACTCACCGCGCGGATGCGTGTTGGCAGTCACTCCAGTTTTTACAAAGAAATGAACGGCAAGGCCCCCCAATACGCTCCGTGAGCGACTGTGGACTCCGTGGGCGCTGGCTCTGGAGCGCGCCGCCAGGGGGCGCTGGCCGCCCCTCGGCTGCAGGATGGGGTTCGTGCTGCTGGTGGGTTTTTTGTTTTTGGGGTTTTTTTATTTTTTTATTTTTAATTAAATCTTTATTGTTCAGATTATTACATTTGTTCCTCATTTTTCCTCCCCATAACTCCCCTCCTCACAGTTCCCGCCCCACCCTCCGCCCTCACTCCCCACCCAATGTCCTCATCCATAGGTGCACGATTTTTGTCCAGTCTCTTCCCGCATCTCCCACACCCCTTTCCCCCCCAAGAATAGTCCATTCCCTTTCTATGCCTCTGATTCTATTATAATCACCAGTTCATTCTGTTCATCAGATGATTTATTCACTTGATTCTTAGATTCACTTGTTGATAGATGTGTATTTGGTGTTCATAATTTGTATCTTTACCTTTTTCTTCTTCTTCCTCTTCTTAAAGGATACCTTTCAGCATTTCATATAATACTGGTTTGGTGGTGATGAACTCCTTTAGCTTTTCCTTATCTGTGAAGCTCTTTATCTGACCTTCAATTCTGAATGACAGCTTTGCTGGATAAAGTAATCTTGGTTGTAGGTTCTTGGTATTCATCACTTTGAATATTTCTTGCCACTCCCTTCTGGCCTGCAAAGTTTCTGTTGAGAAATCAGCTGACAGTCGTATGGGTATTCCCTTGTAGGTAACTGAGTTTCTTTCTCTTGCTGTTTTTAAGATTCTCTCTTTATCTTTTGCTCTTGGCATTTTAATGATGATGTGTCTTGGTGTGGTCCTCTTTGGATTCCTTTTGTTTGGGGTTCTCCGCGCTTCTTGGACCTGTAAGTCCATTTCTTTCACCAGGTGGGGGAAGTTTTCTGTCATTATTTCTTCAAATAGGTTTTCAATATCTTGCTCTCTCTCATCTTCTGGCACCCCTATAATTCTGATGTTGGTACGCTTGAAGCTGTCCCAGAGGCTCCTTACACTATCCTCGTATTTTCGGATTCTTTTTTCATTTTGCTTTTCCGGTTGGGTGTTTTTTGCTTCCTCGCATTTCAAATCATTGACTTGATTCTTGCGCTCCTCTGGTCTGCTGTCGGGAGTCTGTATAATATTCGTTATTTCAGTCCGTGTATGCTTAATTTCTAGTTGGTTCCCCAATATAACATCGAGGGTCTCATTAGTTTTCTTGTAGATCTCATTAAGTTTATCGGCGGCTTCTAAACAGTTCTTGAGAGACCTTAAAAGTGTGGTTCTGAACTCTATATCTTCCATTGACAATTTTGTCCTGTTTCTTTGTCTCCGCATTTTGTTATGCTTCCTTGGTGCACCCCCTAGTGGTCTTTGTGCGCAGTCTTATAGTTAAACCTTGATTGTTGTAGCTAATACCAGGGAGGGTTTGACCTCCAGGCCAAGTGGCTGTGAGAATCAGCTGTGTCTGCAGTGAGAGAACTTCTGTCCTCTAGGGAGGTGCTAATCTAGCCTTTGCCTGAGGCTATCTGGCAAATGCCTCTGTGCAGGGCTTGGGCGGGGCTGGGTGGGTCGCACAGGATCAACAGGGTGGGCCGGAGAGAGCAGTTATGGCGGCTCTCAGTCCTGTCCCCAGGGGCTCTGCCTCTCTGAGTCCCAGCAACCGCTGCAAACCTCGGAGAGAAAGCTGCACTCGCTCTGACCGAAGCCAGACAGTCCCGCTTCCCCCGTTTGAGTCTGGGTCCCTAAAGACTCGCCTGTATCTGGAGCTCAGAGTCTGCGACTCCCTCCCGATTGAAAACGCCAACCGCACCCTCCGCCGGCCAGCCCGCTCCACGCACTCCGCACCTCAGAATTTGACTTCAGCACTGCGCCTCCTCTGAGTGTCCGTATGCGTTTCTCTTTCCTCCTAGTTGTAGGACTTCCACTCAGCCAGCGTTCCTGTGGTTCTGGGTGATGTCCGTTCCGTTTTTTAGTTTCACTTTTGAAGTAGTTGCTCAAGGCAGCAAACTCCGGCGTTAACCTATGCCGCCATCTTGGTTCCCAAATCTTGTTTTTGTTTTTAAATTTTTCTTAATTTATTTTCTGTAGCCTGCAGTCTTTCTTTTTAAAATGTATATGTATATGTATATATTTAATTATTTATTGTTGAAAGTTTTACATGTCTCCTTTTCCCGCATTGACCTCTCCCCGCCGCCCCCCAGCACATGTCCCCTCCCCCCAATTGTCTGTGTCCGTTGGTTATGCGTATATACGCACGTCCTTTGGTTCATCTCTTACTCCCCGCTTCCCTCTGAGGTTTGACAGCCTGTTCCATGCTTCTAAGTCTCTGGATCTATTTTTTTCATCAGTTTATTTTGTTCATTATATTCCACAAATGAGTGAGGTCATGCGATATTTATCTTTCTCGGACTGGCTTATCTCGCTTAGCATAATGCTCCCCAGGTCCCTCTGTGCTGTTGCAAATGGTGAAATTTCTTTCTTTTTTTACAGCAGGGTAGTATTCCATTGTGTGGATGTACCATAGTTTTTAACCCACTCATCTGCTGAGGGCACTTAGGCTGTTTCCAAATCTTAGCTATGGTAAACTGTGCTGCTGTGGACATAGGAGAGCCTTGACTGTATGATACAACCTGCGTGACCTGTATTTGCAAGAAGTTTTATCAGCATCGGACACCAAGGATTAGAATAATGACACAGCATGGGAAGAGCAAGAATAACTTTTTGTTTTCAGAAATGCTGGGTGCTTAATGCACCACCCTTGAACTCCAGTGGATGGGAAGGTTCAGGTTCCCGGTTATTGAAAACGAATCTGTTAAGTATCCTGTTCGCACATCTGTCTTTAAAAACATGAACATCTGTAGCTACAGTCACAGCTTAAATAGCTGAAAAATGGCCCTGTATATTGACGTCCTATGAACCTCTCCTGGCTGTTCATTTTTACTTGAATGATTGGGGTCTAGACTCATTTTCTTATTAGTCACTCTCCGTGACATCATTAAATTTGCATAGTCACATAATCATTTCAGTTAAGAAAGAGAGCTTAGTGCTTCTAATTAGAAAAGTGATATCAAAGAAAGCTGTTTAAGACCCAGTATATTTCTAGTCAAATATTTTTTTTCTGATATAAAAAATACAACACATTCTGAACAATGGCTGCTTGTGTGAATAATGGGAATTTGGGCAGATTTAAATGTCTCTTGTTCGGCATAGGAATGTCTTTCCCCCCGTGGTGGCTGTTCCCTGTTCCACATGCTGCTGAGTTAAGGGAGCCCATACGCCCGTGTGCCTGGCCATCTGCATTCCCGTGGTGGAGCCACTGGTGGAGAGCCGTCCCTGCAGCGTGTCCTGCGTGTAGGTTGGATTTGTACTGAGCGCATTTTCGGATTTTGACTAAGCTGCTTCCGTGGAAGGGGCTGGAAGCATTGAAGGGCCTGAGGCAGGGGTGTGCTGTCCTAGTGAGGGCGTGTGGTTGTAGGAGACACTCCCTGGTCTCCTGGGCGACGTGCTGTCCGTTGGTCTTACGCTTTGGGGACACGTTTCTCGTCCTTGCTGACTCGTCTTCGATTTCAGTGGTGGGATTTCTGGTGAGGTCTGTGACATCACAAACAATACTCCCTTGTTTTAATGTGGGGAACAGCCCTGTCTGGTTTGGCTCAGTGGATAGAGTGTCGGCCTACAGACCGAAGGGTCCCAGGTGCGATTCTGGTCAAGGACACATACCTTGGTTGCAGGCTCCTCCCAGGCCAGGGCCCTGGTCGGACTTGTGCAGGAGGCAATACTTAAGTATATTCCAGGGAAGAAACACATTCCATGAGCTACACATGAAGACATTTAGCTGCTCTGTAACTGGGGTGGGAGGAGGAGATGCTGAGTTGAGTGAGACGAATAAATGAACACATTTGCATCCAGTTCCCTTACTGTGAAGTGGGCGTATTGGCCCCTTTCCTGGGGTCTGTCCCTCCCAGGCTGTGCCCGGAGCTCTGAGCACCTGGTCGCTGCCGCCACCTGCTTCCACCTCCAGCCTCCACCCCTGCCCAGACCACAGACCTGCCTGGCCCACCCACAAGCCCGCCTCTTCCTCTCCTTCCTCCCCAGGATCTCGGAGCACACGGAGCTTCTGTTGTACGTTCTCCTCTTTCCACACTTGTAGCCAGGTGTCCTCCCTCCTCTGGTTTACATCGTTCCCTGCCCCCCATCCACCCAGACGCCCCGCTGGGCCTTGGCCACTCGGCTCAGACCCCCGCGTCTGCCTCCTGCTTGGCCGATGAACTCCCATTTCCAAAACCAGCATCGCAGCCTCAATCCTGAAACCGGGTTTTCTCCCGTGTTCATATGTCAGGATGCCAGCATCACCCACATGCTTATGCCACCATCCAGGCCATGGCTGCGTCAAACTCCCGATGCACGGGCGTTCCTTCCGCTGGCTGGGCCTTTGCATGTGCTGCTTCCTCTGCCTCCACGTCCACCCCGCCCTCACCCCTGCCCCACAGCCGAGCCAGCTCGTTTCTAGTCCCTGTCACAGCCAGCCCCTCCCTGGCAGCTGTTCACCCCCTCCCGCTGCGGAACCCGGCGCTGTCCGGGACGCCGTGGCTTAGATCCGGGCTAGTCCCCTGGACTCGTCTCTGTCAGCGCTGCCTGTGAGTGAGTGGGACTCGCCCTTTCTTTCAGAAGCTGAGACGGAGTCAGTTACATGCCTGGCACTTCGTAGCGGGTACCTACAGGGTGTCCCCCAAAATGTGCACACGCTGTTTTCTGATAGCTTCATGGCTGTTTCTTTCTTTTCAGATTTAGACCATTGGAATGAATACTTATTTGAAGTGTGGATGTGTTGTGGGGACACCCTGTACATACCAGTTGAATCAATAAATATTTATCTGAATGGAAGGTATGCATTCTGTGACTAAGAGGGAGTAAGTCCCTTTTTTGGCTTTTCTCCTGAGAATTTTATGTTGGCGATTAGCTATTTTGGGTTTGGATAAAATAGTATCTTTATATTTTTATAACAGGTACATTTCAATATCCATTTTACAAATCAACATAACTGTTCATGGTAAAACATAATTTTGTCCTGTGGAATATTATTATCCTTAATGATTCAGATAATTATACTTCCTGGTGAATATTATTACCCTTCATGATTTCAGATAATTATACTTCAGCAAATGGCTCCATCCGTTTGAATTTTCACACTGTAATGACCTTCCGTGTTCACTCTATGAAATGACCCCGCAGACCTTCCCCGGGGGCGGTGAGACCCAGGTGAGCTAGGGAACAGGTCCACTGTGCGGGCCAGCACAGCCTCACATGGTTCTGACGAAGGGAATTCGCATCTGGTTTGAGTCCTGAAGTTGTCCCGGTCCCTGTAGCAGGAGAGAAACCCCGGGCTCTGCCTGTGGGTGGGAACGCTGGGGGACCCGCTGCCTGGGCGGGGCCCCGGTTCCTCGGCCCGGAGGCTTTCCCTGGCGCTGGGGACCTCCTGGTGCTAGAATCGCGTCCTTGGTCATGAATGTGCACACACAGGCGTGTCTGAGCTCCTGCTGGGAGCCAGGCTCCGTGCTGGGAACTGGACGAGACGGGACCCCCGGACGGAGGCCCAGGCCGGATGCCCAGGAGCCGCGTGTGGGATCTCGTCCTCCCAGAGGAAGCCGCCAGGACCCACGGCTGTTTTCACGTGAACCCGGTCGGGCCCAGAACAGTTTCGTTGCTAATGTCTCTTCACACGTTTCTCCTGGAAGGAGCCCATTGTTTTGCCGCTAAGGATGTGTTCTCTTTATTTTTATTTATTTATTTTGGTTAATTCTCCTCTGAGGATATTTTTCCGTTGATTTTCAGGGAGAGTGGAAGGGAGGGGGAAAGACAAAGAGAAACATTGATGTGAGAGAAACATCGATTGGTTGCCTCCCGTACGTGCCCGACCAGGGCCCAGCCGACGCTCCATCCACAAGCCAAACCGGCCAGGGCTGCTCTCCTCTTCAGAGGTAGTTCCCTGTCACGAAACTGCAAGAAGAGGAGCAGATCAGTCCCAGGTCACGCAAATGTGCTAAGTGACTTTCCACGGAAAGATCTTAACTCTAATGTCACACGTGTAACTTTCTATCCATCGGGTGCCCACGGAGTGCTGCCCCTTTTAACAAAGTCACTGCTGACGATTCCACAGAGACAGTAATTGCATTGAAATTATATTCGATTACATAACTATGAAAGTATCATGTCACTTTGGGGCTAAGAAGTAGATACATCATTACTCAGAATTCCTAACAGACACCCTTTAACATCCGCTCATTTTGTAATCTTAGAGTCCGTGGAGGCATCTGCGGTTTTCATGGAGCTTGTCGATTTAAGTGAAAAGCTTGCAAGTACAGACAAGTCAGATTAGCCTCCTTTCTAGTTAGCGTAGACTCTTAACCGCATGTTACTGCGTCCAATGTGTTGGACCGAGCTTTCAATTACAGCTCAGTCTGAGGTTCCTCTTTATCAGTGAGCAGATTCGGGGAGACGATTTGCATAGTAAACACCAGGACAGAAGAAACAGCCTCCTCGAGAAACGCACAGCATCTGGTGACGAGTAATTCCCGGGAAATGTTTGCCGCCTACAGATCTGCGAGGAAGGCGTGACCATAAGGACACATCATGTTTCTGAGTCGTCGGGACTCTGCCAAAATGGGGAAAAACAACATATTTTGGATGCTAATCCCCCGTTTTTATCCTGTGTTTCATAATTAAATCGATGACAAAAAGAAGTTCTGGTTTATCACCCACTTTAGCAAGAACACAATTCCTGCAAAGCTCACTTCTCTACCAGCAGCTCATCCCACACGGGAGCCCGCCAGAGCCGTCTGGCGAAGTGCGACGAGGGGCAGACCTGGTGTTACTGTCTTGTAGTAAATAGAAGTAAGGGATGTGGTGAAAGCCTGTGTTAGTATGTGACATCACACAAAAATACTTCGTTTTTCTCGAAAGGCGAAGGGTGAGATACTGAGGGATAGAACGTCACCGACCAGACCCGCGTCCCGCTGATGCACTCCACGCCGGAGCCCCTCTCGGCCCCTGGCTTTCTAAGCGCCAGTCAGCCCCGCAGGAGCAGGGCTTCTGGTGTGTGTGTGTGATTTTCTGTATGACTTTCCCAGGATGAAAGAATTTGTAAAACATGCCACACCTGACCTTAGTCAGGGCACTGGCCTCTTTCCCTCAGATTGTCAAATAAAGAACAACAATAGCCATTCTGGTCTGAATGAATCACAGTCTGCCCTTTTTTGTCAGATCAGCCAAAGACACAATTGTTGGTGCGCCGCAGAACTCAGGGGTGAGTGTACGTGCCATGTGGCGAAGGAGGCTGGCCGCCGCGCTCAGGCTTTCAGGGCTGAAGTTTGCATCTGGGCGCCTTCCTGCCGGTCAGATTCCGACGCCCCCCAGGCTGCTCGTCGAACGTGAGTTTTATCAGGTGCTGCCTGGTCTCCTGCGGCTCAGCTTTCCACACCCAGAGAGTTTGCATCTGACGAGGACGCGTGGCCCTGGACCAGGCTCCTGAACAAGTGCCAGTAGCTGTGACCCCCTTGGACGCACACGCCATCACGGCGCAGTGACGGCCAGACATGGGCACCTTCCGTGTCCTGTCTGGTTCCCTGTGTCCAGTGTCCTTCACCCCTCACCCCTTTTCTACCCACCAGAGCCACACATGCGCTCACATGGGCACACACAAACACACGCACATGCAGACCCACACGTCGTGCACACGTCACATGCATGTGCAGACACCCGCATCCCCAGTGGGACCCCTGGGCTCCTCACTGAGCCACCAGCTCTGAGCCCGAATTGCTGTCTTTCCATGGATTTGGCAGTCACTGGCCTGTGTGGGCGGAGCCCTAAGCAAAACCCAGGCTTCTCCTTTCCTTGAATTTTCTTTTTAAATTCACACACAAGTCTTCATCTCGTGTGAGGTGGCTTGAATATGAAGTAGGCTTAGAGCTACTTACCAGGGAAAGGAACTGGTTTCCCCAACTTTCCTTTGAGAACAATCGGCGTTCCGAAGCTGTGCCCACTTGTACATGCGGGTACAGAGGCACGGGCATGGCTAGCGTGACCTCTGCCCTCGGCCAGCTGCTGCGTGTGCGTCTGTCACACGTAGGACACACTGTGGACCACCAGTTCCCTCGGGCTTGTGGGTGAAAGTCAGGAGACAGCCGTGCGTCGGGTAAATGGGAAAGGTCACTCCAGTGGCCGCATCGCAGAATTGGGGCGCTCATCCCACAGGCAGTTTACAGCCCTGTGAACAGTCAGGCGAGAAGCTGCCTCCTGGTGGCTGGTCCTCAGAACTTCAGTGGGAAGCGCGCTTCTGGGCGCTGATGCTATAGGGACGCGGGACCCCGCTGGGCGATGACGTCTTCGGTGGGGCCCCACAGGAGCCCGGGTGTCGCTCCTGGTCATGACCCTCACTGTCTCACAGAATCATGGTGTTGAGGTGGGCAGACATCACCGGCTTCCTTGTCAGGAAGGGACAGTGGACGGGGGAAAGGATGGTGCTCGGACGTCCAACCAGGTTCTTCTGAGAAGCAGAGCTCAGAACAGGACAGGGAAGTGCCTTTCGGTGCTTTGCTTTATTGTCTCTGGGGGTATGTGTTATAGGACGATGTCTTGTAGAATGCACATGTGTATTGCTCTGCAAATAACGTTAGGACATGTGCCCCGTGCCCCTGGGGATCACAGCTGCCTGCAGAGGGAGGGGGGCATGGCCGGAATGGAACAGCCACCTGCTGGGGCGGGAGGGCACGGAGCCGGGGAAGGGGGTGTGCAGGGCTGTCCGAGGAGGGAAGGGAGCTGTCAGCGTTTGCAGGCGGCAGGGGACTGCACCAAGCCCTGGCTCCCAGCCGGGACGGGGGTGCACGGGCTGCAGTGGGGTTCCCCCCCACCCGCAGGGCTTTACCATCCCGGTCACTCCCTGTGTCGTCCGCAAGGATGGAACTCCCTTACGTGGCACATCAGGAAACTGAGGCCAGGGGGTGAGGTCGATCCTCCGAATGGGCGCAGTCTGTCACGTGGGGCTGTGTTCCTGCCCTGACCATGGCACATTGATGTATGTGCTGCATCGTCGTGTGCTCGTGTGTGCATGTGGGCATTTACTTATGTTTGTGCGTGTGTGAATTGTGTGCGTGTGTGAACTGCATGTGTGACTGCATGAATATATGTGCAAGTGTGTTTATGCATGCACACCCCACATGTGCGGCTGTGTGTGTCCACGTGTGTTTGTGCGTGTGTGTGGTCATGCATGTTTGTGTGTCTACGTGTGTGTGCTTGTGTGTATGCGTAGGTGTGTCTAATACATGGGAAGGGGTGTTTGGAAGGGATAACACAACTGGAGCCGTGGATGGCGTGCAGCGGTGGAGGTTTGTTGGGGCGGCTCACACACAGGGGCATGTGCAGCTCCCTCTGCAGGAGGGCGGAGGCCACACCGCGCAGCTGTGGTGGGGCCTGGGCTGGGGTCTCAGTGACTGGCAGGTGGAGGGGACCTGGAGAAGCCGGGGGAGGGCAGGACGGAGGGTCGCGGTACAGGACCTGTGTGTGTCTGTCACGGGAGAGGGGAAGCAGGTCTGTCTCCTTCAGCACAGACGCGGCTGCTTTTCTGGATCCAGTGCGACTGGGACGCATCTCTCCCAAGTCCTCCCCGGCTCCGTCCACATCCACGGCCCGCCCGCCTCTCCCGAGGCTCTGAGCTGCTCCCGGGGGCGGCGCTGCCTGCTCTCCAGCCCCCCACCCCGGGGTGCTGGGCCCCTGGGCCTGGAGTGTGGGCGCCTCACTGCCGTTTGTCCCACTTTGTGTCTGCAGATGAAAACAGGCTTTACCTTGCTGCTCGACGAGGCGTCTGGAAATGCCTCCGCCGTCCGGCTGAGGCTGACCGGGGAGGTGCTGACACTGCAGAGGCAGGGTGTCGTCTGTGTCAGTGGGAGCAGCCCTGGTGCAAACGTAAGTGCCGCCAGCCAGCGCCCAGTCTGCCCATGGCGTCCAGGTGAGCCAGGGGGCTCAGCACACGGAGCCGCCGAACGCCGCCGCTCAGGGCGGTCGTGAAGGGCCGCTGCCTCTGTTTATATGTATATATAAGCATGTTATTGTAGGTTGCATGTTATTATATATAATTTATATGTAATTTTTATATACTAATTCTAATATGTATTAATATTAATAACAATATACAGTGTTAACATGTTGTTTATTATATTATATATGTTAATATGTTTTATTGACTTTGGAGAAAGAGAGAGGAAGAGAGAGAGAGGGAGAGAAACATCAGCGATGAGAGAGACTCATTATGGATGGAGTCGGCCCGTGGCCTGCCCGGTTGCCCTGGGGAGCGGGGGTTGGTTGTCCACTGGGGCTCATCCTCGGGGACGGTGGTGAGGCGCCCGCCTGGCAGGGATTGCACGGCACAGGGCCTGGTTTGTCTCTTCTGTTCTGGACGCGCCGCCGCAGACGCAGATTTGAAGCGGGGTCGTCACTGTCGTGTGAGCACCGTCGCTGCGTGACCAGTCCTGCAGTTGGACTGAGGAAGCCCGCGTGCACTTGGCGTTCGCTCTGATTGTGCGTTTTAGCCTCAACTTGGTTTGTTTTCTACGTTGTTTGAAGCACAGAACCGTGACGCTTCGCAGACAGCCCGTGGGTGGCCTGGGCCTGAGCGTAAAGGTACGACACGTGCCTCCCGCCCCGTGTGCCTCCGTGGCCTCTTGGCGGGACTGTGACCGCCTCCTCTGTCTTCCAGGGCGGTGCCGAGCACGGAGTCCCTGTCATCATATCAAAGATATTCAAAGACCAGGCAGGTAACAGCAGCCAACACTCCTGTGCTGCATCGACAGCTCCGGGGTGGGGGGGCGGGCTGTGCTACTTAGAATGAAAACTCAGCACCTGCTTACTCTGGAGGCGGTTTACCTGCACTTATTTCTGTGGCTGTATCTTATTTCCTTCCTGACCCCACTGCCCTTGTCCATCTCCACGGGCCACGCAGGCCTGAGAGCGCCCAGCTCACAGGCAGCGTCCCGCCCCTTGGAAGGCGCCGCAGATCCGGCGTTTGAGCGAGCAGGGCGGGTGGGGGGATCTGAGGCCTCGTCAGGCAGTGAGGCGAATGGATGGTGGGAGAAGTCGGCGGTCAGGTCTCTGCCGTGAGTGACATCACGCCTCCAGACGCTGACCCTGCGGAGGGTGAGGGAGGGGCATGGCCTGGAAGTAAAGCGGCCGGGAAGGGACCCTGCTCAGCAGCTGCGGGTTCCTGTGTCGTGTTGGTGTCGACGTGATGAGAAATGGGGTCAGCCGCTCCCATCAGCAGACCCTCCCACTGGAGGAGGAGGCATTGTGTCCACGTCACACATGCCTGCGTCTGGAAAGTAACTCTCGTCCTGGGCTTAAAGTCCGCCATCTGGGCAGCTTAGGGCGGGGCAGCTTGGGAGCCACACCCACGCACACACATGAACACACAATGGACAGCATACATGCTCACATGCTCACAGATGCACACATACATGCATTCACACCCATACTCACACATGTACATACATTCACACGCACACCTGCAGCCACATTTTCACACATGCTCACATTCCCATGCATTCACACATTCCCACAGGTGACACTCACATGTGCATGCACACTCATATACATGTACACACTCACATGTGCATGCACCAACACACTCATATGCACACATACATGGCTCACACTCACACACATGTTCACATTTGCACACGTGACACCTGCACTCACATGTGCACACACTGACACATGTGACACACACTCTAAGCCTTCACAGCAGTTGTGACAAACACGAGGTCACTGACTTCCTGTTGACACTGCCCCTTTGTGCCTTTGCAGCCGACCAGACAGGGATGCTGTTCACAGGAGACTCCATCCTGCAGGCCAGTAGCTCCCCTGCAGCCCTAGCTTTGCTGTGCTTTTGTTTTGGACTTGTCGCCATCAACCCTCCTCCTCAAAACTCTCCATTTGTCGTCTGTCAGGTTAACGGCATCCATGTAGAGAACGCCACCCACGAGGAAGCGGTGAGTGTTCTGCTCTGTCTCTTGTTCTGTTGACCAGATGTTCTTTCGTCCTGTTCTTGTCCCTAAACTTACACTTCAGACACGGAACTTCAGAACCGGACGCTGACAGACATGGTGAGTCGGCGAGGTTGTCACAGGACGGAGCCAACATTCAGCCCTAGCCTGTCCCCCCCCCCCCCCCCGCCCCCATTCCCTGTCAGCTCTCCTGCTCTCAGGCGCCTCCTATCTGGTCAGGGACCTGGTTTCATGTCCTTGAATTTCAATCCATTTAACAAGTACTCAGTCCCCCCATGATCTTCCTCATCAGAAAGGCCCCCTGAGCAGCAGACCAGCCTCCCCAGAGGTTGGAGCACCCCAGCCCGAGCCACCCTCAGTCCTGAAGCGTGGGTACAGACGGGACAGGATTTGTAAAGGGAGGCACAGCGCTCCCCCCTTTGCTGGGATTCCAAGCACAAGGGTCACTGAGCAGTTGACAAAGAACATTGCTCAGGGTCGTAGAACCCCTACCTGTGCACCATACACATCAGACACGTTTACAGTAACCCCACGGTGCCCTTGGCAAACAGGATCGCATGCAGCAAAGGAAACCTGGGATCTAACCCAAAAGTGGACGCTAACACAGAAGATGCGTGTGGGTTCAGCCGCATGGACAAAACCCCGCGTTGCTCAGATAATAACACCATGCAAACGCGATGACTAGCTTCACACACAGTGTTGTCAAGTCCCCACTAATGACTGTTCCTTATATTTTAAGAATATGAAAATTTCAGAGGCACTTGGAGATAACACAGGCCTGATATTGGTCTTGACAGAAGAGAGCGCATTAGTTGAAAATCTCGAATTTTAATAAATCACGGAAAGGAACTAAAATAGTAAGTGTTTTACATGGAGGAGTTTTAAATAAGTAAACTAGTCATGTGAATTTTCTTTGGCTCCTTCATCTGTGTTTTGTTTTTTTAAATATACTTTTATTGATTTCAGAGAGGAAGGGAGAGGGAGAGAGGGAGAAACATCGATGATGAGAGAGACTCATGGCTCAGCTGCCTCCTGCATGCCCCACACTGGGGATCAAGCCCACAACCCGGGCCTGTGCCCTGACCGGGAATCAAGCAATGACCTCCTGGTTCATAGGTCGACACTCAACCACTGAGCCACACCGGTCAGGCCTTTCATCTGTTTTTAAGAGATGGAATACTATTAGCTACTTAAAAACCAATTTCAGGATCAAGTGCTACTTTGAGTGTAAGCTCCGTGATCATCAAATCAGTGGGAGCAGAGAAAGTTGTGGGATCCTGACTTCTGGAGCTGAAAGTGTTTACAACATGTGAAATGTGGAAACTGATTGTCTGGTGGTCCAGTCCCTCATTTCAGAGGAGAGGGTGTGGAGGCAAATAGCGGCCAGAGGAGGGGCCCCTCGTTCCCAGGCAGGATGGGGGGCCCCTCGTTCCCAGGCAGGATGGGGGGTCCCTTGTTCCCGGGCAGGATGGGGGGGGTCCCTTGTTCCGGGCAGAATGGGGGTCCCTTGTTCCGGGCAGGATGGGGGCCCCTCGTTCCCGGGCAGGATGTGGAGGCTAGGGTGCGGTGTGGGTGGCCGGCCTCCACAGTGCACTTCTGCGCATGTCCACGTGTGTGGCTGGCACACAGGACGAGGACACGCTCCGTGACCCCCAGGCTGCGTGTCTCCTCTGTGAGGTTCTCGTCCGCCTCCCGGAGGGCACTGGGGAGGCAGCACCGGCTGCTTGTTGGCTCAGATGAAGGCGAGGAAGTGAGAACATGGCCCAGCTGGCTGCGCGGTGTCTCCCAGGGATGACTCCATGCGCCCGCAAGCCCCTGGGCAGATCGGGCAGGCCTGTGTGTCTGAGGCTTCTGTCCTGGGGGGTAACCCCCGCCCTCAGGACTGGAGAAGCAGGCGCACGTGGAGGATCTGGTGTCGCTCCTGCCGGGTGCGCCGGGTGAAAGAGTGACTCTTTGCTTTCCCGGCAGGTGCACCTCCTGAGAAATGCTGGCAGCGAGGTGACCATCACAGTGGAGTTCCTCCGGGAAGCGCCATCGTTTCTGAAGCTGCCACTAGGTAAAGGGGCGCCCTTGCACCTGGAGCCCCACTGCCCACCCAGCACGTGTCCCCAGGATGTGGCGCCCACATGTGCAGAGAAGGACAGACCGGCCCGGGGGACGCGTCCCTAGGCGTCTGTGTTTGCCTCCACAGACTTGAAGGTCACGCTGCCGATGAGTGAGCTGTCCTTTCTCAAGGCGGCTGCCTGTGGCCATGTGTCTGTGTCCACCCACATGGCACATACTTAGAGACACAGTGTGTGTTTATAATCCCTCTGGGGCCTTGAGAAACCTGGTGTAGGAAGAATGTAGCAGGAAACTTTCCCAGGTGCCTCCCAGCCAGGCAGGCAAGTGGTCTGTGTTGCACATGGATGGACGGTGCTCCAGCGAGGAAGGCCCGTCATAGACTTGTAGCTGTCAGAACCACGGACTCGGCCAGGACCACGCACTCGGCCAGGACCACGGACCCGGCCAGGACCACGGACCCGGCCAGGACCATGGACCCGGCCAGGACCACACACTCCCTCAGGACCACGCACTCGCTCAGGACCATGCACTCGGCCAGGACCACGGACTCTCTGCAGCCCCCATGATGGTGTGAAATTATAGGCGCCACCCCCTTAGATTTGGCAGCGGGTCCAGCCCTTGTGGCGTCGTCCTGGGCAGTGAGGCGGAGGGCACTTTTCACAGGGGCAGGCGTCCTGTCCTCGGGGAGGCCCTGGGGGGACAGGGCCGTGTGTGGTCGCAGTGGGTTCATCCTGAGCACTGTGCGGACCCGTCTCTGTTCTGTTCGCAGGGTCCCCCGAGTCCCCCAGTGGCCACGGCAGTGGGGCCTCCTCCCCGCTCTTCGACAGCGGCCTGCACCTGAACGGGAACCCCAGCAACACAGTAAGCAGCTCTCCTTACACCTCATTACGGGCCAGCCTGCCGCGGACGTGCTAGGGGCAGAATTAACCCCCCCCATGGCCCTAGTGGGTTTGGCTCAGTGGATAGAGCATCGGCCTGCGGACAGAAAGGTCCTGGGTTCGATTCTGGTCAAGGACACATACCCCAGTAGCAGGCGCCTCCCTGGCCTGGGCCCTGGTGGGGGTCCGTGCAGGAGGCAACCAATCGAAGTGGTTCTCTCACATCGATATTTCTCTCTGTCTTTCCCTCTCTCTAAAAATCAATGGGAAAATATCCTGAGGTGAGGAATAAGAAAACAAACAAAGCAAACCCTCCCTGGGCCCACCCTGCCTGTGACCCTGTCAGAGGAAACCCCTGGATTTAGGGAGCCGCTCACTGGCTTTTATCCTGATGGGGGCGCCTGTGAGTGCACAGTGGGCGTTTAGGCTCCTGGCAGCTCGTGAGGGGCAGGAGGGGAAGGTGAGGGCAAGGGTTTCTGAAGGAGCAGAGCCCGGAGGCAGGTCCTGCCGTCCACCTGCCGGGAGGTGTGGCCAGTCCTGTCTCCCCGTGGGAGGCCCCGGGCAGCTCCCTCTCGCCCGTTACGCACCCAGCCGGGCAGTCAGAGCAGGACCCTGTCCATGTGTGAGGGAGGCTTTACCGGACGTCGGGTCCAGCGGCTCCCTCAGAAGGGCCAGCTCTGACTTGCGGGTGGAGCGGGAGAGAAAGACGCTGTTTGTGGAATACGTTGTCAGACTTTTCATTTTAACCTTTTAATAGAGTTCCTCATACTTAAACATTGTATTTAGTGTCTCTGTGAGTCATGAAACAGAATCATAAACTGGGCGCCCGTGAACGCTCACCGATGTTCGGTAATTAGACCATTGCCGCCGGCTCATGCGCCTTCCGCACGTCACCCCTGCACCCTGTCTCCGTCGGGCTCGCCCAGGGAGCACCCGCGCCCACATCTGGCATTTCTCAGCCTTGATAAAGCGGGGGCCTCTCCAATGGATGTGCCCCTGAAACGCAGTCTCCTCATCTTGAGCTCTAGGAAACATCCTGCCCTGGCCTCCGGGGGGCACAGTCTTCTGTGCTTTTTATGATGTTTTTCAGATCCACAAATGTGTGTGGGCTTGACATATATATATTCTGCTAGCTGGTATCTGTGTGAGTGCCCTACATTTTATGTATTGATCATCGATCGCCGATGGACATTTGACATTTGCCTTCTGGGTTGGTTTGGTGATGGAAGTCGGGGCCACGTGATCTCGCTCACAAATGAACACTGTCGGCCGTGGACACAGGTGGGGTGCCTGGGTGCTGACGCCTCTGCGTTTATTTCCACAACAACGAGGGCATCGCTGCCCACGCATCCAGCCCACTCTCCTGCCCGGCGGCCCCGCAAGCCTGGTCTCCCCACCCCCCATGCTGGGTATTGAGGGACGAACATTTTGAAGTTCACGGGTGGACGGGGCTGTCCACAGGGGTCAGTTTCACGTCAATCAGGATGGATGTGATTGCCCTTTGTTCCCCGCGTTTCCCTTTGGCTTCTCTTCTGTGAGATGCGGTTCTCACTTCTGATGGTTTACAGGGAAGGGTGATGCCCTGGAACTCCCCCTCGAGCTCGGAGTCAGTGTTCTGTGAGCCGAAGGTCTCTTCCCACCGGTTGCAGGTGTGGCTGTGCTGCGTTTGCAGTGTCTTTTCATCCATAGAATTTCACAGGAGCCAACGGGACCCCTTTCTTCCCATCCCAGTTTGTGTTTTTAGGAACTTCTTAAAGAAATCCTTTCTTATCCTAAACGCATAAAGATGTCTGCGTATATTTTCTCCTAAATAGCCATAAAGCTCGTTTTTTTCACTGTAAGTCTCTAAAGCATGAGAGAGATAGTCCCGTAAAATACGTGAGAGGCTGGGGTCAGATTCATGGTTGTGGGTAACAGTTGTCTGTTTTCTGAGTGGCCTGTGATCATCGCGGTGACCACGTAACATACCCCCTGGTCTGTGGGCTTGTCGCTGAGACCTGGGCATGTTGTCTGACGATGTCAATACTGACATGACTTAGTTACTGAGCGTTTATGATGAATCTTTGTCATCCGTAGGCTCAGGCTCTCACCCCCTCCTAATTCACTATTTTTCCATCCTCTCTCTGCTTGTATTTTTCTTGTGATCAATTTTAAAAACCTGTGATTAGTTCCCACACCAAGTATGACAGGGATTTTGGGTGTAATTTAGATCGACTGGGAAGGGCACGCTCTTTCTCTTGCCGCGACTGGTGGCATTAACGCTCCCTTGGCATCCGCCCTCTTGTTCCTCAAGGACTCTCACCGGAATCAAAGCCACAGAAAGAAAATGGCAGGCCATCATTCCTGGTGAACATAGAGGCAAATATCATCCACAAAAATACTATCACACTGAATTCAGCAACACATGAAAGGATCATACACCATGATCACGTGGGCTTCATTCCCAATATGCAAGGACGGTTCAATCTCCACAAATCAATGGGATACAACATAAAATTAAGGGATAAAAATCATGTAATCATATCAGTCGATGCAGAAAAAAGCATTTGGCAAAGTAATTTTCCTCTCCTATAATTTTCTCTGTGCAGGAAATGCTAAGAACGAACTCTCTGCTCACTGAATTGATTCTAAGGTTGCATTAGGGTGTCCTGTCGCTGTGGACCTGCTCAGTCCTGTGTAATAATATTGTGTCTCCCCCCAAACAGTCCCTGTACATCCCTCTCTTCCATTTTACCACCCACGTTGGTATGTTCCTGGTCTGCGTCTTCATCTTGAGCTCTAGGAAACACCCTGCCCTGGCCTCCTGGGAGGCAGTTTTCTGTGCTATTACGTTTTTCAGATCCACAAATGTTGTGTGTGGGCTTGACATATATATATTCTGCTACCTGGTATTTGTGTGACTGCACTACATTTTATTTATTGATCCTCGAGGCCCCGGTTGGCCCCTAAGCAGGCCCGATTCTCAGCCCCTGGGAGGAGTTGAAGAGTCTAATCCTGTTTTTCCAGCCTCATGATTTCAGTGTGAGGAACATAACAATAACCTGTTGTCAGATAAGTTCATTTGCTTGTACTAATTGTATTGCTGTGATATTAAAAAATTTATGCAACTTAAATAATTTACTAGTAGCTAGTGAGCTAATTTCACAAAATTTATGCTTTAAAATAAACTAAGCATTTCCACAGAAAACTTGCCAAATTTAAGTAGAAAAATTATTTACATGTTTTCTGTGAAATGCTAAGATCTCACCCCATAACGCTGAGATGTAGGTCTTAATTTAGCTGCAGAAAAACATTTCAGAACAGACCTTTTCCCTTGGTAATAATTAATATTTGATGACTAATTGAGCCTTTAAGTGCTGTTCTTTGGAGGAGAAAAACACACAAAAATAGTATTTTAGTGAGAAACACGTTTGATTAAAAATTGATAGATATGATACTATTGGAGAACATATAAACATTGCTTTCCTAAGGTTCACTTTTATCTTTTTCAATATATTTTTATTGATTTTAGCGAGGAAGGGAGAGGGAGAGAGAGAAACATCCATTGGCTGCCTCCTGTATAACCCCTACTGGAGATGACGAGGATTGAACAGGCAACCTTCTGGTTAACTCTAGGTCCCCAAACAAAAGTAGCAAAGATAAGTAGCAAGGTTTGAGCCCAGGTCTGTGTGAGTGAACCAGCCCTTTTCATTAAGGATATATGTCCTTTATATACATAATATTTATATATAACTAGAGGCCTGGTGCATGGATTCGTGCACCAGTGGGGTCCCTCAGCCTGGCCTGTTCCCTCTCGCAATACAGGACCCCTCAGGGGATGTCAGAGGCCTGGTATACGGGTTCGGCCCGATCCTCGCAGGCCAGGCCGAGGGACCCCACTGGTGCACACATCCGTGCACCAGGCCTCTAATATGCATATAAGATCTTTGGTTAATCTCTTCCCACCCTCCCTCTCCCCGCTTCCCTCTGAGATTCATCAGTCTGCTCCATGTTTTCATGTCTGTGCGTTGAGCGTCTGCCTCCTGGTGTTCAGTGCGCGTCATAGCTACCAGTCGAATCGTTGAACAGTCACTTAGGCTTTTATATATATAGACTAGAGGCCCACTGCACAAAATTCATGCACGGGTGCGGTCCCTGGGCCTGGCTGGCGATCAAAGCGGGAACGTCTCGCGTGGAAGGGTAGGTCCTAGCTGACCTCTGGGCCCTGGGAAGCCCCTGGGCCCCTGGGCCCCCATTCGCCACCCTCCACCTGAGTCATCAGGCCCCCGCCCAGCTTCCTCAGTGCCTGGGAGCTGGGCAACAGCCCCGCTCCGCTGCTGCCACCGCTGGTCACCATCTACGCAGTGTTCAGCAAGGCGATCGGGCTCCTGCCCAGCTCCCTCAGCACCTGGGAGCCGGGCGGTGGCCCTGCCCCCCACCATGGCTGCTGGTCGCTGTCTGCTGGGTGATCGGACCCCGCTTGCACTTGCCTTGACCTGATGCCACCTGCTCCCACTCTCCTCGGGGCCCATTGGGGCCAGCAGCGCCTCGTTGCTGACACCCACCATGTTCCACGCCGCCCCCTCGTTGTCAGTGCATGTCATAGCAAGCAGTCGAACTCCCGGTTGAGGAGACAATTTGCATATTAGGCTTTTATTATATAGGATTATATATACTTGTCGTGTATTTATTTTTTATTTATAACATTAGAGGCCCAATGCACAAATTTTGTGCAAAGGGCTCGACCCACGCAGCCCCAGCTTCGTCTGAAATGTCGTCTGACTGTCCAGTCTAATTAGCATATTACGCTTTTATTATTATAGACTAGAGGCCTGGTGCACAAAAGTTTGTGCACTCGGGGGGGAGGGGGGGCCCTCAGCCCGGCCTGTGCCCTCTCACAGTCTGGGACCCCTCGGGAGATAACGACCTGCTGGCTTAGGTCTGCTCCCGGGTGGCAGAGGGCAGGCCCAATCCCTAGGTGCAGCCCCTAGTCGGGCTCAGAGCAGGGCCGATTGGGGAGTTGGGGCGCCACCCCGTCATGCACAGAGCAGGGCAGATTGGGAGGTTGCGATGCCACCCTCAGTCACGCTCAGGGTAGGGCCGATTGGGGGGTTGGGGCACCGCCCTCTGTCACACTCAAGGCAGGGTCGATGGGGAGGTTGCGGCACCACCCCCTGTCACGCACAGAGCAGGGCCCATCAGGGGGGTTGGGGCTTTGTACCCTGTCATGCACAGAGCAGGGCCAATCAGGGGGTTGGGGCGCTGCCCCCTGTCACGCACAGAGCAGGGCCCATCAGGGGAGTTGGGGCTCCATACCCTGTCACGCACAGAGCAGGGCCCATCAGGGGGGTTGGGGCTCCGTACCCTGTCACGCACAGAGCAGGGTCAGTCAGGGGGTTGGGGAGCTCCCCCCTGTCATGCACAGAGCAGGGCCGATCAGGGGGTTGGGGGCGCCACCCTCTATCACTCACAGAGTAGGGCCGATAGGGGAGTTGAGGCACCGCCCCCTGTCACACTCAGGGCTGGGCCGATAGGGAGGTTATGGCTCTACCCCGTCACACACAGAGCAGGGCCCGTGGGGTGGGGGAGGCGGTTGGGGCGCCGCACCTTGTCACACACAGAGCAGGGCCAATCAGGGGGTTGGGGTGCCACACCCTGTCACACACAGAGCTACAGGGTGATCAGGGGGTTGGGGAGCTCCCCCCTATCAGGCACAGAGCAGGGCTGATCAGGGGGTTGGGGTGCCTTCCCCTGACACGAACAGAGCAGGGCGGATAGGGAGGTTGTGGCCCCGCCCCCTGTCACACACAGAGCCGCAGGGCAATCAGGGGGTTTGGGCGCTGCCCCCCGTCACGCTGATCCCGGTGCCAGGAGGCCTCATGGCTCTGCTGATCCCGGTGCCGGGAGGCATATTACCCTTTTACTATATAGGATAGAGGCCTGGTGCATGGGTGGGGCTGGCTGGTTTGCCCTGAAGGGTGTCCTGGATCAGGGTGGGGGTCCCCACTGGGGTGCCTGGCCAGCCAGGGTGAGGGGATGATGGCTGTTTGCATCTGGTCACACACCCTTCAGGGTGGGGGTCCCCACTGGGGTGCCTGGCCAGCCTGGATGAGGGGATGATGGCTGTTTGCAGCTGGTCACACACCGTTCACGGTGGGGGTCCCCACTGGGGTGCCTGGCAAGTCTGGGTGAGGGGCTGAAGGCTGTTTTCAGGCTGACTGAAGCTCCCAACTGCTCCTTTTTTTTTTTCATTCTGGGCCAGCTTTAGCTCTGGCTCCAGCTCTGAAATCAGGTATCTGGTTTGTTTGCGTTCTATAATCGAAACTCTGTATCAACTCCAGCTCTGAGATCCCGGGCTTGCTGAAAGCAGGTTTCCGGGGTTTTGTTTAGCTTCTATATTTGTAACAATGTTTCAAACTGCAGGCTCAGAGGCCGGCAAGGCAGGTGGGGAACATTGGAGTCCTCCGTCACTGAAGCAAGCAAGCCTCATGTTAGTTTCAAGCTGCCTGGCTGCCGGCCGCCATCTTGGCTGGCAGTTAATTTGCATATCTTGCTGATTAGCCAATGGGAAGGGTAGCAGTCGTACGCTAATTACCATGTTTCTCTTTTATTAGATAGGATTATGCATATAAATACATGTTTATGTAATAAGTATAAATATTTCACTGAGAGGCTGAGCCCATCCCGAGAGCAGAGCATGTGTCAGGGAGAGCAGGGTGGGGTGGGCTGTGGCCTGTGGGGACTTCAGAGTCCGACGCCTGTGGTCACTGAGTCGGGCTCCGGTGGGCGGGTGCCCTGGGGCCGAGTGCTGCTCCCAGGCAGCTGTGTTTGGACACCAATCGGGCGACACTGGCTTAGGGGTGCGTCCATCGAGTTCTTGTTGGGGGCGAATATCCCATCGTGTCTCTTGCAGAGAGTTACTGAGTGTGAAGCTCCGGAGGCAGGCAGGTGGGTGTCCCCTCTAGAGACGGGGCCCCAGGACGACTGCAGCCCCGCCATCCCAGACGCATCCCAGTCCTTTAAGAAGCGTGTCCACTGGAAAAAAAAAACACATAAATAAAAAGTGGTGCTTCCCCAAGCGGGGCTGTCTGGGCCATGCAGGGGGCGCCCTCCCACCTGGGCCCATTTGCGATCCACGGTTCATCGGCACCTGCGGGGTGTTGTGTCTGGTCCTGTGGTGGCTCACGGGGCTCGTTCACATTCTCAACGTCCTGGCTCCCAGGTGGCCTGAGGAGGGACCCTCCCTCCATCCCCTGGGTCACCCTCTGCCCCAGCCACTGGCCACGCAGTGGGCCTGCACCGCCAGTTAGTAGGCCATATCTCGGCACCAGGCTCCAATAGGACATGGTCTCTGTTAGCGTGTGCTGTGTCTTGGGCTTGAGCTGCCTCTAAATTGACCTGTCAAGTGGGTGTGGTCTCCCCAGGCCTCCTGGGCAGGCACCTGTCAACTCCCACTTCCCTCCCAATTTGACTTTTCTTCTCGACTTTTATCTCTTTTATGCAATATTTTGTTTTAAAAAAATAACAGAGAGGAAGCAGTTTAAGTTCAGGTAGAAGTGCCTGGTGTCTTTCTCGCTCTGTGAGAGAGCTGCCTGTGCTTTGTCGGCAGTTACCGCGTGTAGATTTGGGTGGCGTGCTCGGGGTGCTGGTCCGTGTCCTCGCTCCCTGACTGACTCTGTGACCCTGGTTCTCATTTATTTTGCACAGGCTCCACCATCACCTTCCTCACCCATAGCTAATGAGCCAAAATATGAGAAGCGCTGGCTAGACTCCTGGTCAGTTCCTCTGTCTATAGCCCGCATCTCCAGGTCCCAGGCCGGAACGGAGACGTTAAGGTGTGTGCCCGTGGCCCGAGTGGGAAGAGCTGACCCCCGCACACGTCCTCCTGTTCTGAGTCATCCCTGGACCAGGCTTACTGTCCCGACCTGGTGCGTGGGACCGTCTTCTGGCGGAGGCGCCTGTGGGGAAACAGCCGGAACAGGCGCCGACTCACGGGCGCTGGGTTGTGTCTCGGGCAGAGTTTGTGGATAACTGAACGTCTGGTGGGATTTGGCAGCAAAGCCCTCGGGGCCCCGCTTCTCTTGTGGTTAGTTTCTTGGTTATTCAGACTCTTCGCTGTAACACTGTCCGCTCAGATGTCTTCCAGACGCGGTTCAGCAGTTCGTCTCTCTAGGATTTTCCCAGTTCACGGAAGTTTCGCGTGGACCGGGCCACAGCTGTCCACAGAAACCCTTTGTCGCCCTCCTCGCTCGGACGTCGGTAGACCCACCTCCTCTTCCGCTTCTTGTCTTGCGTTTGAGTCTTCCTTCTTTTCCTTGTTTGGTAAATCTGGCTCAGGTTTGTCAATCTTGCCGATCTTTTTAAGAACCAGACCTTGTTCACATTGGTTTTCTCTCTTCTCTTCTGTTTCGTGAATCCTGTGTGTCTTCCCTTCTGTGGAAAGTGGGAATGAATTGAGGTCGTTGGTTTCCCATCATCCAGGCGTTTCAGTGCCTCTTCTCATAAAGACTCTGGTCCCATTAGATCTGGACCCTTGGGCCCTCACTTCACCTTAACTCTTCCCTTAGAGGCCCTGTCTTCAAGGACACCACACGGGGGTCAGGGCTTCAGCATAGGAATCTGGGGTTCCCCACCTGAGTCCACAGGAGCCCGTGTGAGTAATAGTTGAGGAAGGCTGTGCTACTGGGGAAGCCTATTTAACCAGAGACGGTTATTCCCGTGGGAGGTAGGCTGCAGGCAGGTGACTTTCAGGGAGAAAAGGCGGGAGCACCGACTTCGCGAGCTCGGTTGTAACAAATGTACGTGTGGTCACAGCATCCGCGATGCCGAGCTGATGCTAGACTTGCCTGTTGTCACCGTGTCAGCAGCTTTAAAAGCCTCAGTAAATGGTTCCCAAAGAATGATTACTAAGGACGCACCAGGACAATCACTCCGAAATTTCTACTAGAGCAACGTTATTTCCTATATGAATTGCCTTCCAGATTTTTATTGAATTAGAAATAGCTGTTGATGAGAATTTCAACATTTTAAACTTAACTTTAGTAAGTCTATGTAAGATCCTGAAAACATGCCCGTGGCCTGACCACGTAAGATCCTGAATCGTGTCAGTGGCCTGACCACGTAAGACCCCGAATCGTGTCAGTGGTCTGACCACGTAAGACTGTGGAGCATGTCAGTGGTCTGACCATGTAAGACCGTGGAGCGTGTCAATGGTCTGACCACGTAAGATCCTGAATCGTGTCAGTGGTCTGACCACATAAGACCGTGGAGTGTGCCAGTGGTCTGACCACATAAGACCGTGGAGTGTGCCAGTGGTCTGACCATGTAAGATCCTGAATTGTGTCAGTGGTCTGACCACATAAGACCGTGGAGCGTGTCAGTGGTCTGACCACATAAGACTGTGGAGTGTGTCAGTGGTCTGACCACATAAGACCATGGAACATGTCTGTGGCCTGACCATGTAAGATCCTGAATCGTGTCAGTGGTCTGACCATGTAAGACCGTGGAGCATGTCAGTGGTCTGACCACATAAAACCCTGAAACGTGATCATGGTCTGACCACCGTGGTCACTGTCTTTCCATGGTGACTGATGATTTTGAGGGGGCTGGAGCGGCGGCCCCGGGCCGGGGTCTGAGATGACGTTTCTCCTCTGCCCTCCTCACCGCATCCCGTTCTTGTTCTCCTGCAGGCCCCACGCCTTCAATGTGCTGGCGCTTGGGGTCCGCTCAGGGATGCTGCAGTTCTCCACGGCCCAGGAGACCACCGACTGGCTGAGTGCCGTGGCCACAAACATCCATGACCTGATGCTACAGAGGGTGAGCCGAGATTCCACCCGCCGTTTTCTTTTCACCCACACAAATAGTTACGAGGTTCTGCATTTATATTAACCAGAAATAACTGGCTGTAACGTTAAACAGAAGAACGTGTACTTTTTTTTTAACATTTCAAATCTCTGATTAAAAACAGTTTAAGATAAAGTCATAAGTGTTTCCTAGCTCAAGAGTGTGGGTTAATCAGACATTTGGGTACTTCACGTGGTTCCCTCTCTCCTGTCCTCACACATACACAGGCAGTTCATTAGCCAGGCATTAATTAGCCAGGCATTAATTAGGCTGGAAACTCAGGCACCAATGTGCTGGTTGTCCTGACCCTGCCTCCCTCTCTCCGCAGCTGAAAATGGCCAACAAGTGCTGTTCTCCGAGGGACCAGGTGGGTTTGGGTTGTTTGTGCGAATCGCGAAAGTAGCCTCTTTCGTTGTTGGCATCTGATCTGGAAGTTTTGATGGGAAAACGACAGGACACCTCAGTCTGAGGCGGGTCCTGGTCATCAGGGTGACTGCGCTGCGGCTCATGTGGTGGGAACAGCGCTGCGGGCAGGTCTGCTCCCCGTGGGCCGAGTCCCCGTGGTCTCTCCATGTGAGGAGAAGCAAGAAGAGTTTCCACAGAAATGCCACCAGGAAGATCAGTGGAAATGGGCTTCTTTATCATCATAGTTATGGGTTCTGATTTCATGATGGCGGTACAATCAGGCAGGTGCTCATAAAAGTATAATGTACATGTATTGGGACCATTATTTCTAATGTAGGAGAAATAATGTAGGAGATAAAATTAGTTTCCCTTAAAATTATTTATGAACTGCATATATCTGAAAAGATTCATAAATCAGCCGATGTTTCCAGCGGGAGCTAAGCTATAATGTGTTCCCTGCCGATTAATCCGGACGGAATTACACTGCACGTGGGCTTCCAGCAAGTCCACATCCAAACTGCGGACATCCCGATGATGAAGCGTCTGTGCCGCTGCCTCGGCTGGGACAGGAGCTTCTCGTTCGCTCCTCAGTAGACAACTCCAGCTGGACGTGTGCCCTGCACCACTGACCAGTCCAGGAGGGGAGCTCAGCCCAGCTCCGGGGTGGGGGGGAGGGGGAGGGGGAGGGGAGGGGGACAGGGATTGGAGGAGAAACTGGGCAGTGGGCCCACGGCTGGGAGGAGTGCTGCTCAGAGCAGTGAGCATGTACCGGCTCAGAATAATGGCCACAACTCACGCACGGTGTCCACCAGCCTCACGTGGCAGAGGCTCCGTTTGGACAGTCCCTGGCCTGATATTTTTATGTATGAAACTCAGTATGTTGCAGCCCTGGGTGTTCACTCAGGTGTCCACATGCGTGTCAGGTTTGGAGACTGGAGACTGACCTAGAGGTCCTGGTCCCCCAGTCTGTGGTTGTGGGTGTCCCAGCGGATGGGGGTGTCCTGGCCTGTGGGGGTGTCCCGGCGTGTGAGGGTGCCCCGGAGGGTGGGGGTGTCCCAGAGGGTGGGGGTGTCCCGGCGGGTGGCGTGTTTGTCCTGGTGGACGGCGTGTTTGTCCTTCCAGACGTGACAGTGTGGCTGATGGTGTCCTGCTGCAGGTCGTGCACATGGGTTGGGTCAACGAGAGGCTTGAAGATGCCGACTGCTCTCCGACCTTCACACCCAAGTTCCTGGCCCTGAAGGGCTCCTCGGTCTGCGTCTTCAGCTCCCCCCCCCCCCCCCCCCCGTGAGGACAGTGAGGATCCACGAGACCCGGAGGAGGGGCTGGGGGCACCTGGAGGAGAAGGAGGGGCCGTGCCCTTGTCCTCGTCCCCACGTGGCTGGGGGAGGGGGGTTCTGCTTGGGGTCATGGGCTTTTCTTTCTCTAAATCTGTTAACCCACTTATTTCGGTTCAAACAGCCGCTAAGATGGTCCAGCATGTTCCTGCTTCTGCGGATTTGGGGGTGGGGACATGGAAGGCCCATGTCCTAGAGCAGTGATGGCAAACCTATGACACGCGTGTCAGAGGTGACACGCGAACTCATTTTTTTGGTTGATTTTTCTTTGTTAAATGGCATTTAAATATATAAAATAAATATCAAAAATATAAGTCTTTGTTTTACTGTGGTTGCAAAGATCAAAAAGTTTCTCTATGTGACACGGCACCAGAGTTAAGTTAGGGTTTTTCAAAATGCTGACACGCCGAGCTCAGAAGGTTCGCCGTCACTGTCCTAGAGCATCAGTTATGTGCCAAAGAGTCCAGGACATAGACAAGCAGACAGACCCCTTCTCCTCACACATTTCTAGGTTATGGCCAAATGCCGGAATTTAAAAGCTATGTCTCCCTCAGATCATCCAAGTTTGTTTGTTTTTAAATATATGTTTATTGATTTCAGAGGGGAAGGAAGAGGGAGAGAGAGAGATAGAAACATCAATGATGAGAGAGAATCATGGATTGGCTGCCTCCTGCAGGTCTCCCACTGGGGGTCGAGCCCACAACCTGGGCCTGTGCCCTTGACCAGAATCAAACCTGGGACCTTGCAGTTTGCAGGCCAACACTCTATCCACTGAGCCAAACCAGCTAGGGCCATCCAAGTTTTATTAAACAGCCTGGCCCAGTTGGCGTGGCTCAGTGGTTGCAGTTACGGTTCGATTCCTGCTCAAGGGCACATGCCCGGGTTGTGGGCTCCATCCCCAGTGTTGGGCGTGCAGGAGGCAGCCGATCCATTATTCTCTCTCATCACTGATGTTTCTCTCTCTCCCCCTCTCCCTTCCTCTCTGAAAGCAATAAAAACATTTACAAAATAAACATCCTGATTTAGTCAGGCCATCATATAAATGTAATGCTGCACACTACAGTTTGCAATCTTCCTTTCCAATTCCTTCCAACGCCATTTCCTCAGCCTGGGCACCCAGCCTAGAAGTGTATCAGCCAAGGCAACTTCACCCCTGGAGTCTGAGCGTGAGAACTAAACAGCGAGACCTGGTGTCCTCGGGCCCTAAGCCTGGAGGAGGCACCACAGGGGCAGTGGCCCTTGCTCCTGAAGCTTCGGCCGCATTCGTGGAGCTGTTTCAACACTTGGTGTCGGATATTTAAATGGGAAAAGGCCCAGAGAGTTTGTGGTAAATAATTTAGGAAAAACTAAAAGACAAAGTCTTGTGTCCCAGGGTGGTTTCTGAGCTCCGTCAGGTGAGGGAAAGGCGTGGTGCTGAAGGAAGAGAGGGAAAAGGGAGGGGAGAAGGGAATGGAGTCGGGGTTGGGGGCCTGTGTTTATCCTGAGCCAGGAAGCCGGGTGGGGGGATCACCCCAGGTTTCCACGAAAGATGCCGCCATCATGGGGTTCACCCAGGCCCCTCCGTCAGCGGCTAGAGTATCCATTTCTTATTTGCGAATTGGAATCTGAGAAATAATGTTTCAGCTGCTCATGTTTTCAAACACCATTAAAAGGTGTTAAAATAACCGTATGAAATAAATGTTATAGCACCTCATGGCATTCACATAAATTATAGAGGAGTTGCCTGTGAATATGCAAGAAATATGAAGAGCAATTTTAAGAATGTCAACGAGGCAAGATGTCATTAAAAAATGTACCTGGAAATAAACCATTTGACGGCAGGTTTGTAGACGGAAGACACAGCAGACAACTCTGTACCCAGTAGGGTCACCGGAATCACTCGGGGCTACAGAGTGGCTCTCCGCAGTCACTGGAAGACGCCAGCGTGCTGCACCCGGTAGCTTACGTTCTGCTGTAAGCGGTCGAGTGGCCGGATAGCATAGGATGCGACCAGCCATTGTTACCGGGGAAACGCAGTGTGTTCACCCCTTTCCGCAAAGGAGCTGCGTCCTGGGAGACAGAGCGAGGATCGTTCACGTTCGCTTCCTGGCCAGAGACTCTCTGGTTTAAGGAAATGATGTCCTGGAGCGTCTGGTTTGCAAAATGAGGAATTTTTTGTAGCCGAAGTGGTGCTTGAATGTGCGTCTGCTCTGTAACCACAGCTCTCGACCCACGCGCCGCCCTCTCCCCACGGCTGCCTCTCCTCCTTAAAGGTGTCGGGCTTTTACCCTGGAGTTGTTTTCCTAAAACAGTGATGGCGAACCTTGTGAGCTCGGCGTGTCAGCGTTTTGAAAAACCCTAACTTAACTCTGGTGCCGAGTCACATATAGACATTTTTTGATATTTGCAACCATAGTAAAACAAACACATATTTTTGATATTTATTTTATATATTTAAATGCCATTTAACAAAGAAAAGTCAACAAAAAAAATGAGTTGGCGTGTCACCTCTGACACACGTGTCACCTCTGACACGCGTGTCACAGGTTCGCCATCACTGCCCTAAAACCATCAGGAGCACTGCACACGCCGGGGGAACATTCGCAAACACCCCGACGCTCTGCCTCTCTCCGAGGTGGTGCTGCGGCCCTGGCCCGCGCGGTCTCACACCGCCTGCTTTTTAACAAAGAGCAGTAACTTCACGTAAAATAAGAATCAGGATCCCTGTGCCCGCTCCCTGCTTCTCCATCGCACCCTCCGGACGGGCCGACCCGCGTCAGAGCCTCCGGGTCACCACACCGCTGTCCGCTCGCCAGCTTCGCACTTTTCATTTATTCTCTAGTATATATATGTTATGTCCTACTATATATATTTTGTAATATACATTCTCTTAAATTTAACCTAAAAAGACCTTTAATCTGAAAGGGACCCCAAATGAATTCTCAAAATTATACCCGTTTGTAACAGGTAAGTTTGTACGTTAGCACGTTCTTGTGTCAGACTGTGCACACCTCACAGGCGCCCACGCCCCCGCCCTCTCACCAGTGTCCACGGCCACCACAGGCCTACGTGCCGACCACCTGCTGCCGCCCGAGTCACTGTTGCGAGGGTTTCAGTGGCATGTTCCTCTGCACCAGCACGTTCCTCTCCTGGAGGCACTGAAAACTTCCCCACGTCACTGAGGCATCGCTGACGAGGAGAGTACCGTGGTTACAGTGCGCGCCGTGGGGGTGGTCTCCCACCCGGTCCCTCACCACGGCCGCCCCCTCCCGCACTGCCTTTCCAGCGGCTTGTGTTGTGTGCTGTCTGTTTTGCTGAGGATGCGAAGACGTGTGTGCGTTTCCTTTCCTGCAGGTGAGCACGCGGGACTGGGCGTGCGCAGAAAAGACCTACAGCCTCTGGGAGGTGCTGTTCAAAGCCCATGAGGTGAGTGTCTGCCATTGGCTGCACCGTGTGAGACGCCGCGGGGCGCACAGAAGGAGGGGAGCGGGGGCTCACAGGGCACAGGTTCCATCCTGGCCCAGTCAGGGCTTGTGCGGGAGGCAACCAGTCGATGTGTCTTCCTCACATCCATGTCTCTCCCTCTCTCCCTCCCTCCCTCCCTCCCTTCCTCCCTTCCACTCTCTCTAAAAAGCAATAGAAAAAATACCCTCAGGTGAGGATTTTAAAAAGGCCCTTCTGCTTTAAAAAGGCGCCTTCTTTTAAAAAGGCGAAGCAAGCCTGGGGGGCGGGGGGAGGGGGGCGGAGGTGTGTGTCTGGGAAGGGCGAGGGCGCTCACGGGGGTCAGCTGGACCGTGGCTGCTGGCTGTCGGGAAGCTGGTCAGCTGGGTGGTGAGGTCGGGCCCAGAGCTGCCCGGCCTCAGCCTGGCCTCTGTGAATAGACGTGTGCTAGCATGACTGAGGGCCCGTGTGCGGGGGTTGGGCCTGTGCGTCACGGAAAGCCGTGGCATCCGCATCTGTGACTCAAACCTGTAGGTCAAAGCATGAGGCTCCGGGAGGTCAGCGGCACAGGTCAGCAGCTAGTCGTTGGCAAAGGAAGGTCTGCCGTCGGCGGCCTCAGACCTGCTCCCGAGGACGAGCCCAGCTCCCCGACCGCAACTGGGCCTGCCGCCCTGTCCGCGGCATCGCCCCGTAAACACTCGCCAAGAGTTCTTCCTTGGCTGTCAGTCTTGACCCTCAGTTCAGCAACTATCGGTCCCAGCTTGCAGTGAAGGATCTGTGGCTCCACCCCCTCCCATGCACACACGTGTGCATGCGTACCATGCATGACACATACATGTACTATGTGTCGTGCACATGCGCCAGGCACACACATAACACACATGCACATGGGCACTTGTATCACACATGCCACTGCACGCACCACATGCGCACGTGTGTACATGCAGCATGGGTGCCACATGCATGCCCACATGCAGGTGTGCCACGCGCATATATATACCATGTGCACGCCGCATGCACATGGGCACGTGTACCATGCATACAACCTGCATGTGCTTACACATGTACACATGTACCACATGCACATAACACATGCATAAACCATGTGTCGAAATCACAAGACACGTGGATGGGGCTGTGAGCCGACTGCCTGCAGGTGAAGTAGGGTCAGTGAATAGTTTCTCCAGGCCTCGAGCACAGCTCTGAGGTCAGCTCAGGCGTCCCCCGTCGGGTTTCGTGGGAAAGTAGCCAGTTCCACCGAGAGCTCAGGAGCTCACACGTGACTTAGGTGTCATCTTTAGCCGCAGAGATCCCGACCCCCTGACCCCAGTCAGGTCTGCTGCTGCCTCAGGGGTGGGGAGGGAAAGGGCTGCTGATCTGGGGAGAGACTGGGTCTGCGAGGGGTGGAGAGAGGGGAGGAGGTCGGGGGAGAGGGGGCTTATAGAACCAGGGCTCCGAGCTGGGTTTCATCAGGGTCACAAGGACCCTGGTCTCATAGGGACAGTCTCCAGGCCGTACCCAGTGAGGGCTCGATGGTGTGAGTGGGTGAGCCAGAGCGCTGAGACGGGCCTGCATCTAGGGAGACAGAGGGACAGGGAGAGCCAGGGAGAGGGATGTGTTCTAAGCCGTGAAGTCTCCACTGGGACAATAGGAGGCGTGAGGAGGAGCCCGGTGGCCCCGCGGGGCCTCAGGCAGAGGCGAGGGCTTAGCTGTTTGCTGTTTCTTGTTAAATGTGAGCCCGGGAGTCCCAGGAGTCTTACCTTTAAAGTTGGATGTAGAGTAAGAAGTGCAGTTACCAGTGTTTCCAGTGAAGGTGCATACAGACAGCGAGGAGTGGGACACACGTCCCTGCAGAGGTTTGCGTAGGGCCCTGTGCACGGCTGAAGAGCACTGCTTCTGGCCTTGCCCCGGGGGTGGCCTACCCCCTGCCCAGCTCTCAGCAGCATGCCCTCCAGGCTGAGCAGACACCCCTCCCCGAGCTGCTGCCTGGGACCGCCTCTGTCCCCACATTCCACCCCTCTGTCTCAGTTCTGGTCCCCGGGGGACTGCTGGCAGCAAGCGCACCTGTGCCCGGGCCTCCAGGACCCAGATGCCCAGGACCCAGGGCTGCACAGCTTCAGTGTCCTGGTCTGCTGAGGCCAGAGCCACCGCTTCACCGTGGAGCTAGGCAGCGAGCTGGCCGCGTGGGAGGCGTCCTTCCAGAGAGCCACCTGCTGGGCGGTGTGGAGGGCAGGGGGGAGTGACCGCAGCTCCCAGGGAAGGGACCAGGCCTGGCAACACTCAGGCAGAGTGCGTGTGACAACCTGTGTGCGTGTGACAATCTGTGTGCGTGATGATCCGCGTGTGTAACAATCCGTGTGCATGTGACAACCTGTGTGTGTGTGTGACAATCTGTGTGTGACAACCTGCGTGTGCGATGGGGCAGCTGTGCCCAGAGGCCCGTGGATCTGTGTGCATGTGATAACCTGTGTGCATGTGACGATCCACATGTGTGGTGATCTGTGTGCATGTGACAATCCATGTGCATGTGACAATCCATGAGCATGTGATGGTCCATGTGCAGGTGACACTCCGTGTGCATGTTTTGATCCACGCCTGGAAAATTCCGTGAAAGCTGAGCATTCCCGTCTGAGTCATCATCTCAGGATGATGTTTCTGCTCAGGGTGCTGAGCAAGTACCAGGAGGCCTTAAGGAAAGTGGGGTGGGTGTGGGCCTTTCATGCACGTCCGTGGGACGTCCAGTGACTGAGGTGGGAGCTCGGCAGGGGACAGAGGGACAGGGAACAGAGACGGGGGACAGAGGGCAGCGGGTGACATGCATGAATGTGACCCGCAGTGACGCAGCCTGCAGAGTGAGGGAAGACTGAAAGAATGTGCGCGGCCTCCATCGGGCACTCAGATGGGGCAGCTGTGCCCAGAGGCCGTGGGCCCTCCTCTCGGACCCGGGCCGAGTCCTGGAGCAGGAACACCCTCCGCAGGCTCATCGCGGAGGTTTGTGAGGAGGTGCTGGCAGGACCTCCGTGCCCCTGGCCTCGGGTCAGCAGCTTGGTTAGACGCAGGGAGCACACAGCAGTAAAGCACAGACCTCTGCATTTCTGGGCTTTCGCCTGACTTGGTTGAAGTGTGCCCACGTGCGCGCGAGTGTGAGGCAGAGAGAGAAGGAGAGAGACAGGGAGAGAGAGAGAGAGAGAGAGAGAGAGAGAGAGAGAGAGAGAGAGAGAGAGAGAGAGAGAGGAGAGAGAGGCAGAGACAGACAGAGGGACAGAGAGCACGTGCCCCATGTGCTCTCATGTTCAAGTTCTGACGCCATGTGCCCTGCGGACAGACGGCATCTCAGCGTCTGGTCTGGAGCTCACATGTCAGCTGAGGCTGCTGCTCCCCATCAGCGTGAGGGCCCAGGTCCTGGGTTTGGCTTTGGGATGCTCGGCTGTTACACCCACTGCTCCCCAGAGTTTTCCCAAGAGGAAGCCACGTCTGGGTCCCCTGGACCGGGTGCTGGGCCCCGACCATCTGTCTGTCCGGAGGCGGCTGGGACACGGAGGAAAAGTGGACGCTCCACAGCGGGCCTTCGTGAGCAGCGGGAGGCCCACGCAGCAGGCAGGGGCTCCCACGCTCACACTCCCTGAGGCGCGGGGCGCGCTGGGCTGTTGGTCAGGGAGGGGGCAGTGTTTGCCGTCTCCGGTTCCACGTCGCGTGGGCTCCACCTCCACTCCCTGTGGTCTGCACGTTAAGACTGAAAGCCGTTTCTGAGCCTGGGGGTGCAGCGCCCCGAAGAATATTAACACTTTATTAGAGGATGTTTCTCAAAACCAACACTGTTTTCTAGTCTAAGACCTACCCGTGCAGCTGGCGGGGAGACGCGCTGCGCTTCACCGTGGACTTCGCCTCAGGATTCACCTGCTGCGACAGCAGGACACAGGTGAAGGGCACAAGGGGTGGGACCAGCATCCTGGGCCGGAGGGGAGGTGCCGGGGTCCAACCCCAGCAGGTCCAGGGGTCCCCAAAGGTGTGGATGGAGTCGGCGAAGAAGGAATGGAGTCGGCGAAGAAGGAATGACACAGAGACAGCGTTCAGTTGATCAGCAGCCTAGCCAGGATCTCTAGCCAGGATCTCCAGCCAAGTTCTGGTCTGGATCTCCAGCGAAGTTCTGCTTAGGATCTCCAGCCAGGTTCTGTGTCCATGTTCTCTTGCTAGGTTCTCCAGGTTCTCCAGCCAGGTTCTGTCCAGGTTCTCCAGCCAGGTTCAGTCACCAGGTTCTAGTCAGGTTCTCTTGCCAATTTCTGTAGTCAGGTTCAGTCCAGGATCTTTTGCCATGTTCTCTCCAGCGAAGTTCTTCTGTCTGTAGGTTCTGTGTAGGTTCTGTCTTCTTAGTTCTGTGTTCTAAGTTCTGTGTTCTAACTTCTGTGTTCTAAGTTCTGTGTTCTAAGTTCTGTGTTCTAAGTTCTGTGTGTTGCTGTCTTGTTTCATCTGTATTTATACCAGTTGATTCAATCCTATCAATCTCTATTACAAAGGTTAGGGCGTTTCTTATCTCCATTCCAGGGAGTAAAGATTATGTAGCTTAAGCATGATTGTTCATAGTTAAAGTGATTAATTACCCACCTGGCACTTAGTTAAGAGGTTTTATTCCCTCCCTAACTTCAGGGGAAAATCCCTACCTGGGGAAACAACCTTTCTCAGAGACCTTGGTTAAAACACATAGTGCCAAGAAGGTGAGCAAACATATTAAGAACAGTATGCCATATATGCCAGGTCCCTTGAAACAGCAAGCATGGACTGGCTCCCGGCAGGGAGGGTCGGAGAGAAAGCCGTGTGAGGACCGTTCTGTGGCCGGAGGGTGGGAAGGCGGGAATCTGGTGAGCTATCACCTGCCCGGTGTAGAGAAGCCAGTGTCTGCGTTCTTTATGTAGACGACTCGATGTGGGAATTGAGGTAACGACACGTGGGCTCTGGTTTCCGATCTCTGGTTCCCTCGTTCCCTCGCAGACCATCCTCTGGAGCTTTAGGTTCTCCCAGCTGCGGGGGTCGTCCGACGACGGGAAGGCCCGCCTCAAGCTGCTCTTCCAGCACCTCCACACCCGACAGGTTGAGACGAAGGTAAGGATGCAGCTCCCTCTGCACCAGCCGCCCACCTCATAGCACAGAGACGGGCAAAAGCTTGCCCACCCACACCCACACCTGCATACACTCACACACCTGCACACCTACACACACACACCCACACGCACACCTGCATGCACACACACACATGCACACACATATGCACATCCCACACACCTGCACATGCACACGCCTGCCCACACACAACTGCACACCTACACACACACCTGCACGCACGCGCGCACACCTGTATGCACACCTGCATGCACACACATGCACACACACCCACACACCTGCACACGCATACATACAACTGCATGCACAGTCAACCACACACATACCTGCATGCACACCCACACACATGGATGCACACACACACACACCTGCACCTACAGTCCCTCCACACACACCTGTACACCTATACACATAAATACCTGCATGCACACACTTGCACACACATCTGCACGCACTCACACACACCTGCACACACACATACACCCACCTGCCTCCTTTCCTGTGTCCTGGGGCCTGAGTCACCCGAGCGGCAGCGGAGAGGCCTGGTTGGCTGTGGCCACGTGTCCCTAATGCTCACACCCAGACGTTTTGCTCGGTCTTTCCTGCAGGAGCTGGAGTTCCAGGACCTCACGGCCGTCCTGCACTGCGTCCACGCCTTCCTCGCGGCCAAGGTTGCCTCCTGGACCCCGGCTTTGCGCGCAGCCAGGGCCTCAGCAGGAAGCCCCCGGGCAGCAGCTGAGCGCTCGGTCAAGGACGAGAATTAAATTATTTTCTTAAGAGACGAAGCTTTGCCGCCCAGCATTGGAGCTCTGTGGCTTTATAACGAGCCTACTGTTGTGATACCATAAAGTCCTTCCTGTTTCCAGCCACGGAAATCCTCGTTAGAGGGACGGTCCCACAGGGCGCAGGCGCGGCTGTGGCTGGGGCCCTGGCCCGTGAATCGCCACATCCCTGCGTCCCTCCAAGCCCTGCGAGGGGTGAGCCCCCACGCACCATGTCCCTCGCTGGCCACACCCGGGTTTCCTTCCACGGAGTGACAGGGGACCGAGCGCCCCCCCCCCCCCCCCGCTTCCCTCTCCCTGGAGAGGAAGTGCTTCCTGGGGTGGGGGGGTCCCCTCCCCTGCACCCAGGAGGAGGCGGAGCCAGGGGTGAGCTGGGCTATGAGCAGCAGGACTGTGGGGATGGGAGTCAATTTTTGTATCAAACATGACAAATGAGTTACAGTGTCATTAAGTAATGCATCATTTATAGGTTATTATTATTATTGTTGTTTTTGTTAATCCTCACCGGAGAACATTTTTTCCCCATTGATTTTGTTTTATTTATTTTTTATTTTTTTAAAAATATTTTTTATTGATTTCAGAGAGGAAAGGAGAAGGAGAGAGAGAGATAGAAACATCAATGATGAGAGAGAATCATGGATTGGCTGCCTCCTGCATACGCCTCACTGGGGATCGAGCCCACAACCCAGGCATGTGCCCTTGACTGGAATCGAACCCCAGACCCTTCAGTCCACAGGCCGCCGCTCTATCCACTGAGCTACACCAGCCAGGGCTAGAAGATGTATTTGTATTGTGGCAGCGACCAAATAGAAAATGCTGAGTTAGGTTGTGGGGGAAAAGGGTATATATTTTCTTGGTGCCCAATAGTAAGTGTAGACCACAGTAAGACTTAAGAGGTCCCCGTCCCCCCACCTCGGGGCGCCCTGGGGTGTGTTGAAGCCCAGTGGTGTCCAGGCGTCCGCCCCCTGGGAGAACACGCCCCCCTCCTCCCCCGAGGACCTCACTGCTGTGTGACGCCTGGTCACGCCTTCATGTTATAACTTATCTGCCCAAAAACTCGCATTAAAGTCTTCAGACCCCAGTCTCTTATCCACCCAGAAGGAGACGTTTCCAGCTTTCACATGGCAACACCAAGCATGAGGAGCCGGGAGGAGCAGGGCCTGGTTGGCCCGGGCTGTGCCGATGCAGCATGGCAGAGCCGTCACCGCACACGGGCGCACAGAACCGGTCACGGTGGTTGGCCAGTGTCAACAAGCGCCTCCTGACTTCGTGGATGTGAAGAGACGCCAAGCGTGACTTTGCGAAAAGGTCAATAGAAGCCTGTGTGTCCTCATTTCACTGAAAACACCCAGGAGTTTCTCCAGCGGAAGCCCGGGGTATCCCACGGTTCTAGAGACAGCTGCCTGCTATCGGACGTTAGCACAGTCAGGTCCATCCTTGTGTCCTACATGGTGCTCTGTCTGTGTCCACGCGGCCCCGCCTCCTTGTTCCCGCGCGCACTTCCAGCTGTTCACGTGGCCACGCCCGCACAGTCACATGACCACTCCCTCCTGCTGGCACAGCCAAACCCGTGTTCACATGATCATGTTAACGTAAAAAACATACAAACCTGTAAAGAATTTTTGTGCGTTTATTTGATCCAAACTGTGGACAATCGCTGGGAAGCAGAATCTCAATGGATTGGGATAATGCTCCGGAGAATGGCGGTTTTTCACCTATTTTTATAAATTACAGTCACAGGAGGAGATGTGATTTACCTGAAATCCATGGGTGATTGCCGGGAGCCGGTCCATGCTTGCTGTTTCAAGGGACCTGGCATATATGGCATACTGTTCTTAATATGTTTGCTCACCTTCTTGGCACTATGTGTTTTAACCAAGGTCTCTGAGAAAGGTTGTTTCCCCAGGTAGGGATTTTCCCCTGAAGTTAGGGAGGGAATAAAACCTCTTAACTAAGTGCCAGGCGGGTAATTAATCACTTTAACTATGAACAATCATGCTTAAGCTACATAATCTTTACTCCCTGGAATGGAGATAAGAAACGCCCTAACCTTTGTAATAGAGATTGATAGGATTGAATCAACTGGTATAAATACAGATGTAACAAGACAGCAACACACAGAACTTAGAATACAGAACTTAGAACACAGAACTTAGAACACAGAACTTAGAACACAGAACTTAGAACACAGAACTTAGAAGACAGAACCTACACACAGAACTTAGAAGACAGAACCTACACAGAACCTACAGACAGAAGAACTTCGCTGGAGAGAACATGGCAAAAGATCCTGGACTGAACCTGACTACAGAAATTGGCAAGAGAACCTGACTAGAACCTGGTGACTGAACCTGGCTGGAGAACCTGGACAGAACCTGGCTGAACAACCTAGTTAGGGAACATGGCTACAGAACCTGGCTGGAGAACCTAGCAAGAGAACATGGACACAGAACCTGGATGGAGATCCTAAGCAGAACCTCTCTGGAGATCCAGACTAGAACTTGGCTGGAGATCCTGGCTGGAGATCCTGGCTGGAGATCCTGGCTAGGCTGCTGATCAACTGAACACTGTCTCCGTGTCCTTCCTTCTCCGCCGACTCCGTCCACGCCTTTGGGGACCCCTGGACCTGCTGGGGTTGGACCCCGGCAGGTGATAGATTAGGGAGGCGGGAGAAAGCAAAGGGGAGGGGGTAGACCTCTGGGGTTGGATAAAGAGTGAAATGATAGACACACACTTCTTTTAGGTGAACGCAGGATAGTTAACAGTCAACAATTAACTCAATAACAATGAGGAGATTTGTGGTCTCGCAGAGCCAGTGCCTGTGCCCTGAGGAGTCTGGAAAAAGAAAAATTACTTTGACCTTCCAAGGATATTGTCGATGCAAAAAGACAATAGGCTCAGTTAAGGTTAAGATTGACCTTTGTCACAGAAGATGCCAGCCTAGGATGTGACAACACACCATGATTGCTTTGGGGTAAAGTTTTAATTTCAGACCATCCTGTGTGGTTACTTTAGGTCTCCGAGTTTGCAAAACCACCACACAGGCCTCCCCTGAGCTGTCAGGTGAGGATGTGGCCCCTTTGCGTCCACACAGCGTTCAGGTGATACCCCCGGCTGGATTAGGACGGACTGTCTGTACACCGTCGGTAGAGTGGATGGCTGTGGAGAGCAGGCCTCACCTGGGGGAAAACCGACAACGTCTCTGACACTGATCATGTCACATAGAGACCGAAGTCCCTTTCATGGACACTAACACAGTGTCACAGCTTCACTCGAGGCCGACAGTGCCTCAGCCTGGGCCCCTGCGGACACTGTGGGGTCCCGTCCGGTGAGTCTCCTTTCCTCCCGACCTCAGGCGGCTCCCAGGGCCTCGCACTCTCGTTTGTTCTGTCGTGCCCAGGATTTGTAGTTGTTGTTTTAAATTGTTTTCTGTCGGCCTGTCTATTATTTTTCTTTTTCACGTTCCCCCTCCCCTTTGGCAGCCATCAGCTCCACATCCATGAGCCTGCTTCTGTTTTGTTGCTTCATCATTGTCTTGTGTTTTTTTTAGATTCAACGTATAAGGGAAATCACATGGCACTTGGCTAGGTCCGTCCATGTCATTGAAACGGTAAGATTCCATTCTTTTTTGTTGCTGTGTAATGTCCCGTTGTACATAAGTACCGCTTCCTTATGCACTCACCTATTGATGGGCACCGAGGTTGCTTCCATATCTTGGCTGTTGCAGATAATGCTGCAGTGAACATAGGGGTGCATATACCTTTTCTTTGGGTAAATGCCCAGCAGTGGAATGACTTAGTCTGTGGCACCTCCATACTGCTTTCCTCCAGGGCTGTGCCGCACGCCCTCCCACCAGCAGAGCACGAGGGCTCCCTTTTCTCCACATCCTCGCTGCACCTGCTGTTTGTTGGTTTATTGACGGTGGCGGTTCTGACAGGTGTGAGGTGGCACCTCGCTGTGGTTCTCGGCAGCTCTCTGGCGACTAGTGTCGTTGAGCATCTTTTCATGTGTCTCTTGGCATCGGTGTGTCCTCGTCGGTGAGCGTCTCTTCAGATGCTCAGCCCGTCTTTATGAAATGCCGATAAAGAATGACGAGTCACTTTCCTAAAGCTTGCTGACCTTAGGTGGTCAGCATCAAAGACATTAAATTCAAATACGAATTTACTGAGCTGGGGGAGGAGGGTGGATGGAGGTGGAAGAGGGTGTAGGGGGGATAAATGGTGATGGAAAAAGTAAAATAAGGAAAAAGTGTATAGTTTACCTTTTGTTTTAAAGAAGAATTTGCTGAGCAGGAATCCTGCGAGCCAGGGGCCTGGGTGTGGGACCTCAGGGCTGGGTGAGGTAAGCCCTGATCTGCACACAATCAGAGCCGATGACCAGCGTCCTATCAAATACCACCGCGCCTCTCTGAGCGCAGACTGCAGAGTGCTCTGGGCACAGCCAAATGTGGACTAATCTGTGCTCACTCACCTGGGCCCCTGGCTTCTTGGAAGAAACAGAATGTTCTGGAACACGGTGGTGGTCTTAAAAAAAGGGAAGGTTGTTGTTTTGTTTTCTCATTTTGCAAGTAGATCAAACCAGCACAGAGCGTCACGGGTACTTGGCTTCAGTGAGCCTGTGAGTGGCTCTCACGGCCGGAAGCCTCTGGAAGCTTCCAGCGTGTCTGACGGACTGCGTGGATGTAGGAGGTGTTGGCTCCGTGTGGCTCTTCGCTGTGCTCCTCTGGTCACCCGTCCACGGGCCTGTCACCCCCAGGAATAGACACACACCCCCCCTTGGGAGGCTTTGCCACCCCAGCACCCACTGGGTGATGTTCTGGACGGACTCACTTTAAACAAGTTTCAGCCACCAAACCCACCGGCAGACAGTGGCGTTGTGTTCACTGAGAAACACTCAAACCTTAAAGAATTTGTGTGCGTTTATGTGAGCCAAACTGTCCACAGTCGCCAGGAAGCAGGTTTCACCTTGTTTTATAAATTACAGTCGAGGAGATTTAAGTCAGTTCCATGAAATGCGTGGGTGTAGATTCCGGAGAACCTCTGGGAGTGGGTGAAGAGTGAATGATAGACACTCCTTTTAACTTGGGTGGGTGCCCGGTCGTTCACAGTCAACAACGAACTCAATAACAATGAGGGGCCTTGTGCTTGAAGGGTGGGGAAGAAGGAAAATTACTTTGTTTTTGCAGAGGCATGTTCATCAGCCATGTTATCTTAGATGCAAAAAGACAACAGGCCTAGTGAAGGTGAGGATTAACCCTTATGGGGAAAATACTGCCTTAGGACATGACTCCCCACCAGAAACTGCTTTTAGTTAAAAAAAACAAACAAGTTTTCCTCTCAGACCCCCTTCGTGGTGACTGTAGGTCTCTGAGTTTGCAAGGCCGCCACGCAGGCCTCCCCTGAGCTGGTCAGGTCAGCACGTGGCCCCTTTCGTCCACGTGGGCACATATTCTAGTGGGAAATGGCCTTGACCTGTGGGTGGGACCTGCAGGGAACATGACCAGAACGTGTGCCATTAAATATACTTAGAGCAGTGGTTCTCAACCTGTGGGTCGCGACCCCTTTGGGGGTCGAATGACCCTTTCACAGGGGTCGCCTAAGACCATCGGAAAACACATCTATAATTACATATTGTTTTTGTGATGAATCACTATGCTTTAATTATGTTCAATTTGTAACAATGAAAATCCATCCTGCATATCAGATATTTACATTATGATTCATAACAGTAGCAAAATTACAGTTATGAAGTAGCAACGAAAATAATTTTATGGTTGGGGGCCACCACATGAAGAACTGTATTAAAGGGTCGCGTCATCAGGAAGGTTGAGAACCACTGACTTAGAGTCAGGCCCACAGAGCAGCTCCATTCAGTGCACGGCTGTGCTGTCTCGGCCACATTCACGAACGTGAGAGAGAAGGCGGAGTTCAGCACCCCGTGCTGGTCAAGCAGGCTTTCCCCCCACCTGTAACTCGAGAGTTTACTGTATACACAATATGTCCAGCACGGCCAGTGCTCAGTACATCGCCACTGAATTGAATCAATAGGAATGCACATGGCTCCTTTTTAAAAATATATATTTTTTCATTGATTTCAGAGGAAGGGAGAGGGAGAGATAGAAACATCAATGATGAGAATCACTAATCGTCTGCCTCCTGCACGCCCCCCACTGGCGATCGAGCCTGCAGCCCGGGCCTGTGCCCTGGCCCGGAATCGAGCCCAGGCCCCTCAGTCCGCAGGCCGATGCTCTATGCACTGAGCCAAACCAGCTAGGGCGACGCCTTTCCTAATTGTTCATGATGGAGTAGTACAGGCACCGTCTAAGGGGCCCCTCATAGGCGGTCACTGCAGGTAACTCCCCCAGCCGCTGATGGAGGAATTTTGGGACCATGTTGGTCCACTCCAGGGACAACCGATGAACAAAACACTCGAGACGGCAAATGCTGGTCACCACTGAGGAGAAAGACAGCTACACAACTTCCGTGTCCGCCCGGCGAGGTGAGCTGTCCCTGCCGTGGCCACCTGGCCCAGCCCGGACCCACCTTCATGTTTATTTCCGTCCTTATTACAGTAGCCAACCCTCTTACGGTTAGAAAACTTATCTTTGAAGTGTTATTAAACATTGGTGGGGGGTAGGGGGGCCCACTGGGTCACAGAAAACGCACGGAGCTGTAACCAGCAATTACTTAACAACCCAAAATATCTGCCACTGTCCTGTGCATGTGCCTTCGAAGCTCTGTTATGATGTGAGAGCCCCTCCGAGCTGAGCAAGGAGGATGTCATTTCCTTCCCATCTTGGGGAGACTGATGTGGACTCACTGCAGGCGAGTTTGTTCAGTTAATTTTATCTGAGAATTGAATGAGCCCCACGTAGAGCTTTCTTCATGTCTTGGCAAATCAATCATTCATGACTAAGCCTAAAGGAGATACTTTTAAAATGCCTTTTGTCTTTTACCAAAAAAAAAAAAAAAAAAAAAAAAAAGGTAAATAGATGGCTTTCTAATCATGCGGCCTTGTGGGGGGAAAATTCAAGCTTTAGAAGCATCGCGTAGGGTGCCCTGCAGGGGGGAGCCGAGGTGTCCTGTCAGCAGTGTTCTCTCTCCCTTTCTTTATCCCTCTCTCCCTCCATCCATCCACCCACCCACCCACCTACTCACCCACTCATCCATCCATCCATCTACCCACCAATCTATTCATCCACCCACCCACCCACCCACCCATCTATCCATCTATCTGTCTGTCCATCCATAATCTACCATCCATTCACCCACTCTCTCACCATCCATCCACCCATCCATCCATCCATCCATCCATCCATCCATCCACCTACCCATTCATCTACTCACCTACCCATCTGTCCATCCATCCACCCACCCACCCACCTACTCACCCACCCATCCATCCACCCACCCATCCATCCACTCACCCATCCACTCATCCATCCATCCATCCATCCATCCATCCATCCATCCATCCATCCTTCCATTCACCCACCCACGCACCCATCTACCCATCTGCTTACAAACATTTTTGACTGCTAATATTTGCCAGGCTTTTCTTGGACAGAACAGGAAACAAAACCGACACATCTTGGAGGCTTCCAGCTGCCGTGTCAGCCAGAAGCCTGTCCTCTCCCCATCACTCCCTGCTCCCCCCCGCCCCCCGATTGTCCTCCTCGTCATGTCAGATGGTCAGGCACCTGATCCCAGGTTCCCAAGGCTCGTGCCTGGGACCTTAAGGGGAGGCATATCACCTGCGAGGAAGTGACTGGGGTGCCTGCCTTCCTGAGTACACGGCACCTTCCGTAAACCCAGGGAGACCCCAGCCTCATGTTCACACCCGTCCAGCACAGAGCTTGGCCCTGAAGAGGCCTTCAATGAGCATGTGTGGAACCCAAGACTAAATCTACCTTTCTGAGCTGTGGAAAACATTTCAACTGGATTGTGTTCTAAATTAGGCCTTTGTTTTTAGACTCTTAACTGTCATCACAAAGCCCCAAACTGCCTAGAAAGAGAACATATATTCTCTCAAACTGAAATTTGCTCAAATCAACATTAAATGTGCACTGTTTGTTCTGTTTTGTTTCCCTGGGGCCTTTGTCCCATGTCAACTCGGACAAACACGTCCAGAGAGAAGTTCCCGTCAGCACAGGCGTTTCCAATCCCAGGGCCACACGGACCCAGCGCAAGGGAGGGGTGGGGGAGGGGGGGGAGGGGGGAGGGGGGGAGGGGGGGCGGGCCTTGTGGGGAAGCAGCTGTCGGGGCCCGACTGGAAGCCGTGGTATTTGCTCTGAAGGTTGAGAAAAGCCGTGTGACTGGGCTTTCACACACACCTGAGGGCAACCTGGGCTTTCAGAAGCGCACGCCTGGGCCTGTCACAGACGGGACAGCAGACGATCCTGGTGTGAGCTCCTCAAAAAGCCAACGCATTCTCTTTATTTCCGTTTCCAACGGCGCTTTCTTTTCAATCTTCCAGCTCGTCCTTGAGACGTGGTCAGCCAGCACAGGCGTCTCGGGAAAGTCCTCTGGTGCTTCGTTCCTGTCTCACCAAACGCCGATGCTCTCAGCACACGACACAGGAGCGAGGTCCTCAGGTCCCGGAACAAGCCTGGAGCGAAGAGCCCGCCTGGCATCGCTAGCGTCGTCCCTCGGCAATTCACCTTCCGGAAAGGCAGTTTGCTTTGGTCCGACCCCCAGGTGGCACCGAGGTGAGTTGCCTGAATCTTTGTCAGCGAGTGAGCCCTGGCTGGTGTGGTTCAGTGGATAGAGCCTCTGCGTGTGGACTGAAGGGTCCCAGGTTCGATTCCAGTCAAGGGCACTACCTCGGTTGCAGGCTCAATCCCTAGTGGGGGGTGAGCAGGAGGCAGCTGATCAATGGTTCTCATCTTTGACTCTCTCCCTCTCCCTTCCTCTCTGAAATCAATTAAAAAAAAAAAGGCAGCTAATGAATGTGCAGAGTTGGGGCCGGGGCCCCATTATTCCAGTGCTTTCTGCTGCTTCTGCTGATGTTCTGAACCCTCTCGTGAGCGTGCAACCGGCTCGAGGGCCCAGTGGACCGCAGAGGGCGGTCACGGTCCAGCAGTCACAGGACATCCTGCTGCCGCTGGCGGGGCCACCTGACCACGGACCCGTGTCCCGTGTGCAGGGTGTGCTCACAGGGGTGCCACGTGTGTGGTCGGAGGCTGCGTGTGTGCCTGGCTGTGGGCACTTGTCCTGAAGCAACAAGCTACTTGCATCAGCGCAGTCACATCACAGCTCTGATGCCAGGATGTCCTCGTGGGTCACAGGCGGGAAGCTCCACGTGGTCCCAGAACAGACACGACAGGGGGGCTCCTGGGCTGTCACTCACCCTGGCTCAGCGAAGGGGCGGGTGGCAGGCCAGTGGGCGGGGCTCAGGGCTGCGGGGGAGGCGTGGGGTGCTGAGGTGACATGTGCTGCTTCCCCGGACACGAGCTCGCGCCTCACTCCCCTCTGCAGACTGGCCCTGGGATGGTCGTCAGACCACGAGTTCCTTGTCTTATTATCGTTTTTAAAGCAAATATTTTTTAAAATGTATTTTTATTGATTTCAGAGAGAAAAGAAGAGAAAAGAAGAGGGAGAGAGATAGAAACATCAATGCTGAGAGAGAATCATGGATCGGCTGCCTCCTGCACGCCCCACACTGGGATGGAGCCTGCAACCCGGGCATGTGCCCTGACCAGGAATCCAACCGTGACCTCCTGGCTCATAGGTCATCCTGGTTAAGTTAACGCTCAACCACTGAGCCACCCTGGCCGGGCTTAAGTTGAGTTTTGATAGGAAAGCCTTTGGGTAACATTCCCAGCATCTAACTCAAGTCGAGAAGGGACTCCTGGTGCCTGGTCCCTTCTCCACCCCACCCTCACCTCCCCTCGTGGAGTCTGGCAGCGAGATCTCCAGGACGGAGGCCTGGCTGGGACCTGGGGCCCTGCCCTCCCTCCCTGCCTCCCTGGGGGGCCTGCCTGAGGGTGGTGACGCAATCCCAAGGCCCAGAACCAGGCCCTCCCCCCGGCCCTGCCGGCCACCTGGCTCTCTCCTCCCAAACCTCAGTATTGTCATTTCTAACCCAAACTCCCACCAGGGTGACCGGTCCCCAGGGGCCCCAGCTCCTCACAGAGTGGCAGGATGTCCCTCCATCACAGACACACTCCGTGTCGGCACCTGGGACCACACATTCCCGTGACCAGAGCTGGCCCATTAAAAGGTCCAATTACAGAAAAAAATCCAAGTTTTGATTCTGGCTGGTTTTTCACTGTTTATCAACAGCACAAGTGTAACCCCGCTGGGCGGGTGGGGCAGCTCCCTCCAAGCTCGCTGTCCCCTGCGGAGGGACCTTTTCAATGCTGATGGTGACAGTGTTATGCTGCCCATCCTGTGGCTGAGATTGGGGGGCTGCCCAGCCTGTGGTCTGAGATTGGGGGGCTGCCCAGCCTGTGGCTGAGATTGGGGGCCTCTGTGTCCTGTTGTAGAACTTCACCTCACCTCTCCCTCTGGGAGGCAGCCTCCTTATGCTCCACTGACTCCTGACAAGAGAGGGAAGGAGAGGAGGAGGAAGCGATTTCACAGGAAACCTCAGATGAGGTGGGAATGGGGCAGACAGCCTTCCCGGCAAACGTCACCCCAGGGAGCGGAGACGAGGCTGGGACACTGAGTAGGGAACGGCCAGCTTTGCGGGTCCTCGCCTGGTCCCGGGGCAGCCCCTTCAGCTGGCCGAGCGAGCGTCCAGCCCTCTTTTCCATTAGCGGCAGCTCAGGAGAGCGAGAGAGGAGGGCCAGGAGTTGTGGTCGGCTCAGCTGCTTTCTTCCTCAACGTGTTTTCTTTTCCTTTCTCCTGAAGCGTGGCCAGAGGCTCCGCCTTTCGGCCCATAGAGGCCTGGCAAGGACACCGGCCGGACTCTGGTCGCCCCAGGGACGGGCCACTCAGCGCGGCCACTTGAGCGGGCGCCGGAGCGCAGAGCCAGCTTATAGGGGAGCAGCCAGGCCCCGGAGCAGACGTGGCTGAGGTTCATGGCTCCGAGCAGCTGCTGCCACGGGCGCTCCCGGTCCTCACGCTCACCTCCGGGCTCAGAAGAGGAGAGGAGGTCAGCCTGTAAGACGTGCTGCTTCCATTTGCTGGGAGAAATGCACCATGGGAATGTGTGCGGGAGCCCGGGGGGGCTGTGATGTGGGCCATAGGGTGACTCTGGGGAGGTCTCCATGACCTCCGACCTCTGCTCGGGTGCCGGTCAGTTAACTCCAGACCAGACGCATCCCATCCAGGAAGCGCCAGGAAGCCCGGATGAGGGAGACGCGGTGTGGGGCACAGAAATGATGGGTGTGGGTCTGCTTTGTGATTCTGAGATCATTTCATGAGCAGGAGAGAGAAAGCTGTGAAATTCCTGTGCCTTTAGGGTTTATAATGGCTGAAGTCCTATAGTCGTTTTTTGTGCATAGAGGTGTTACGGGAAGCAGAGTTATTTTATTCCCAGACTTCCTCCCGGTAACTTTGCACAATTGGACGTCAGCATGAAACAAGGGCCGGCGTCACTGAGCTGCTCCGCTGACTGCTGCTGCCAGTCTGCCAGGTTCCTTCTCGGGTCATGAGGACCCTGCGGCGGCTCAGCCTGCGGGGCGGGCGGTCCTCCCTCTCAGGGAGGGACTTGGGTCCTCCGCTGCCCACGCCAGCCTCTGGGAACCTGCCGCCGTGTGGGGACAGGAAGGGTCAGCCGACAGAGGGCCTGCCTACAAGTTGCCCCAAAAGGCAGCCCCTGGGGACCCAGCCCTGCGCGTGTGTCTCTTCACTTGGTTGTAGAATGAGCGCGCCGGCCGCCCTGGGCGTCACGCTTGCCGTGGCCTGCAGCCTCCTGTTCTTCCCGGTCCTGAGGGGCCAGGCCCTCTGGGGTAAGTGACAGATGGGTGGGGTCTGAGGACCCGGCAAAGTCCCCGCCCTCCATTCCAGAGCAGAGGGCACTGGGGCTCAGAGGCAGGTGGGAGGCCCGCGGGTTCTCTCCCTTCCCAGAAAAAGAAGAGCCATTCATGAGTTTCACAGAATTAGAACAGCTCCTTCTGGAAAAGAACCGATTTTCCCAGGAGTGCTCGACAGACGTCCATTTACCTGCTCAGGTACTTGGAGCAGGAGAGCGTTTGGGAGCATCTGCTTGGTCCTTTGCCGTAAAGTCCCTTCCGTTAAGTAACTTATGTGGTGCCCTCCGGGAATCAGGGTGTTGCATCACCAGACCTGGTGACCAAAGCAGAAAGTCCTGCGGATGAAAGAAAATAAGATGCAGACGATGAACAGCAGGAAGCAGAGGCGTGGCCAGCAGGGGGAGGCGTGGCCAGCAGAGAGGAGTGGCCTGTAGAGGGGAGGCGTGGCCAGCAGGGAGAGGCGTGGCCTGCAGGGAGGGGCGTGGCCTGCAGGGAGAGGCGTGGCCTGCAGAGGGGAGAAGCAGGAAGCCTTTGTTTAAAAAGGGAAAAGTTGACAAATTCATTCCAGTTCCTTGAACTCCGTATCCTTTACTTGGAGCCTCGCATTTTAACTTGGAAATGGGTTTGCAACATTGCGGACCATGTGCCCCGGACTCCCCGCCAGCAGATGCTCACTTCTCGCAGCTCTGGAGGCTGAAGTCCAGTCCAGGCGCCGCGGACCTGGGGTCTAACGAGGGCCGCGTCCTGGTCCACAGACGCCACGGGAGGCCCCGGGTCTCTGCTGTCGAGGCCTGGACCCTGTTCATGAGGCCCCACCTCCTGCCGCCCTCAAACCGGGCGACGGAAGGTCAGCCGTGAATTTGGACGACAAACACCAGACCTGGCGCTTCCTGGCCATCCCAAGGACTGAAAGATAAAACAAAGTGGGCGTCTTTTCACTGGAAGCTGCGGGCACATTGGAGTGGTTTACCTTTCGTTAAAAGCACAGGCTAAGTCCTGGCCAGTTTGGCTCAGTGGATAGAGTGCCGGCCTGTGGACCGCGGGGTCTCGGGTTCGATCCTGGTCAAGGGCACAGGCCTTGATTGCAGACTCCTCCCAGCCAGGGCCCTGGTGGGAGCTCGTGCAGGAGGCACCGAATCGATGTATTTCTCTCACATTCATATTTCTTTCCCTCTCTCTTCCACTCTCTCTAAAAACCAATTGAAAAATATCCTCTGGTGAGGATTTAAAAAAAAAAAAGCACAAGTTAAAAGGCAAATATTACCATGAATTTTCTGTATTACTGGTTCAGGCAACAAAAATATTCAGAAAAGGCTGTAGAGAATCGTGGCGGCCGGGGCCAGTGAGAAAAAGGCACAGCCCACTGCACCCACCTGAGGCCAATGCAGTGGGCCCCGTCCTGGTGCCCGGGCACTGGCGCTCTGCCGGCGACAAGCTGCCACAGGTTAAGGTGGGAAGACGGGCAGGGGCCCAGCTGCAAGCGGCCACAGCTGCACCACGGAGAGGCTGATAGGATGTGGTGCTGGCTGTTCATGCTGCGCTGAGGGTGGCACTGGTTCCACAGGGAAGTCCGAGGACTCGCACGCGCTCAGCGTTTTGGAGGAGAGCCGGCGCCTGGAGGACACGGCCACCTACAGCACGAGGGAGAGGTACGTCCGCGCCCACGGAGGGGACTGGCCATGCCCGGCCCGATGTGCCTGGTCCTGTGACACCTTCACCTGTTTCCCGAGTTTCATCTCACAACCACCTCCAAACTGGCCCAGAGTCTCCGTTTTGCAAATTCAGAACCGGAGCTCACATGGACTAATGCACTTACCACCGTCTGTGGAGGCAACCGGAGGAAGCACTATTCAGTCTCCCAGTCTTTCTCTAGCAAAACAGAGCCAAGCATAGCCATCGCCCGGCCAATGACCGATCCCGGCCTGGGGGCGGGGGAGGGGGGATTGGAAGTCCTGACGGGTGGGCGGTTTCTCTCCCAAGAATTAGGCACCAGCTGCGGAGACAGGGTTACGGCTGCTGGGATAGAGCCGAAGTTCACCAGGGCTGTGGGACTAAATCTGCCCATGTTCTCTCTCTTTTTTAAAAATTTGTTCAGAGAGGAAGGGCGAGGGAGAGAGCGATAGAAACATCAATGATGAGAGAGAATCACGGATCGGCTGCCTCTACACTGGGATCGAGCCACAACCTGGGCATGTGCCCCAACCAGGAATGGAACCGTGACCTCCTGCTTCATAGGTCGACGCTCCTGGGAACACCAGCTGGGCAAGAAGCAGTAGACTTTATATCTCCCCTTTGTGCCATAGAAACCTCAAGAAAAGAGACATCATTTCTCCATCTCGGCTTCTGTCTTTGCCCAAACGCCCTGAACCAACAAGCCAAGCCATTTCCCGATTGGCAGAGCTCACGGAGACGCCCGTGTGGGCGATGAGCAGAAGGGCTCACCGGAAGCAGTCACAGCCTCCAACAGGTGAGCGAGCGCTCGGAGGGGTCCCGGTCCCCCCGGGAGTGCCAGCCAGGAGTACCCCTGCTTCAGGGGCCGGGCGGGGCCCCAGGAAGGCATGACTCCTACTCACACGCAGGACTAACCCAGCAGTTGGTAAAACATGATCTTCTGTTTTTGTTCGTCTGAGGATGAGCTGTTTCTCTCCTATTCAAATTGGATTTGGAGAACCAGCTCAAAGTTAATTTGTGAACAAACAGCAATAGAATTGGCAAAAGAAAAACCCACAAAAACGAAAGAGCCTGTTTTCTGGGGTCCTGACCTGGAACATTCAGCAGCATCAGCAGGAAGGAGCAGGAAGGTTTTGTAGACGGACACACCCATCTCGTCAGAGGACTTGGCCCGGCAGGATTTAGGCGGGGAGGGCAGATACCAGGTGGTCGCCGTCCACTGAAGCATCGCGTGGCTGGACACAGGCCTCCCCTGTGCCGTGTGCCATCGAAGACATGCCCAGCGAGGTCCTGGTCACCCCGAGAACTGGCCTTCCCCGGGCTCAGAGCTCTTGAGACCTGCTTTTCTGAAAGATCAGAAGAAAATAAAATTTAAAAGCCTGTCTTCTGAGCAGTGGGGATGCTCTTGGGGGTTGAGCGGGAGGATTATTATGTGGGACCCAGGCCCCGGAGCCCACGGGCAGGAGCTGGGCCAGCGGGCGTGGCCTCACAGATGGTTTACGCCCAGGTGTTCCCCAGATGCTCTGTCGGAGGAGCTGCTGAGCACCATTGCCAACGTGTCGGGGTGCCTGCCCCACATGCTGCCCCCACAGTGTCCGGACACCTGCCTGGCCGACAAGTACCGGCTCGTCACGGGAGCCTGCAACAACAGGTACCTCGTCACCCTGACCTGCGGTTTGGATTGGAAGCTGACTCCCTCCCGGCCTCTGTCCTGGCCCCTCACCCATCTTTACACGTCGTCTGAACGCCCGTCTGGCCGGCGCTGCCTTCCACATGGTCCTGTGTCCAAATGGCAGGGCCTCTGGGACCCCACACCCTAGGGTGGGGGTGGGGAAAGGGTCACACAGGGTGACCAGGAACGCGGAGGAATGAGCAGGGTGCGTGATAGGCGGGGAGCGGGCCTCAGCCTCGTGCTGCGGGCAGGCCCCACTCGCGGATCGGGCCTGAGACGGGACCAGCAGGAGGACGCGAGGTTCCTCCCTGCGACAGGCACACAGACAGGCCCTGCCTGGGAGAGGCCGGGACTCAAATGTAGACAAAGACCACCCTGGGTGCTGAGAGGCAGAGAGCAAAGGTCCCGCCCGCCACCTCGCTTCTGAGCTGAGGTGGTTCAGCAGTTCCCCGACCTCTTCTCGCAGCCCCTTCGCACTGAGCGTGCACATGTGAGGCAGGAGCAGGCACAGCCCCGGGCGGGGTGGGCGCCTGAGGGACGAGCACCAGCAACTTCCCAAACTGCATCTTTGTGGGAGCCCCCCAAGTCTCTGTCCTTCAGGGGGGGCCACCCCCCACCCCCGCCTGTGCGGCCGCAGTGTGAGGGGCACCTGAGCCGGAAGGGCTGTTGGAAGGTGGGAAGGTGTGTCCTGGGCTGAGGGAAGGGCACACCTGGAACCTGGAACCTGGAACCTGGAACGTGAGAGGATCCAGATCCATGCGCCTCCAGGGGCCCGTTCACTCGGTGGCCCCCCTGGTGTGAGTCTGTCTGGAGGCCGTGGTGTGAGGCCGGCTGGAGGCCCTGGTGTGAGGCCGGCTGGAGGCCGTGGTGTGAGTCTGGCTGGAGGCCGTGGTGAGTCTGGCTGGAGGAGGCATTGAGCCAGGGCCTGGGGGAGCCTGCCCGGGGGCTTCCCTTGAGGATGGTTTCTTGTAGGTGGACCTGCTGCCTCCTCCCTCCTCCTCCCGCCCCTCCCCACTCACCTGGGCACCGTTGTCTCCATAGAGACCATCCCCGGTGGGGCGCCTCCAACACGGCCCTGGCCCGGTGGCTGCCGCCCACCTACGAAGACGGCATCAGTGAGCCCCGAGGCTGGAACCCCCACTTCTTATACAACGGGGTTCCCCTGCCCCCGGTCAGTGCCCGACACTGCGTGACCTGCGTTAGGGTTAGGCTCCATGACCTGTCCCTAAGCCCGGGGGGAGGTGGCGGGCTGTGTGCGGGTGTCTGTGGGGTCCCTTCCCCCTCCCCCTCTCCCCTGCGGGTGGGGCCCCTTGTGGCAGAGGAACTGACGTCACCCGGTAGCGAGGGGACCGCAGGTTAAAGGCCTACCTGCCTCCTGGGGGGGGGGGGGGGGCGGGGTCCTAAGGCCTTTGTCACAGGGGAAGCCAGGCCTGTTCAGATGTCAGACATGTGGTAGTCAGGTGCTGGCTCATCCCAGCCAGTGAGCCCCCCCCCCCCCCCCAGACAGACCCCTGCCAGTCCGGCCTGACCCGCGGATCCCTTTCTCTCCAGGTCCGGGAGGTGACACGGCAGGTCCTCCACGTTGCCAACGAGGCGGTGCGGGAGGATGGCCAGTACTCGGACCTGCTGGTGGCCTGGGGGCAGTACATCGCCCACGACATCGCCTTCACGCCGCAGAGCCCCAGCGCCTGCCCGCGGGCCTGCGAGAACCGGGGCCCCTGCTTCCCCATCCAGGTACCGGGTGTTCCCAGGGTCCTGCAGGGGTGCCGGGACCCCAGGTGACCGCGCCTCCCCGTCTCCCACAGCTCCCCGCCTCCGCCGCCCAGGCCGCCGGCGCCGCCTGCCTGCCCTTCTACCGCTCAACGGCCGCCTGCGGCAGCGGGGCCCAGGGCGTCCTGTTGGGCAGCCTGTCCCCGGGGAACCCGCGGCAGCAGATGAACGGGCTGACCTCCTTCCTGGACGCGTCCACCGTGTACGGCAGCTCCCCGGCCGCCGAGCAGCAGCTGCGGAACTGGACCAGCGCGGAGGGGCTGCTGCGGGTCAACCAGCGCCACCACGACCACGGCCGCGCCCACCTGCCCTTCGTCTCGCCCCGCGCGCCCCGGGCCTGTTCCCCTGAGCCCGGCGCCCCCGGCCGCACGCCCTGCTTCCTGGCGGGGGACAGCCGGGCCAGCGAGGTCCCCGCCCTGACGGCCCTGCACACGCTGTGGCTGCGAGAGCACAACCGCCTGGCGGCCGCCCTCAAGGCCCTCAACCCGCACTGGAGCGCGGACTCTGCCTACCAGGAGGCGCGCAAGGTGGTGGGCGCCCTGCACCAGGTGTGCCAGTGCCCTCCGGAGCCCCGGCGGGTGCGCGAGGCCACGTGGGCGCCCCGGGGGGGGGGGGGCAAGCTGCGTGGGTGCCCCTGGGCGGGTGCGCGAGGCCACGGGGGTGCCCCTGGGCGGGTGTGCAAGGTGGTGGGCGCCCTGCACCAGGTGCGCCAGTGCCCTCCGGAGCCCAGGGCGGGTGCGTGAAGCCACGTGGGTGCTCCGGGAGGGGGGCAAGCTGCGTGGACGCCCCACACCAGGTTACCCCGCAGCTTCCTGAGGGCTGGCTGCCCGGTCTGCACTCTCATCCCCTGGGGGAGGGGGGGGCTGACATGTGACCAGGAGTCCGGCAGGAGCAGGTTCAGTCCGCCCGCTGGTTCCTGGCGCCCAGAGCTTTAGGGTTTAACTCAGTGGGTCCTGGCGACCCTGAGCCACCTGGGCAGCAGGGCCTTTGGTAGCTTATGCTTTGAATCAATGGAGAAGATAGAGAAAAACAATGTGCGTGAGGCTGTGAATCACAAGTGGAATAGGAGTCTTAGTCCTTTCCTCATTTATGGTGGTTGAGGTGGAATCAGAGGATTGCTGTTGTGTTCCGTGTGCAACTTGTTCTTCCCGCCTTCCACCGCCTGTGATTTAAGACTTTCCAGACTTTCCTCCTGCCAGTGGGCCTGTGGTGTGGTGTGTATGTGGTACGAGTATGTATATGTGTGTGTTGTGTTGTGTTGTGGGTGTGAATGGGGATGTGGCTCTGCATACGTGTGGTGTGTGTATGGTATGTATGCACGTGGTGAGTGTATGTGTGTACATGTGGGTATGCATGCGTGTAGGTGGAACGTAGTGTGTGAATGTGAGTGGCACATGTATGTGTGTGTGTGTGTGTATGTGTGTGTGTGGTGGCTGTACATGTGGTGAATGGCACAGGTGCTGGAATAGCAGGCGGGAGCTCTCTCCCTCGTTCTTCCTCTTTGAAATCAATAAAAATAATTTTTTAAATCAATTTTTAAAAACTCTGTGGAAGAGGCTTTTGCAGCTAAGGAAGCAGCCCGGGTGGGGGTGGGGGCTGCCGACCTCCTGGGGTCACGGGCTGGTCTGCGTCCTGAGCTCCGGGTGCCAGGTCCCTGAAGATTGGATGTTCGCTGTGGGTGCAGGAGCTATTGCCGCGCCCACAGGGGGAGTGGGCGCGAGGGGAGAAGGCGGTTTGGACGGAAGTCTGTCACGTGTGTGAGGAGCCCGTGGGCGGCAGACCTCCCGGCCAGTCAGTGCTGAGGCCCAAGGTGGCCTGGCGTCTCCTGTCCTGTCCTGCCCCAGAGGGAGTGGGGCGGCTCTGACATCCGCCCAGCCCATCGATGCGGAGCTCCGAGACTGTCGGATGGTTGGTGCTGCACCTGCTCACCTGTGTCCATACCTGGGCGGCGTGGTCCCTCCCCGGACACCTCTGAGCCCGGGCTGGGCAGGGAGACCCTCCTTCCCTGAGACGGACCAGCCCTGCTGCCTCCCCCGGCCCCCTCCTCCTCTCTCATCCCCCCTCAGAGACTCCCATTTCTCCTTCCCTGAGACGGACCAGCCCTGCTGCCCCCCCGGCCCCCCGGCCCCCTCCTCCTCTCTCATCCCCCCTCAGAGACTCCCATTTCTCCTTCCCTGAGACGGACCAGCCCTGCTGCCCCCCCGGCCCCCCGGCCCCCTCCTCCTCTCTCATCCCCCCTCAGAGACTCCCATTGCTCCTTCCCTGAGACGGACCAGCCCTGCTGCCCCCCCGGCCCCCCGGCCCCCTCCTCCTCTCTCATCCCCCCTCAGAGACTCCCATTGCTCCTTCCCTGAGACGGACCAGCCCTGCTGCCCCCCCCGGCCCCCCGGCCCCCTCCTCCTCTCTCATCCCCCCTCAGAGACTCCCATTGCTCCTTCCCTGAGACGGACCAGCCCTGCTGCCCCCCCGGCCCCCCGGCCCCCTCCTCCTCTCTCATCCCCCCTCAGAGACTCCCATTGCTCCTTCCCTGAGACGGACCAGCCCTGCTGCCCCCCCCGGCCCCCCGGCCCCCTCCTCCTCTCTCATCCCCCCTCAGAGACTCCCATTGCTCCTTCCCTGAGACGGACCAGCCCTGCTGCCCCCCCGGCCCCTCCCGCTTCCCCTCCTCCTCTCTCACCCCCTCAGAGACTCCCATTGCTCCTTTCCCACAGATCATCACCTTGCGGGATTACGTCCCCCAAATCCTGGGCCCCCAGGCTTTCGGGCAGCACGTGGGCCCCTACAAGGGCTACGACTCCGCCGTGGACCCCACAGTGTCCAACGTGTTCACCACGGCTGCCTTCCGCTTCGGCCATGCCACGGTCCACCCGCGGGTGTGGCGGCTGGACGCCAACTTCCAGGAGCTCCTGCCCCCGCTGCTGCTGCGCGACGCCTTCTTCAGCCCCTGGAGGGTCCTTAACGAAGGTGCGAGCCCCCCTCCTCTCTCTCCCTCTCCCTCCCTCCTCTCTCCCTCCCTCCCTCTCAGAGACAGAACCCACCGCAGCCCCCTCAGTGCCAGCGAGCCCCACCGTTCACGTGGGCAGTTGGGTGGATCTTGCCAGTCATCGGTGTTTATGGAGAAAGCACGTGTGCTCGGAGCTTTTATTTTTCCATTTAATTTTAAACATATTTTTATTGACTTCAGAGAGGAAGGGAGAGGGAGAGAGAGAGAAACATCAATGATGAGAGGGAATCACTGATTGGCTGCCTCCTGCTGGGGATCGAGCCCACAACCCGGGCCTGTGCCCTGACCAATCCGACCGTGACCTCCTGGATCATAGGTCGGTGCTCACCACTGACCCACACTGGCCGGGCTGCTGGGAGATTTTAAAGGCTTAACTGTGCCTCAGAAACACCTGTGTCAGGCCTTGCAGCTCAGCATTCCAGGGGAAAGTGTCCCAGGCCCACTGCCTCCCCCCCCCCCCCGTGGTTTCAATGACACTGAAGGAAATCGGACTTTATATCCCACCTGATAAACGAGGCCCTTTTCCGTAAACACTGTCCGGAGGCCACGCTCAGTGCTACGTGGTTTCAGAAGGTCACGGTGGGGTCACGTGTGGAAGTGAATAGTTTAGAAACCGCTTCAGTTTCTGGGTTCTCCACACTCCCCGGTCCCTCCTTTCTTCCTGCCCCCTGTTCTCTCTCTGTCTGTGTGTCCGGAAGCTTCTCTCCGGCTCCGAAGGCTCTTGGCTCTGAGTGGCTGTGGGGAGGAGGATGAGGCCGCCACTGTACCTGCTCAGTCGCCACGGAAACGGTCGGCACAGCGTGTGGGAGAGGCCAGGGTGCAGCCAGGCTGCCAGGGGATCTGACCGGTCCCCACAGGGTCCCCAAGGGTGGCTGGCGCTTTGGAGGTGAAGGGCTGCCCGCCCCCACACTCCTCAGGGCTCCCTCAGCCAAGCCAAGTCCCCACCGCTGTTACTGATGTTAAAATTCAGCAACTGTAGTGTTTTTGCTGCAGAAAAATAAAGCAAAAAACTTGAGCATCTGCCCTGGCCAGGTTGCTCAGTGGTTAGAGCCCGTGGACCGGGGGTTCCCGGGTTCGATTCCTGATCAAAAGCACGTCCCTCGGTTGCGGGCTCGATCCCTGGCTCTGGTCAGGGCACACGGGGAAGCAAACAATCGATGTGTCTCTCCTTCTCTCCCCCTCCTTCCTCCCACCCACTCTCTAAAAATCAGTGGAAAAAGGAGCCGCGGGTGAGGATTAACAACAAACACTCGAGCATCTGAGGGGCTCACATCTGGGTCCCCTCGGACCTAAGTCCCGACCACCCCGCACCCGATCAGTCCCCTCAGGCTCGGGGTCCAGCAGGGCCAGGCACCCACAGCCGGCGTCGGAGAGAACTGGAAAGCTTCGGGGGCTGAGTCGGGGACCCCCGAGGGCGTTGGTTAGGAAAGCGTGTGGTTCAGGTCTGGCCGGAGACACGTCGCCCTCGGGTGCTTGCAGGAGGTGTGGACCCCCTGGTGCGGGGCCTCCTGGCCAGGCCGGCCAAGCTGCAGGCGCAGGGCCAGCTGGTGAGCGAGGAGCTGACGGAGAGGCTCTCCGTGCTGGCGCCCGCCGGGACCTTCGACCTGGCGTCGCTGAACCTGCAGCGGGGCCGGGACCACGGGCTGCCAGGTGAGCGCCTCGCCCCCCCCCACCCCCCGGGGCCGGGCTGGGCCTGGGGGCGAACGGGAGGCCTGCTCCCTGGGTCGGGTCTGGAGTAACTGTCTGCAAACCCGCTGTCCACTTCCCAGAAGCGGGCTTTTCCCCGTTCTAATCGGTGTGTAGTGTCTCCTTGTTCTCCTTGTTGTGTTGTTGTTGTTGCTCTATAGGGCTGAAATGCTTTTATTGTTTTCATTTTTATTTATTTTTATGTTTTAAATATACTTTCTATTTCAGAGAGGAAGGGAGAGGGAGAGACAGAACCATCAATGATGAGAGAGAGTCATTGATTGGCTGCCTCCTGCACGCACCCTACTGGGGATCGACCCGCAGCCCGGGCATGGGCCCTGACCAGGAATCGAACCTGGGACCCTTCAGTCCACAGGCTGCCGCTCTATCCACTGAGCCAAACTAGCTAGGGCTATTTTTATTCATTTTAATTTTTTATTTTTTCCCTTGGTACTATATTTCCTGTTTTTTTATGTTTTTAGATATTCACACTCTTTATCTTTCATTTTTATTTTTTAAAAAGCTTTATTGTTGAAAGTATTAATATGTTCCCCTTTCCCCCATTGACCCCCTAGCACCCCTGCTCCCCGCCCGAGCCTCACCCCTGTTGTCAGTGTCCATGGGGGATGCCTATCTGCATACAAGTTCTTTGGTGATCACTTCCCACTCACCCCCTCCCCCTTCCCTCTAGTCCATCTGCAGAGGAGCCGCTCACTCTCTTAGACAACAGGACCCTGTGGGCCTGGCGCCCTGTGAGGGAAGAGCCCAGCGGGGGGAGGGGGTCAGGGAGGCTGGGTGTCTGGGAGGCTGGGTGTCCGGGAGGCTGGGTGTCCGGGAGGCTGGGTGTCCCGGGCCCATTGTAGAGTCTGCGTTGGGCCTCCCAGGGCCGGCCTGCGCGATTCAGTGTCACAGGGAGGTCAGGATCCACGCCTCCCGTCCCCGTCCCCCTGGCCCCCGGCCTGGGCTGTGCCTGACCCGCTGGCCCAACCTCCCGGCCATGGTGTGCCCGGCCCCTCTTCTCAGGCCGGGCCCTGGGCGTCCCCCCTGCACCCTCCCTCGGGTCCACTCTGGGCCCCTCTCCCCTCAGCTGTCCCCTCCATACCATCAGCCCCAGGCCGTCCCTGCCCCCGGCCCCAGGCCAACCCAATGCCCTGTTCCCTGTGCCCGTGCAGGGTACAACGCCTGGCGGGAGTTCTGCGGGCTGCCCAGGCTACACACCCAGGCTGACCTCGGCAGCGTCATTGCCAATGGCAGCGTCGCCGACCGGATCATGCGCCTGTACCAGCACCCGGACAACGTGGACGTCTGGCTGGGCGGCCTGGCCGAGGACCTGCTGCCGGGCGCGCGGACGGGGCCCCTGTTCGCCTGCCTCATCGGGAGGCAGATGAAGGCCCTGAGGGACGGCGACCGGTAGGTGTCGGGGCCGGTCACCCACAGCCCGGTGCACAGGAGGCGGCCAGGCCTGGGCCGGGGCCACGGCTCGGCAGGGTGTGGCAGGCAGGCTCGCTCCCCGTAACGCTGGGGAGAAACACCTGGACGTCCTCTCGCTCAGAGCCATGATGTCCTGGACGGGAGCCCTGACCAGGGTGGCCCCGGTCTGCTCCCTCCGTGCAGGTTTTGGTGGGAACACGGCGGGGTGTTCACGGAAGCGCAGAGGCGGGAGCTGGGGACGCACTCCCTGTCGCGGGTCATCTGTGACAACACGGGCCTCTCCCGCGTGCCTGCCGACGCCTTCCGCGCGGCCACCTTCCCCCAGGACTTCACGCCATGTGAGGGCATCCCCGGCCTGAGCCTGGAGGCCTGGAGGGAGGCCCCCCCAGGTAACTGAGCCCCCTGCCGCCTTGGTTAAGGGCACAGGCCCCAGCGCAGGAGCGGCTGCCGGTCAGCACGTTGGCAGAAAGCAGCAGGGAGCTGGGCCGCATCCTCGTGGCGTCCCCTCTGGCGGGCAGGACGCCCCGGCCGGGACCCTCCCCGGAGGAGGACGCTGCCCGTGTGGCTGGGTCAGTGCCGAGGGGCGCCATCATGGCTCCCGGCCTCACAGGAGTGACGGCTCGGGCGCAGCCTTGGTTTCCGGGGGACGGGGTGCCCCGCGCCCCCCACCCACCCTGGCCTCCACCTGCCTGGTCCCCGGGGGCCCCCCACACTGATGGCTGCAGTGGGTGCAGGATGCTGACCTCCCTGCGGAGCCAAGGCCCCTGGTTGAGAAGCTGTCACCTGGATGACACATTTAAAAAAAATGTTATAATTGATTTCAGAGAGGAAGGGAGAGGGAGAGAGAAACATCCATGATGAGGGAGAATCATAGACCGGCTGCTCCTGCACGCCCCCCACTGGGGATGGAGCCCACAACCCGGGCCTGTGCCCTGACCACAGGGAGAGACACAAAGCCAAGGGCACAGGGTGGAGGAAAGTGGGGACTCCAGGCAGAGACAGCAGGAGAGGCGGCAGGTTTCCCATTGAGGGAAGAGAACCTGCAGCCTGGGGGGCCGTGTGGGACCTGGGGGACCATGTGGGGCCTGGGCGGCCGGGCTGTGCCTGAGGGGCTGTGCGGGGCCTGGGGGACCATGTGGGGCCTGGGGGGCCGGGCTGTGCCTGAGGGACCGTGCAGGGCCTGGGGGGACCGTGCGGAGCCTGGGGGGGCCCGGGGGGGGCCCGGGGGGGCTGGGAGCAGCCCCAGGGAGGTGACGAGGTGACAGAGCTGACGCCCTCTCCCCGGCCCAGAGGACGTGTGTGGCCCCCTGAAGCGTGTGGCAAACGGGGACTCCGTGCTGTGCGGGCCCCCAGGGCGGCGTGTGCTCGTGTTCTCCTGCCGGCGCGGGTTCCGGCTGCAGGGGCCCCAGCAGCTCGCCTGCTCCCGCCCGGGCCGGGACGACCAGCCCCCCGTGTGCGAAGGTCAGTCGCCAACAGGCGTCCTTCAGTGGCTCTGCCCCAAACCTGCCCTTTCAGACGCGTTAAAAATGAGCCTTGTTCTCGGGGGTGCTCCGGGCACAGGCGTCCCCACCCGTGTGGCCGGGAGGTCATGGTCCGCTCCTGCCGACCTGTCCCCGGGGCACACCTTTCCCAGACGAGGCGTCCAGGTGGGCGCATCCCGGGGCCCGCGGGGGACGCAGGCAGGACGGACGGCAGCCTGGGGGGCGGGTGGTAAAGAAGCTGCAGAGCTAGTTTCTCTAGAATCAAACAAGTGTTTCCACAGGAAGAACCCGAGGGCAGGCGCCCACCAGAGGCAGCGGCAGGCTCACGGCCCACACCCCCTGGGGCCGCTGGCCGTCCCCCCTGGCTCTCGCCATTTATCACTCCCCCGGTGACGCCCGCAGCTCACCCTCCGGGAGCAGAAGTTGGCACACGGGAGGCTTCAGTGGTTCAGACTTAGTGCCGCCCACAGTCAGGCGCTGTGCCCGGGCCTGGCTCCATGTTGGCAGGACACCGAGGACAGGGTCAGGGACCGCAGGCCCCCACGAGCTGACCATCCTCTTCCCGGAGGGGACGGAGGGGCAGCGGGCTCCCTGGGAAAGGGGCCCACCCACATGAGTCACGGTGGGCTCAGGCTCGGGCTTGGGGTCAGGTCAGGCTCAGGGTCAGGGTCAGGGAGGTGGAAGGGGGCTGTGGCCGGGTCCTCAGCCAGGTCCTGACCTCCGTGCTCTGTGCAGACATTAATGAGTGTGAAGACGAGCGGGGGCCACCCTGCCAGGCGCCCGCCCGGTGCAGGAACACCCAGGGCAGCTTCCGGTGTGAGTGCTCGGAGCCCTACGTGCTGGGAGACGACGGGCGGACCTGTGTAGGTGAGCCCACCCCTGGGGGCCCCGCCCAGGAGTTACACATCTGGGCTGACAACTCTGGCTGTGCTGGAGCTGAGGCCTGCTTGTCCATGAGGCTACGCTCTCTGGGGCTGGGAGGGAGAAGGCACGTCCAGTGACTGCTTAGGCCGAGACTGACCCCGGGACCCAGCGCTGCCCTGGGCCTGCCTCACCCCCAGCGAGTTATCCGTGTACAGAACAGAGAGGGTGAGCGACTTGCTCAGGACCACACAGCCCGCAGGCACAGACCTGGGATTCGTAAGGTAGCTCCTGTAAAGGAAAAACAACCTGCAGATACTTGTTAATGGGAAAGACAGATTTATCCACCCTCCGGAGAAGAGGGGCGGGGCCTCCGTGCAGGCCTGAGGTTAACCCCAAGTCCAGCAAAGACCACGGTGCACAGCCAGCGGCAGAGCGAGGGCGAAGGGAAAGCAGCAGAGGCACGGTGGGCGCAGACTTGGGACGGGGTCCGGCTCAGGTCCGGCTCAGGTCTGGCTCAGGGTCGGGGTCAGGTCAGGCTCGGGGTCAGGCACGCTGCCACTGCCTGGGGCCCACAGGCTTGCTGACCGGTGGGCTCTCACTCAGACTCCGGGAGGCTCCCGAAGGCGTCCTTGGTGTCCATCGCGCTGGGCGCCCTGCTGGTCTGCGTCCTGGCAGCCGCCACCTGGACGGTGATTTGCAGGTGGTAAGTCCCGTCTTCAGGGACCAGGAGCCCACGTTCTCCCCGTGGAGGCTGGTGACCACGCTGCTAGTCCCCGCTGTGTGCGTCCCCTCTGCGCACAGGAATCTCCCAATTTTCTCTCATGTCTCACTTCTCTACACATTCTCTAAATTTTCTCGGATTTCTTCTCTCCCCATTCCCTCACTTCTCTCCTCATTCTCCCAGTTTTCGTGGCTCTCTCACTCTTCTCGACATTCTCACCATTTTCCCTCATCTCTGACTTCTCTCCCCATTCTCTCCATTTTCTTGGATCTCTCACTCTTCTCAGTCTCTCAATATTCCCCCATCTCTCGCTTCTCTCCTCATTCACTCAGTTCTCTTGGATCTCTCGTTTCCCTCTTTATTCTCTGTATTTTCTTGGATTTCTCGCTTTTCTCCTTATTCTCTCAACCTTTCCTCATCTCTTTATCTCAGTTTTCTCCCATCTGCCCCTTCTCTCCTCATTCTCTACGTTCCCTCGAGGCGCCGACAGTGATCCTCAGGGTGCGCTGCTCCGGGAGCCGCACCTGGAGGAAGACGGGGCGCGGGGCTGCCGCTCGCCGTCTGCAGGAGCAGCTGCTGCCCTCCTCACCTGGAAACGCTTTCTCCCAGGTCCTCGGTGACGGAGTCTGTGTCCCCACATTGTGACGATTGTTCCTGGGAAGCCGCTCTGTGACGATGAGGACGACTCGGCCACACCCACCCCTCTGGTGTCTGCAGAGGAGCCAAGGGGCTGAGATGACCCTCCGGCTCGTCACCACCCGTCAGCGAGTGGAAGGCGGCTCCGCGTGTCGGGGTCACTCCCACTGAGCCCCGTGCCGGCCTCAGGACCAGGGACCCGTCGGTGCCAGCCTCGTGCCCTCTGCTCACGGGGTGGTGTCGGCTCTTCTGCGTCTGTGGGTCCCTGGGGGCTGGACTTCTGCCTCGGACACTGTGCTAACGAACAAGTAAGAAGCCAGCATCCCCCCCCCCTCCCGCCCACGGGTCCCGGAATAACCAAGCGTCGTGGCTCGGAGTCCTGGCAGCGTGTAACTGGGCCACGCGTGGCCATCATGGGTAACAGCTCCGTGAGCAGCCCTGGAGGTCACCCTGAAGGTCACCGTGCCGCCCTTGGCTGGCGGAGGGATCATCGGGTCCCCGCGTGGAGGGAATTGACGTCACAGCAAATTAAGGTTCAAAGAGAGGTGACCACACAGTCACAGGCGACCCTGTGGCAGCCGCTGGCCGCTCAGTGGACAAACTGTCCCCAGAGCCCCAGTGTCCACGTGGGCTGCTGTTCTCCTCATAAACCCATTCGGGACGCATGCACTGTCCAGGGGGAGGACCAAGGCTGGCTGTCCCCGGGACAAGACTGGCCTTCCCTTCATGACTCAGGCAGGCGGCGCCACCTGGTGGCCGATGTGGGGAGCGCAGGCATGGCCGTGGCATCCTGACCCAGGGCCTTACCTTCTGCCCATCATGTCCCCTCCTGTCCCCACCGGCCTCTTCCCACACCTGCCTCTTCTTCCCGGAGACACGGCGCCACCTTGTCACTCAGCCGCCAGCCCCTCCGGGTCCGGCCGGTTCACGGCTGTCAGCGCCAGGAGAGTCTTCTGTGATGAGAGGATACCGTTACCATATACACAGGGTCCGACACTGAGATTGAAAGGAAAACAAGGATCAGTCCGTAAAACATTTAAGCTGCTGGGTGATTTAGCTTTAACACAACTGCTGATAGAGTTTATGTCTGTCTTTTTTTAGACGCCTCTAGGGCCTAACGGTCAAATTTTGTTTTAACGGAATATTCTTTAAATCGTTTTGAATTTGTTTTTAATTTGGAGAAAGAACAGTCTGGATCTGTGCACGCAGCAACACAAATTGTGAAAAACAAAAGTAAAGGTCTTATTAAAAATGGCATCATTAACTTTTTTCTCACCACAGTCGTCTGAGAGCTTTCATTTCTGTTCGCATTTCACGTGGTTGTACCTTGTGGTGGAGAAAAGAGCATTATTAAAGCTTCATCCCTTTAGAAAGAAAAAGATGATTCTGCACGTTCTGCATTCTCCACAGGCGACTTGGCCCATTTCGGTCGGCTTAGAGCGAGGCCGGAGGTCAGGAATATTTACCCTGAGTCGTACGTCTGCCAGGGTGGCTCCCCAGCAAACAGCGGGGTGGAAAGTAACACAGTCTGCCCCCAATTAGGGCAAAATACCAATGTCTCAGGTTCTCGGTCTGTCAGCAGAAAATACAAAATGCCGTCAGACTGGGTGAAATGTTCGCCAAGGCAACTTTTAATGAAAACACGGTCGTTTTCGTGTCAGTGCACACTGAGAGGCAGTGGGTGGGCCCCGCCCAGGGGGAGAGCAGGCGAGAGACCAGGGCCTGCGGGTCCCCGGGCATCACCGTGCCCACACGGCAGGTGTGTCTTTGGGCTAAAAACCCAGACAACACGGGAACCTCAGACCCAACCAGGCCCCGCAGGGGGTACACGGATGGCCTGAGTCCATGTCTTACTGGCCCTGCTGGGCTCAGAGAACCACTGGTGCGTCTATAAAAGCAAAGCGTACAGCCGACGTTCGTTTATTTTATTTGCACGAAGGAAGTTTTCTCTCGATGGTCACTCGGGGAGGGAACCGGAGAACCAGGCTCACACAGTGGCTCTTCCTCCGCAGGTCAGAGAGCGTGACCACTGTGGTCCCTCACCCCCACGTCCACCTGGGACGCAGGCGGCTGCCTGGGTGTTCACACCTCACTGTACATACACACATCGTGTTTGACACCGTTAGGACGTAGGTCAGACTTGAGAACTTTCAAAAGTGGGAAAAGCCCGGCCGGTGTGACTCAGAGATTTAGAGTCGACCGGTGAACCCGGAGGTCACAGTTCGCGGTCAGGGCACAGGCCTGGGTTGTGGGCTCCATTGCCAGTGTGGGACATGCAGGAGGCAGCCGATGCATGATTCTCTCATCATTGATGTTTCTATCTCTCCCTCTCCCTTCCTCTAAAATTAAAAAAAAACACCTAAACCGAAAACCTAACCCTAACACAAAAACGTAACCCTAACTCTAACCTTAACCGTAACTGTAAAACCTAACCCTAAAAGCTAACCCTAACCCTAATACTAAAACCTAATCCTAATGCTAAAACCTAACCGTAACCTTAACCTTAAAAGCTAACCCTAACTCTAAAGTTAACCCTAATGCTAAAACTTAACCCTAACCCTAACCTTAATGTTGAATCCTAACCCTAACCCTAAAAGCTAACCATAACCCTAATGCTAAAACCTAATCCTAATGCTAAAACTAAACTCTAACCCTAACCTTAATGCTGAAACCTAACCCAAACTCTAAAAGCTAACCCTAACAGTAAAACCTAACTCTAATGCTAAAACTTAACCCTAACCTTAATGTTGAATCCTAACCCTAACCCTAACCCTAACCCTAACCCTAACCCTAACCTTAACACTGAAACCTAACCCTAACCCTAAAACCTAACCCAGTGGTTCTCAATCTTCTGGCCCTTTCACTACAGTTCCTCATGTTGTGACCCAACCATAAAATTATTTTAGTTGCTACTTCATAACTGTACTGTTGCTACTGTGATGAATCGTCATGTAAATATCTGATATGCAGGATGGTCTTAGGCAACCCCTGTGAAAGGGTCGTTCGACCGCCAAAGGGGTCGCGACCCACAGGTTGAGAACCACTGACCTAACCCTAATGCTAAAACTTAACCCTAACCCAAACCTTAATGCTGAAACTTAACCCTAACCCTAAAAGCTAACCCTAACAGTAAAAACCTAACCCTAATGCTAAAACTTAACCCTAACCCTAACCTTAACGTTGAATCCTAACCCTAACCTTAACTCTAAAGCTAACCCTAACCCTAATGCTAAAATTTAACCTTAACCCTAACAGCTAACCCTCACCTTAATGTGTGAACCACATCCTGCACGGTTCAGGGTTCGGGATCTGGAGAAGGGCTGTGCAAATGACAGCGACAAGAAATAATAATTTGGAAATTGGGGGGCCAGGCGGAAAGCCCAATCCAAGTGGAAGGATTTCCACCGGTGCCCAGGCCTTGCCAACCGTTTATTCAATTTTGGATACACATCTAGCTCTTAGGCCGGCAATTCTGGTAACAGACAATCTTAAAGGTCAGTAAATATTAGAAAGATTTACTCTGAGACTATTTGGTCAGGAAATTGCTTGAGCCCCCATTGTCTTGACTAAACAATTGGTGCATAGCTCTGGCCCTTGCCAGGGGCTCAAGGTTCACCAGCTTTCGCTCTTTGTTTACATTCTCTGATAGTGAAGACAATGGGTGGCTTCCAACACCTTAACACTGAAATCTAACCCTAACCCTAGCCCTAACCCTAAAAGCTAACCCTGACCCTAACAGTAAAGCCTAACTCTTCACTGTTTTCACCCAACCACCAACCCCCTTCCCTCTGGCAACCATCAGTCTGTTCTCTGTGCTTATGAGTTTTTGTTTGTTTTGTTTTCATTTTTTCCTCAGATTCCACAGAATCCACAGTGTGTTCTCCTACTCACTCATTTCACTCGGTGTAATACCCCAGGTGCACCCATGCTCCCAAGTGTAGAGTTTCATGCTTTCCTGTTGCTGTCACATTCTATTGTCTGTGGGCACCACATCTGTGGCCATGGGGCAGGTGTCATTCAGGGGCAGCTCTGAAGTCAGAGCTGGAGGCGGGGATCAGCCGGAGGGTCAGCAGCTGTGGGACAGGCTGTGAAGGGCCTGGAAGACCCGGGAAGGGGCTTGGGGACCTGGCCTCTCCCTCCCCCACACCCCTCCCCCAGCCTCGAGGCAGCCCCGCTAACACAGCAAAGGGCGCTTGGTGACAACCTCACACTTTTTAAAATATACATATATTTTATTAATATTTTACAGAGAGGAAGGGAGAGGGATAGAGAGTCAGAAACATCGATGAGAGAGAAAGAGAAACATCGATCAGCTGCCTCCTGCACATCTCCTACTGGGGATGTGCCTGCAACCAAGGTACATGCCCTTGACTGGAATCGAACCTGGGACCTTTCAGTCCACAGGCCGATGCTCTATCCACTGAGCCAAACCGGTTAGGGCACAACCTCACACTTAAAAAAAAAATTTTATTCTTTTTTAAGAAGGAAGGGAGGCAGGTGGGAGGGTCAGGGAAATCTTCCTAGAAAAGATGACCTCAGACTCTAGTCTTTTTTTAAAATAGATTTTTATTTATTTCAGAGAGGGAGGGAGAGGGAGCGAGAGACAAACATCAATGATGAAAGAGAATCATTGATCGGCTGCCTCCTGCACGCCCCCCACTGGAATCAAACCGTGACCTGGTTCGTAGGTGATGCTCAACCACTGAGCCACGCCGGCGGGACCAACCTCCATGCTCTACAGTGGGATCAGGCGGAGGGCTGGGTCCAGGGCACAGAGAGCCGGCCACTGAGCCGGGTCCCTGGGGGCTGACGAGCGGCCGTGGCTCGTCCTGGTCCCGGTCCCCTGGCCTCTGAACAGGACACTCAGCATCCTGACAGCCGTGCTGCGCACCGTGCAACCACACACCCCAAAGGGAATCGTTTATAGCTGTGCTAACAGGGCAGAAGCATAATCCCTCGTTTAATATTTAGATTCAGAAATACTTGAGCCACAAGCTATATGAGCACCTACTGTGCGAGCTGGGCAACGGGGCCGTCCCCCCTGCCCCTCGTCCTGGGGAGACCTGCCCGGCCACCACGCCGGCACCAAGCACCAGGGAGGCTTGGAAAGAAACAAACTGTCACTATTTACGCCCCAAAGTCACTGTAGAAAATCTAACAGAATCATTTGTAGAGCTATTATTAGGATTAGTAACTGAATGTATCAGGATTTTTGGATATAAAGTCAACACCCAAAATTCAATTGCATTTCTATATACAAACAACACACAACTAGGGAGTAAATTTTTTTAAAAAAGTGTTTACAACAGCATAACAATAAGTCAGAAAAATGTGCAAAACCTTTAGAAAAGACCACCCTATATAATAAAAGGCTGATACGCAAATTGTCCCCTTGGGAGTTCGACCGCTTGCTATGATGTGACTGACCACCAGGGGGCGGTGCGGAACAAAGGAAGGGGGCCGGCCAGCAGCTGGAAGGCCCCGATAGGCCTAGGGATGCTACCCGTGCATGAATTTCGTGCACTGGCCTCTAGTAAACATTATAAAGAAGTAAAAAATAAATGTAGAAACACTTCATGCTTGTGAATGGGAGGATTAAAGTCGTTAAAAATTAACCCGACTTGAGGACTCGGGGGCAGTGACCATCTGTGTGGACGTGGGCTGAGCCGGGCACTGGCCTCGCTTGGTATCTGCGACTCTTCCGTGGGTCCGGAGCCTTTCCTGGGGGGTGAGCGCGGACCCGCCTCCCGGGAGCAGCTGCAGCGAAGGGACCAGGGCCCCAGGCTCAGTGCTACCCGGGGTAGCCTCGCCGTCTGCTCTTGCCTCCTGGCCCCCAGCTGACCCAGGCGCTGTGCTCAGCGGTGTTTAATCTCCTGCGGACAAGGAGGTGCGGCCGTGGCTGCTGCCCGCGGGCTGTCCCCACCTGGCTGGTCGGTTTTCCACCCGCAGCTGGAGGAGAGGAGCCTGGGAGACTCTGGGAGGAACCCGCAGAGCAGCTCCGGGGGCCAGGCTGATCCTCAACTCCAGCTGCTCCCACAGCAACGAAACACCAGACTCCAGGCTCCCAGGTGCACGGCCTCCTCCTCCTACAGAGACGTGCCCATGGCAACCGGCCCTGGTGGAAGGTTCCAGAAGACTGTGATGGGACCGGACATCCTCTCCGGTTCCCGGACTCTGCGGGCCACCAACGTCCTGTGGAGCAAAGGGGACACTTATAACGGCAGGAAGTCCGATTTCCCGGGACATGGGCCCGCCCGGAGGAGGCACCGGTCAGCGTCAGGAGACTCCCCGGCCGTGTTGTGAAGGCCGGAGGACACCACACAGAGGCGGCCAAGGACACCACACAGAGGCCGTGCTGTGAAGGCCGAGGACACGTACAGAGGCGGCCGAGGACACGCACACGGAGGCGGCCGAGGACACGCACACGGAGGCGGCCGAGGACACGCACAGAGGCGGCCGAGGACACGCACACGGAGGCGGCCAAGGACACGCACACAGAGGCGGCCGAGGACACGCACACGGAGGCGGCCGAGGACACGCACAGAGGCGGCCGAGGACACGCACACGGAGGCGGCCGAGGACACGCACACGGAGGCGGCCGAGGACACGCACACGGAGGCGGCCGAGGACACGCACAGAGGCGGCCGAGGACACGCACATGGAGGCGGCCGAGGACACGCACAGAGGCAGCCGAGGACACGCACAGAGGCGGCCGAGGACACGCACAGAGGCGGCCGTGCTGTGAAGGGCGGGAGGACACGCACAGAGGCGGCCGGTGAACTAGTTAATGGACGAGTCACAGCAACTGCGCGTGACACACTGACAAACGCTCGCAGCCACCGGCCTCCACGGAGGCTGGTCTGTCAGCCTCAGACCAGATGCCACGAAGTGGGTGGGAGCTGTGGACCCCGGTTCCCAGGGGCGGGGACACCGCAGGCCGCACTCAGATGGGCCAGGGACGCGGGAGCGTAGCATCCCCTTCCCTCCCTGTGTGTCTGCTCCGAATCTCAGTGATGAGAAGGGGTGGCCGTTCCCCCAGCTAATTGTTGGTGCAGAGATTTCCGAAGCAGACACTCGAGATTCCGGGCGACTCCGCGGACAGCTGTGCGCTAAGCTGTCTGCAGCCTCCACGGCCCTGACCTGGTTTGTGCTGCAAGTGAGGACAGAACGAGAAACCCACTGTGTGTACGGGGACGCAGATGATTTAAGAAGCATGTGACGTGCAGCTATTTTATTATTATTGCTACTCCTCACCCGAGGACATTTTGCCATTGATTTTTAGAGAGAGATAGACACAGGGACAGAGAGAAACATCGATGTGAGAGAAACACACCGATTGGTTGCCTCCTGCACGAGCCCCAACCAGGGCTGGGGAAGAGCCTGCAACCGAGGGTGTGCCCTTGACCAGAATCAAACCTGGGCCCCTTTGGTCTGCAGGCGGGTGCTCTATCCACTGAGCCACACCAGCCAGATTTGGGACATCCAGGCTTTTAAAGGAGGGTTAGCAGCCATGAAATAGATCCGATTTTGGCCCGACTGGTGTGGCTCAGTGGTTGAGCGTCGACCTATACACCATTCAATTCCCGGTCACGGCACAGGCCCGGGTTGCAGGCTCCATCCCCAGTGAGGGGGCGTGCAGGAGGCAGCGATCAGTGATTCTCTCCCAGCATTGATGCTTCTCTCTCTCCCGCTCCCTTCCTCTCTGAAATCAATAAAATCGTATTTTAAAAAATACGTTCCATGTTGGAAATGCACCTTGGAAACGACATTTCGCAGGAAACTAATCTGTGCTCAGATGTGGAAAAGGAAAGCGTGTGCGACGACGATGAGGCGGCCCCCGCGGAAAAGCCCAACCATTAGGCCGACGCTCAGAGCCTCTGTCAGTCGGGGAAGCTGTCAGGCCGTGAGGTGGCCGGGGGCGGGGAGGGGAGGGGCTTCCTTCCTCAGAGACAACTGGACAAGGTCACAGGGGGGGCCCAGCTGAACACCTGGGAGGGAGGACGTGGTCCACTCGGGGCTGCTGGTCACGATGATGCAAGAAACTCAGACTGTGGCCACAGACGCATGGAGGACGGGCCTCTGCAGAGTCTGCCCGGCTGGCGTGGCTCAGAGGTTGAGGTTGACCTAGGAACCAGGTCACGGTTGGATTCCCAGTCAGAGCACAGGCCTGGGTTCTGGGCTCGATCCTCAGTGTGGGGTGTGCAGGAGGCAGCCGATCCATGATTCTCTCCCATCATTGGTGTCTCTCTCTCTCTTTCCCTCTCCCTTCCTCCCTGAAATCCATAAAAATATATTTTTAACAAAGAGAGAGGGAGGCCAATGAGCCGGGAACCAGTGGGGACAGACGGGCCATGGGACAGCAGCTGCCACCCCAGGCCCAGGTCAGGTCCGACCCCCACCTGCTCTCCCCCTGCAGGTGCCGGAGCCCCGGGACCACGTCCCCTCCCCTGTAACCACAGGCTACACCTTAGACCGACTCAAGCCTCTGGCGGCTGCGACCGTCCCGGCTCATCCTCCTCGACCCTCGAACCTCGAGGCTGCAGCAGGTCGGGAAATGGTAAAACCAGAAGAAAATGTCACATAAAACCCAGTTTGTGCAAATCAGGTGACTTCCTGAAAGTCTGTCAGAAAATACATTTTCCCCCTAAACGTCAAATACCTGGAAAATGTGCTTAAAATCTCTCCGGACACCGCCGCCTCTGCATCACGCTCCGACCCCGCAGGGCGCAGCCGCGAGGATGGCTTCCCGTGAAAGCAGACATGTGCACCCTCCGTTGGAAAAACACGGCCCGTTTATTCGAACTGAAAGGCATCGTTACATAGTGCAAACGTTTCTTTGGTAATGAACTGGTTACAAGGAACACAGACAAGGCATCTGGCTGCTGCAACAGCTAGGAAAGTAAATACACATGGACACTTCGCTTCCCACCACGGCGACCCCCGCGGCGCGTCCGCACTGTCCACGGCTCCCCACGCACCGAGACTCCACCTCGACCCGCAGACACGCCACCTGCAGCTGCGACTTCCCTGTGGGCCGGCCTCCCCCGGTTCACGTGCCTGTCACCTCTGCCACGAAACCATAGGTAACCCTCTGAGGCGCCAACACCCTCGCGGATGGTCTGCCGCCGCCTGACACCGAGCAGCTTACAGAACCACCCACCTTCCAAACCAAGCTTCCTCCTCCTCGTTACAGACCCTGGTCCCAGGTCCTGACTCCATCTGACTTGATATTTCAAAGGAAGCCCGTGTCCTGAGCCACAACGCCAGCTGTTCCCTGCCACTCCCGACCCGCGGCCGAGAGGTCAAGCCGGCCGCGTTTACAGCTTTGACTACGCTCCCATGGGGATGTCTGCCAAGCCCTCCCCATCCGCATCCCCCGGGGACGTGGCAGCCTACGGCCCACCCTGGACCGGAACCAGCTCTGAAACTGCCCACTGCCTGCGGGACGCTGCGAGCCTCGCCCCCACGCCGCACCGTGACGCCCACAGCGGGTGCTGTGTCCCTGTGGGAAGGGCGGGTCCCTCTCTGGATCCCACTCAGCGCCAGAACCTGCGTGTTCAGGGACATGCGTCCCAGAACACAGATCTCTGCACTCAGACCAGAACAGGAGGGTTTGGTCACTCAAGGCGAGTGCGGCCCTGAGGTACGAGGTGCTTTTCACTGGATCCTAAAGGCCTGCACAGTGGCAACGATTTCTCTGCCGCGTCGAACACTGGACCCCGGGTCGGCTTTCACACACTCCGGCGCTTGGGAATCGGTGAGGTACGGGCGCTGTCTCTAAGGCACCCACAGCCGAGTCAGGGAGGAGGCCGGTCCCTCCGTGCGGCGGCCGGGAGCAGCCTGGGGAGCGCGAGCCCGGCGTGGCCACCGCGAAGGGGGTTTCACACCTGGCCCACCACCGGGCAGCAGGGTTCTAGGGAAAACAGGCCTGTTTCTAAGCGGCCGGCAGCCTCAGTCACGGGGACAGGAGTGGAGAAGCCGCAGGTGCGCGTGTGGAGCGGGGATCTGCCGTGAGGAGTTGCTGGTGTGCGTGGACCATGGCAGAGGCCAGGGAAGGGATCGGGGCTCCGTGCCAGGCGCCTGTGCCACCTGGACAGGCTCCCGAGGGACTGTTCCGTCTGCCAAACGCCGACGTTCTCTTGAAACGTGCGTGCCTCCCGGCGGCGGGTCCGCAGGCTCCGTCCCGGGCAAGCGGAGCGGCTCTCCGTCGAGAGGAAGCAGTGGGACGGGGACAGCACTCTGGGAGCCTAAATGACTTAACTGCGCGGTTTAATAGTAGCACCACTTTTTCATTAAAGAAATTAAATAAAACCTGAGAATCTAACATGAAGTTAGGACTCGTGTCTGTTCCCACCCGCGTGTCCACGGCGTGGTCTCCGGCTCCGTGGACGCTCCAGTCTGAGCCCCTGTGCGGCGTCCGAGACGCCCGGGTATGGCCGTGAGCCGTGCACGTCCTCGGCGCCCACCAGCCCGCGCTCCCTGCCCCGGCCGGGACGGGACCGGGGGGACGCTGGCGGAGCTGCGAGGAGCGCGAGGATCTACGGCTGCACTCCGGGGGGTTCCCTCAGGCAGACCGGGCAGCAGGCGCCATCGATCCTCACGGGCGCGGGGCAGCCGGCGGGCTGACAGGCTTCCACGAAGCAGGTGATCTGCCCGTCCTGGAGGGAGACGGCGCCAGACCGGTCAGTTCCGGGGACCCCGAGCATCACGCCCGCTTCCCCCCGTGTTCCAGCCTGTGCCCGGGTCTGACCGCTCAGTTCTTCCTGTCCCCCAGCGGTCTTCCCAGAACTTCCTGCCCGGCCAGCTGCAGCCCCACCCCGGCCACAAAGGGCCCCAGCGCCTGCCCACTGTCCCTGCAGGCGTGCACCCCCCTGGCTGCCCAGGGAAGAGGGAGGAGACCCCACCGGTGAGCGGGGCCTCGCTGACCACCCGGCCGCCCACTGGGGGCTCAGGACTCTGCAGCCGAGTCCGTGGTCCAGGCCCCGGGTCCCCGAGACAGAGCTGTACTCACGCGGCATTCACAGACGGTGCACACGTCTCGCTTCCACCGGGCGCCATCCGCGTGGGGCTCGCCATCCACGTCGGTGCACTCGGCCGTGCTGAGCCGAGACTCAAGTTTCTTTATCTGCAAAGCCAACGTGTGCGCGGTCAGTCCACGGGAGTGTGGCCCTCGCCCTGCCCGCCCCGGAACACAGCGCCTCGCGACGGGCAGGGACGCAGGCACGTCTCTGCAGGATGTTCTGGGGCTCAAATAGCTCCCCTGACAGCTGATGGCTTTTCCCAGAGCTCGGGATGGCCCTGCCCGCTTCGCCTCCGGTGGGCGTGCCCACACCTGAATGTTAGTGGTTCCTAAGAACGAAGCTTCAGGGGAAGGCTGAAGCCCCCTTGCACCCAAGTCGCCAGGCCTCAGGCACTCCGGTCGCACAGGTGGAAGAGGAGGACGGGGGGCCTACAGCCAGGCGGGTGCAGCTGTGGGCCCTGGAAGGAGGCCCTGCCCTGGGAGCCGGGGACCCCCGAGGCCCTGCCTGGGTAACTGGGGTCACCCCGAGGCCCTGCCTGGGTAACTGGGGTCACCCCAAGACCCTGCCCGGGAGCCTGGGTCCCACTGAGGGTCCTGATCGGCGGGAAACCGAGGGACTCAGTGTGGCCAGCCCAGGACAAGCCAGGAGAAGAGCCAGCAGGCAGTGAGACCCTGGCCCCAGGTAAAGGGCATTGCAGAGTTCACACTGGGGTCAGAGATGAGTCTGTGGGAGACGCGAGCTAAGAGGGGGGACGGCGGGGTGGCACCTGTGTCCGGAGGTCCGTGATGGTCTGCTGCATCTCCAGCACCAAGTCCCGGAAGTCGCTGGGCCCCAGGGCCTGGGGGTGCTCAGAGGAGGCGGCCGTGGCGTTCCTGGGGCGCTGGCTGGGCTTCCCGACGCTGCAGGAGGGGAGACGGGGAAGCAGACAGGAGGCGTCGCACACACTCACACCACAGGCCCCAGGGCACCTGGGCTGTCTGGGGCCCAAGACCCAGCCGGCGGCTGGTGGGACGTCCCCGCCCAGGGCCCGGGCCGGCCCGCGGTGTGGACACTCTGGCCCTCGGGGACACCGTACCTCAGTGTCCGCCCTGCTTCTGTGGGGGGCTCGCCCTCCCGGTAACTGAAGTCAAGGGACCGCCGGCCTCGGAAATGGTAGGAGAAGGCGCTGAACTGGCCCCGGGTCCTGCAGTCTGGGGAGGGGGAGGGTTAGCTGCGAGCAGCTCCGACTTCGGGACAAAGTCAGTGCGTCCCGGTCCCTCGCTCGCTAGCCTGGGACGAACCCCGCTCCTCACGGCCGTGGGGACCTGGCGACAGCCCTGCTCGCCACAGAGCCTCAGGCCCGGGCAGGGCCGCGTCTGGTCGGAGAGAGGCCCGCGGAGGGAGGCGCCACGGAAAGATCGACCGGGGGTCAGACCAGGACGCTGCCGCGAGTGGTGACAGACGGCAGGAAGGGAGCCTGTGGCCCTGGGCGGCAAACAAGGCTCTGTCCGCGCAGAATCTCCCGGGTTTGGGCCTAAAAACTTGAGTGAATGATCGAGGAGCAGCACGACGCCTACAGCTTCCTCAGTCACCGAGGAACGTAGTATTTACATAAAACACACGCACAGCCCGGCTGGTGTGGCTCAGGGGTTAGCACCGACCTATGAACCCGGGTGCGGGCTCCATCCCCAGTGTGGGGTGTGCAGGGGGGCAGCCGATCAGGATTCGTTCTCATCACTGATGTTTCTCTCTCTCTTTCTCTCTCCCTTCCTCTCTGAAATCAATGAAAATATAATTAAAATAAACACAGCACGCAGACACGTGTACACACACAAGAAGAGCAACACACGGAACACGAGGTAAAACCTAACGACTGATGAACCTGAAGGAGGCACAGAGAGGCTGTCGCACGAGCCGTCATGCTAAACACGGCCCGTCATTGAAAATCCTCCACGGATGCCTCGGCACAGACACGCCTAAGCCAGCGAGGGCTCAGCCGCGCCCGCTCTCCGTCACCCCCTGCTGGCACCGCCGTTCGCCAGCTGGCGTGCCGTCTCGTCACGGGCAGAGAGCGCGGCGCCCACCACGCCGGGCGTGAGGGCTGGGAGGTACCTTCACAGCAGTCCTGCCAGACCCGCAGGTCCACCCTGGGGATGTCGTCGCAGCTGCTGTAGCCGTGGGGGTACTCCGCCACCCGGAACACGTCCCTCTGCACACGCGTGATGTTGTCGGAGTTGTCGCACAGGATCCTGGCCAGCGACGTCTGCTTGATCTGCGTCAGCTGGGCCGGCGAGAACACCCCGGGGTTCTCGTACCACAGCCTGTGTCCCGGGAGAACGAGATGGGGAACCTGGACTCAAACCACAGCGACCGAACTCAGCAGCCTCTACCCCGTCCCCAACGAGGCAGACGCCCCTGGTTTAACCGGGGCCACTTGACGGTGGACAACACACGGCTCGCACTTCCCGCTCGAAACAAAGCAAAACAACCGAGCAAAGACCCAGAGGCGGCACCGGCCCCTTCAGCCCGGCGCACGGCCCGTGGCCCCAGCCGGACGGCTCGGCGACAGGAGGGACCGCCTGCCACCTGCCGAGCTCACTGGCCGAGCGACCACGCAGCACCTCGCGATCCCGCCCGAGCTCCAGCGGCTCAGCACCCGGCGCGGTTTCACCGGCAGACTGTGCTTCGAGGGACAGAAACCGCACACCAGCCACGGGAGGGAAGGCGGCTGAGCCGGGCAGGGCTCACCCTGCTGCCTGTGCCAGGGGCCGGCGGCCAGCGTGGTCACCAGTAAACAGCACAGCCCGGCTGGCACGGCTCAGGGGGCTGAGTGTCGTCCTGTGGACCAAGAGGTCCCGGGTTCGATTCCCAGTCAGGGCACAGGCCCAGATTGCAGGCTCATTCCCCAGTAGGGGGTGTGCAGGGGGCAGCCGACCCATGATTCTCTCTCATCACTGATGTTTCTCTCCCCCTCTCCCTTCCTCTCTGAGATCAGTAAAAAAGAAGTCTATTAAAAACCCACACAAATAGCACCAGGCGCGACGCCACCTTCACTCCCAGCACGTGGCATGGACACAGGGCCACTGCCCACGGTTCCTCTTGCCCGAGTCCCCGAAGGTGCCCGACGCCCAGCCCCCCCTCGCCTCGCGCTCACCTGTCCCCGTCCCGCAGGCGCTGGAACTGCGTGCTGAGCAGGCACATGAGCGTGGGCCCCAGGCGGCTGCCGGGCACCAGGTCCTCCACCATGAGGGCCGGGAACAGGTCGATGTTGAGGGGGGACCCGTACAACCTGGACGACAAGGGAGGCCGTAAATGCGCCCAACGGCTTGTCTGGGAAAGCACAGCCAACAGCCCAGGACAGCCCCTGCCCGTCATGATCGCACGTTACTCAGGCCGTCCCTTACACACGTCAACGTCCGCCTCTAAAGCAGCGGTTCTCGACCTGTGGGCTGCGGTATTAGGAAGGCTGAGAACCACTGCTTTAAAGCGCTTCCTCATGCTGCACCTAACCCCGCCTCCTCGTTTATATGGAGGATGGGGCAGGAGGAGGTTTACCCCGTTTGTATGGAAAATAAGACAATAATAGTCCGGCCAGCGTGGCTCAGTGGTGAGCAACGGCCTATGACCCAGGAGGTCACGGGGTTCGATTCCTGGTCAGGGCACAGGCCCGGTTGCAGGCTGGATCCCCAGTGGGGGGCGTGCAGGAGGCAGCCGGTCCATGTCTCTCTCTCACATGGATGTTTCTGCCTCTCCCTCTCCTTTCCACTCTCTCTCTAAAAAAAAAAAAAAAAAAAAAAAAAAAAACCAAAAAAAAAAAACCGGTAGAAAAATATCCTCGTGTGAGGATTAACAAGCAAAAAAAGGTGGAAAAAGTAAAAAGAAGTAAATAAATAAAAATAAAAAAGCGGCCCCGGCCCCCGGCCCCCGGCGCGCGCACTCACCGGCGCAGCTTCTCGCGGACCTCGGGGTCCTGGATCTCGTTCTTGAGGTCCTCGAAGGTGTGCGCGGCCGACAGGTTGCAGTAGACGCGGAAGTCGTGGTAGGGCGGGATGCCGTGGTCGCGGCCGCGCTGGATGTTGATGGCCGCCAGGTCCAGCGCCACCGTGTGGGCCATGGAGAAGAGGCGCTCCGTGAGCTCCGTGTTCAGCAGCTGCGAGGGCACCCGCATCTTCCCCGCCACCCCGAACAGGCCGCGCAGCAGCGGGTCGATGCCGCCCTCGTTGACGATGCGGAAGGGCGAGAAGAAGGCCTTGTGCAGCGGCACGTGGCCCTGCGCGATGGGCTGGAAGGCCTCGTCCAGCCGGTAGAGCAGCGGGTTAATGAGCGTGTGGCCGAAGCGGAAGGCGGCCGTGGCGAAGGCGTTGAAGATGCCCGCGTTGACGCCGGGGTCGTAGCCGCGGTACTCGCCGAGCATCTTCATGCCCACCTCGCCCAGCACCTTGGGCAGCCAGTGCTGGTAGGTGATGTGCTGCATCTGCGCGCCCACGATCTTGCGGGCCTCGTGGTACAGCGTGTCGCCGTCCCAGTGCGGGTTCAGCGCCAGCAGCTCGGCGGCCACGCGGTTGTGCTCGCGGAACCAGAGCGTGTGCATGCTGGTGAGGCCCAGCTGCTCGTTGGCGCGGTGGTCGCCGGCCAGGAAGCAGGGGATGGGGCTCTCGCTCTCGTCCCGCATGCACTCGGTGGGCGGCCCCGCGGCGAAGGGCAGCAGCGGCTTCCCCGAGCGCTGCACGATGCCCTGGCGCAGCAGCCCGCGCTGGCTGGCCAGGTCGCGCACGGCGCGCGCCTCGTGCTCCGAGCTCCCGTAGACGTTGGAGGCGTCGATGTAGGAGGTGAGCTGGTTGATCTGCTCGCGCGGGTACACGGAGTTCATGAGCAGCGAGGTCATGCCGCTGCCGCACACGGGGCTGGAGCGCACGAAGAACATGCAGCGCGCGCCGTTGCGCACGCGCGGGTCGTTGGGCGGGATGGCGAGCGAGAAGCAGGGCGGGTCGTTGCTGCAGGCGGAGCTGCAGTGCTGCCCGTCCGAGAAGCGCGCCTGGCTCAGCGCCACCACCGTGGAGTCCAGGTCGTGGTCCAGGAACTGGCCCCACTGCATGAGCATGTGCGTGAACTGCGCGTCCGGCGTGATGGCCTCCGTGCCGATGAGCGTGGTGGACACCAGGCGCGGCATGGGGAGCGCGTGCCCGTGGTAGAGCCGCCCCGGCGTCACACCACGTGGCGTGTTGAAGCCGTTCTCGTACACGGACTTGAGCAGGCGCTCGAAGGCCGTCAGCGAGGCGCCCCACATCGGGTGCTGCAGGTTGTTGCAGGTGCCGTCGTGCGTGCGGTACTTCTGGTGGAAGCACATGTCGGAGCAGTTGTTCACGCGTCGGTGCGCCGTGCAGCCCGACAGGTTGGCGATGAGGCTCAGGTACTGTGGGGACACCAGGTCGTTGTAGTGGTAGCCTGCGGGGAGGACGGGACAGCGTGTGTGCCTGACGTCCGCGGACGGACTCCGGGTCCTCAGTGCTTCCGGGGAGGCGGGGAGGGGGCAGGCCGCGGGAACCACTCTCCCTGAGGGTTTCCCACCTCCACCACCCGGCATGCTCCAGGCCGAGGAACAGCTACGCCCGCCAGCTCATGCCCAGAGGTGCGTGCACACAGGGGCGCACGCTTAGGCACACAGGGGCAGACACACAGGGGGGCGCGCTTAGGCACCAGGGGGGGCGGGGCGCGCTCAAGCACACAGGTGGGGCGGGCGCGCTCAGGCACGCAGGGGCGCATGCGAAGGCCAGCAGAACAGCTCCCATCTCGAGCGCGCTCACAGCGGCACCTGCGCTCCCCCACACTGGCTGGCACCGCCAGATCTCCGTCACCAGCGCATCCTCTTTCAAGCATCTCTCGGACCCAGGCCCAGTCTCATACACTTGACAGACACAGACTCCTCGTTGAAGGGCCGTGTTCGAAACCCTCACATGGATGTGGTGAGGAACCGGCGGGAGGAAACCCCACAGGCCGGGGATGTGACACTGGGATCCAGCCGCCCAGGGCCACGCTCACCCGGATGGAAGGCTTGGTGGGCGGCGTGCTTCCCGAGATCAGCAGGGACACTGCCACGCCTGCCTCACTCACAGTCCCCCTGAAATCTCTCCATTCTCAGCCCTGAACACCGAACACCGGCTTCCACCCAGGTCACCAGGGCCCAAGGTGCCTCCCTGTGCAGCCCCTCTGACTGCGCGGTGGCCGCGGGGTCAGCAGTAGCTCCTGGGCTGCCTCCCAGGCCGGCCCCACTGCAGGGACCCTCAGTCAAGCCGAGGGCGGGCACCAGCCAGCACCGGGTGGACGCAGACACAGCAGCCCGTGAACTTGGACCAGAGCGTCTGGACGTTCACCGATAAAACGCAGACCTGTCTGCAGACGCAGGTAGCACGTCTGCGAAAGGAGGCTGCAAACTGCCATTTCAGCCACGCCCTTCCGGCTAGCTCACTTCAGAAATATATAAAAGCGACCTCAGAATGCAGACCACTGGGTATGGGTGGAACTGCTGACTGAGAAAAGCTAGTATCCAAGACTAAGGGGTGGACAAGTGACCGCTTCGGGGCGGGGCCGTGCCTGGAAGGTGCTGCTATTGGGGAAAATCAATCTGTTCCCCACAAGGTACCACTCCCAGGGCCACAGGACCAGGACACAGGCAGGCCTGCAGGTAAACGTCTCAGGTGGACACCTGTGTGAGCGTCCACTGCAGCCAGGCTGAGTGAGTCACCTCTGCCTTCACAGCGAGACGCACCCTCTCACCAGGGCACCTGGTCCCCAACGGCCACCTCCCTCCGGGATCGTTCCAGACACCCCTGCCCAGCCCTGGCCCCGACAGACTCTGGGCAGAATGGCTGGGTTCTGATGCTTCTCCGGGTGCTGGGAGCGGAGGCTGGCGGTCGCCTAGGGACCCTGAGGGGCCGGGGCCCAGGACAGAGAAGCAGGAGGCATCTGCACACAGCCGGCCGCCAGGACACTGGGCTCAGACTGGTCCCAGACGCCTTCCCTCACCGCGCGCACTTGTCCTGAGGAATAGCGTTCAGTCCCGAATAACGCTGTGTCCTGATGGCAAAGACGCTCCCCAAAGACAAGGTAGAAACCACCGGAAAGCTGGGAGCAGAGGATCTCGAATCACCTGGCACCGCGTCCTCAGGTCAGCTGCTTCCGGGGCTATCCCCAGCAGCACAACCCTGAACGCACAGCCTGAACGCAGAGCTGCCGGTGAGAGCGACGCTGTTGCACAGTAACACCCGGGTCACCACCATCCAACAGCACCACTGGCACTCCTGCCTGGCACAGGCTCCTGTCACTGATGGGCAATGCCATGTGCCAGGGGCACAGTGCCAGGGTGGCAGTCACCCAGGCCACCCATCATCACCCAGGACAGCGGCGGGAGCTCCACACACACCCTTCCCGACAGTGGCACAGACACAGCGCCACCTACACAGCAGCTGTCCTGCAAAGTCCTCCCTCAAACCTCCTGTGCCCGGGGACCTTGGGTCACAGCCAGTGGGCAGGGACCGCCCAGCTCATATCCCAGAGGGTCCTTGTTACCCGAGGTGGGGCCTACAGGACCCTCGCTGTCACCCGACTGCGCCCTTCACAGAAACGCCCCTCAGAAGGCACCGAGGTGGGGGTGCGACACCTGCTCCCCAGGAAGATGCCGGGAGGAGCCTGGGTACTGACTGGTTCCGTTGAGGTCGACCATGAGGCCGCCCTGCACGTGCTCCTGGATCAACTGCAGCGTCCGCTCGAATATCTCGCCGGCGCGCGCCTGCTCCACGGTGTAGGGGTCCCTCGGGTAGCGGAACAGGGCGAGCAGGTCGTTAGGGGAGCGTGGGCGGCTGGTGCGGTCGGGGCAGGAGGGAAGAGGGGACAGTCAGAGACAGAAATCACCGGCACCCAACAACAGAACTGCGCTCGCTGCTGCCGCAGCTACTGCTCTAGGGGGACCGTACCTGCCTGCTCCCAGGTGGAAGGCAAGAGAAAAACAAAACCAAGAGAAACCAAACCGAACAGTTCATTAGTTCCAAGAGGAAAACAGCAACATTCGACTTCAGTGCAGACACAGAAAAAACACCTCGGAATTGGCAACAGGACACGTCCCCTAACGGCTTGTGAAATACGTTGTTTTTGCCAAATCGTTCAGCAACAAGCCAAGGGCCCGTGTTGCCATTTTAAAGAAATGTTTGGCTTGTGAATCATGTTCCAGGCTCTACTTGGAAAGGACGTGCCTGTTGTCTTAACCCCCGGGGAGTGGATGCCAACCTTGTGGATGGTTTTCAAGCGAAAGGTTTTCTCCCGATGAGGCAACTGGTCCACCCTGGACCAGAATGGCCCGAGCCCCCCCCCCGCGCCGGCCAGGTCGGGGAGGCGGGCCAGATCGCGCCCTACCTGTCAAACAGGTGTGTCCGCGTGGAGTTTATGGCCCTGTCGACCGTTGCGATCGCCTCCACGATGGATGTGGCCACGAACGGGTCCCCGTTTCGGCTGACGTCAGGCACTAGAACACGGAGCCGTGGTTACCAGGGCCCTAGAAGAGTTACTCGGCGTCTAGACGCTACGTCATCAAGACAGAGGCACACGGTTCCAAGGGCTTTTCTATTTCTCACACTGGAGCTCAACTCACTTCGTCACCAGCCCTACTGGAAGCTGCTTTCAGACAGAACGGAAGTTACAGGCTTTTCAGTTTTGAAGTCACGCCACACCCTCTAGGCCAGGGGTGGGGAGTGTCCGGCCCACAGGCGGCACGGGGTCCGAGAAATCATTTGGTCTGGCCCTGAGGGGCGTTAGGGCTGAGCGAATCACATGACCCATTCCAGCGGGCTCGTTTTTAAGCTGACAATGTTGTGTGGCCTGCGAGTGAGGTGACAGATATCCCCGTGGGCCTCGGCAGAAGAACGTTCCCCACCCCTGGCCTAAAGGAACAGGGAACCTGTAGCTGTCATGTCACACACTGGCTGGCCGGGGAGGCATTCTTTAACCCCGGAGCCCAGGGAGACGGGGCCGCTGCTTCAGGGATGACGAAGAGGTTTGTGTTGGACACTCGGACGTTCACGCCCTGGGAGCAGAGAGCAGCCCCGTCTCCTGAGCTCTGGGGGGTGAGAATGTGGCAACAACAGCTCCGAAGTTTGGCCAAATGATGACGTACTGTCGGACCTGAAGGGGTTTGGATGACGCTAAACCCACCACCAAACCAAGGGCAGGGCGGCTCCGCCGAGTGCGTCAGACACAGCGGCCTCGTGGGCAGGAGGACGCGGGGGGGGCTCAAGCCGCCGGGCCCTGCACCTCCCGAGGACGCCCTGGTGGCCTCTGCGAACTGGGGGTGTGGACACGCCACCTTCTTCTGCTTCTTCTTCTTTTATTAAAAAATATATTTTATTGATTTTTTACAGAGAGGAAGGGAGAGGGATAGAGTTAGAAACATCGATGAGAGAGAAACATCGACCAGCCGCCTCCTGCACACTCCCTACTGGGGACGTGCCCGCAACCCAGGTAGATGCCCTTGAGCGGACTCGAACCCGGGACCCTCCAGTCCGCAGGCTGACGCTCTATCCACGGAGCCACACCGGCCAGGGCGACACACCACCTTCTAACACCCCCACGGCCCGGCCTTGTGCTGGGAGCCGGCACCTTCCTCCCGCGGCCTGGACCCACGCGGTGGGGTGTCTGCCAGCCGCCGGAGCCAGGACGGGCCACGCCACCTACCGCTCACGCTGAGCACCATGCTGACCGAGGCCTGCCCGATGGTGTTCCGCGCCACACACTCGTAGCGGCCGGCGTCCGCAGTCCCCACGTCGTGGATGGTCAGGAACCCCTCAGGGCTGATGTGAAACTTGCCGCTTTCTGTCACCTGGACCCCATCCTGGAGCAAACGGGGGAGACGTCACAGGAATGAGACTGCGGAGCCGTGTTGTCCACTGTGGGTGGTGAGGGGCCATCGTCAGGCCTCACAGGGGGACACGTCAGGAGCCCGAGGGCAGGTTCACCCGTCATGGGGAGAGGAGGTTAACCTGATCCACCCAGTACGGCTTCCATGGGGTGAACTGTCCGAGGTGCCTGCCTAGGTCCAGAGAAGATCCGGACGGCAGCCACAATCCTGGGATCTTCCAGGACGGGGTGGGGGTGGGGGGGCCTAAAGCTGCCCCCGTGCGACAGAGGCAGTGAGGAGCGTGAACTCGGGCACCTGGGAGGGAGCAGGGCCTGGGCACTGCTTCCTGGGACAGCGACAGCCCAGCCGAGAGGAAGCGAGGAGGACGGGCACCCAGTGGCCTCTGGCCCTCCCATCCCCCAGACACCCCGCCCTTTAAGCACTTGATTGTATGTTTAAACTCTGCTGCGTTTTCTACGGGGCTTCATAAAAACAAGAGGAAATGAAACCCAAAGAACCTTCCCTGCTGACTGCGGGGCCAAGGGTCGAACAGGAAGGTTTTCTGCTCTTGTGCCGCGAGGCTGTGAGAAGGGGCGGCCCCAGGCTGTCGCCTCCTTTGGTTTTATTACTGAGGACAGCAGCACATCTTCCCCCTGGGCCCACGATCTGGAGGTTTCCCCTGCTGTGGGGGTTACCCCGCCGTCCCCGCACCCGCCCCGCGCACCTGCCCGCCGCGGTACCTTGTTCCAGGTGATGGTGGGCTCGGGCTCGCCCTGAGAGCTGCATGGCAGCTGCACGTTGGAGCCCACCTCCGCCGTCTGGTCGCTGGGGACGCTGCTGAACACCGGGGTGACTGGAAGGAAGGCGCACAGCTGACACCTCGAACCCCCGCCCTCCCTCCGTCAGCGCAGGCCCAGGGCACTGAGCACTCGGCCGGCCACCCGTCTCCTCCTGGGGTGTCTGCACAGAGAGGAGGGGCTGGAGGGACCGAGATGTCCCCACCCACAAGCAGACTGGGAGGCTGACGGAGCTCCCGTCTGTCCAAGGCCCTGCACCCCAGCCCCGATGAGCGGGAAGGCACCGCGGGTGAGGCTGTGAGGGCCTGGCGGCCTTTCCGGAGTCCTCACCCAATTAACCCAACGGGCCGCCCAGAGTCCTGGCCGGTCAGGACTGAGCGGGGCAAACCCCAAAACCCAGAGCCAGCCCAGCCTCGGAGAAGGCCGGGCCCCACGTCTGCACCTGCAGGCTGGGCTCTGCACCTGCTCCGTCTGCCCTGAGCCTTTCTAGAGACAACAGGCGACCAGGTCCTTCTGAGTACAGAGAACACGGGGGCCCTGGCATGCTCTAGGGGGGTGCAAACGGGAAACAGAACCGTGACTCCAGGACACGGTCGGGGCCACCAGACCCAGCGCCGCTGCAATAACCAGGAAAGGCTGCTCCATCGAGCCTGCTTCAGAGTGACACCATCAGCCAGGGAAAGGGCCCATCCCTGTGACAGTCGCCCATCAGAGAGCAGTACCAGCACCGTGGAAAATACCCGTTACCGCAGGCTGCAGGGCAAGACTTAACGAGGCGCGTGTGACAGTCCCCTTGGGAACCCAGGGTCAAGGGTCAGCTGTGCAAATCAGGTAGAGGTGGCTGTGGGTCAGGAGTGACGTGGGCGCCGGTGCAGGAGCCTGGCCTCCTGCCATCCGCTTGCGGCCTCGCCCACGGGTAAGGTCCCCGCCTCGCGGCCTCGCCCACGGGTAGGGTCCCCGCCTCGCAGCCTCGCCCATGGGTAGGGTCCCCGCCTCGCGGCCTCGCCCACGGGTAGGGTCCCCGCCTCGCGGCCTCGCCCACGGGTAGGGTCACTGCCTCGCGGCCTCGCCCACGGGTAGGGTCCCCGCCTACCTCGGGGCTGCACGGTCAGCTGGGCCACGACCCTCTGGGAGCCGATGATATTGACGGCCTGGCACTCGTACTGGCCCTGGTCATGGAGGGCGACGGCCGAGATGCGGAGCGTCCCCGACGACAGCACCAGGTGCCGCCGGTCCACAGACAGCTGGCTCCCTGCAGGGCGAGGCGCCAGTCAGTCACGGACACAGTGAGGGGTGCGAGGGACACACATTAGCTACAGGCGGAGCAGGACTTAGAGAAAATCAAAGGATCGCAGACGTGTCTTGGCCCGATTAGGGCCCGGGGTCATCGTCCGGCCCTCGGTCAGCAATCGATCCTTCCCCCCAGACACCCCAACCCGCCTGGGGGGCGTGGAGGCACCGGCTCCGTGCAGCCAGGTCCGGGGCAAACAGAACGCGCTCCCTGCTCCCATGAGGGTTCCCGGAGGGTGGAGCCAGAGACGAGAGCTACGCGGGCAGGAGCCAGGACAGCAGGGGACTTGGGCGGCGTGCACACCATCCTGGGTCCCGGGAAGAGGCTAGTCCCGTGCTGCATGTGCCAGGACAGACCTGGGCAGGGGCTGGACCCCCAGCAAGGTCCTCACACCTCACCTGGGGCTGAGCCTCGCCTGCCGAGAGCAGGGAGGCCCCGGGAACCCCTGGGAAGGGCCCCTCTGGACGAAGGGATGGATGGAGGTCACCAGCTGGTTCTCCAGGTCACCCCCCTGGAGTCCAGGACAGGCCCTGAAGGTGCAGCAGCACCGGCTCAGCCCTCCCCTCCCCACCTCCCCAGGCAGCTGCCGTCAGCCCTGAGGAAAGCCCTGCCTCCTCAAGGCACGTGGCTGCTGTCGCCCCTGGGCCAGCGGGAGACCGAGGGCTGGGCCCCACCCAGAGAATCCACGCAACCAACACTCAGTACAGGACGGGAAGTGGCAGAACTCGGGGACTAAACCGAGAGCAAAACTTTAAAAATATATATTCATTCCACTGTGGTCTTCCAGCTCATCTTCCCTGAATTACATTTCATTCAACCCTAATTAGTGTGTATTAAAGGCAAGACCCCCGGGCCATGTCGGGGTCACCCACCGCTCAGCCCTGCTCAGAAGCCTGGGGCTTGGGGGCCAGAGGAAGACACAGCTGGCTTCGGAGTCGGTGTTCCGAGGGGGGGAGCTGGTGACGGCTGGGACCAGGGGTGCGCCCTACCTCCTTTCGTCCAGGCGATGACGGGCTGTGGGTATCCCTTGGCCTCGCACTGGAAATCAACGGTCTGACCCTCGATCACAGCTCTGTCCTGCGGGGTCACGGTGAACTGAGGGAGAGCTGCCGGGGGCGAGATGGGACACGCGGTGAGAAGACAGCTTCCCTAAGGAGGCGGCAGACGGGGAGGCGTCCCATGGGCGGGGCCGCCCTGAGTGACAGGACGCCTGCTGCCGGCCGGCCTGAGCAGGCCAGGAAGACACTTGGGGTGAAGAGGAGGGAAGCCCAGGGGCAGGAGCTGGTCTGTTATTATTGAAAAAAACGTAACCCCAGTGTGTCCCGTGTGATTCCACTTTTATAAGAGTATCAGCCACACGAAGGACGTCGACACCAAATGACCACAGGCACCTGCCCAGAGAAGGTGCCAGGAGGTTAGCAAACCTCACGGTGGTTTCCGTGGAGGCGGGGAAAGTGGGCGGAGAGAGGAGCAGGGAAAGGACTCGTTTCTCTCTTATTCCCATTTCTATTTTGTCCTACGGCTCCACCAAACGCCCCACTTTGCAATTTACATAAAAACGAACAGACTCAGCCCTGGCCAGTGGCCCAGTGGTTAGAGCGTCGGCTTGTGCAGCAAAGGTGACAGGTTCGATTCCTGGTCAAGGGCAGGTACCACGGTGGCAGGTTCCCCGGCCCCGTGGGGGTGTGTGTGGCAGGCAACCATTGATGTCTCTCTCACATCGATGTTTCTCTCTCTGTCTCTTCCCCTCCCCTTCCCTTCCTCTCTCTCTAAAATCAATGGAAAAAAACAGCCTTGGGTGAGGATGAACAACAACGAACACTGATAAATTCAGTATTGAGTCAAGGAATTTGGAAACGAACAGCACACATCTTAAAGCCCCGGGCCTCCTGTGTCCGAGAATCAATCCTGGGAAATTCCAAAATGTGCGAGGACTTCCTGATGAATATGCCTGTGCACACGCGTGCACACACATGCACACAAAACCCCACGTGGTCGCCCGCGGCGCGCACTCGCCAGAGCTCCGGGAGCCGGGATCTCAGCCAGGAAACAGCCCCAAACAGCCCGTCCTCCAAGTCACAGCCGGGTGGAGGCGTAAGTGCGAAGGCGAACACGAAGGTGGTCCCGGGGACGGGCCCCTCCTGCCGGGCATCAGGCGGAGGGCGCACCGGGGCCCACGGGCAGGGCTGCGGGGGCGGGGGGTCCCCGGGACTCTCACCCTGGACGATGATGAAGGCCGTGGCGTGGATGCTGTCCAGGCTGTTGGACGCGAAGCAGGCGTACTCCCCGCTGTCCTCCTGCGCCACGTTCTGGATGAAGAGGCCGCCCGAGGGCGTGATGCTCACGCGGGGGTCGGTGGGCAGGGGCGAGCGGTCCCCGCGGGTCCAGGCGATCCTGGGCAGCGGGTGGCCCGTGGCGCTGCACTCCAGCGTGACGCTCTCCCCGACCAGCACCTCCGTGTTCTGCGGCTGGATTACAAAAGTGGGTCGAGCTGTCACAACGAAACACAATGAATTAATCCCTCGAGTTCGGCATCTGTTGTTTGCTTGTTTTTCTGTGTTCGTGCGACTCATTCTGTCTACTGACCTCTAAGCTGCTGTCAAACAAACACGACTTAATCGCCTATTTTCCCGTCTTTGTTGTTTTTTAAAGAAATGCACAGAAAATAAAAGCGGCCCCTGCCTTGGGTCTCGTGAGGAGTGGGCCCCATGAGTGGGGGGGGGGGGGGGCCGCGAGTTCTTCTCCAATAGGACGAGGCAGGAGAACCTGGTTTTGGCTTTTCCTGAATCCATTCTGTCGCTCTGGCTAAGCCTCCCTATGGTTCCTATCGGTAAAACACTGTTTTCAAAGTCCAGTTAGAACATCTACAATAGTAAGTTTCACAAGTTAAAACTACACTGAGACAGCCCTCGCCGATTTGGCTCCGTGGCTAGAGCGTCAGCCTGGGGACTGGAGGGTCCCGGGTTCGATTCCCCGTCAGGGCACAGGCCTGGGTTGCGGGCTCGATCCCCAGTGTGGGGCGTGCAGGAGGCAGCCAGCCAACGATTCTCTCTCATCATTGATGTTTCTCTCTCTCTCTCCCCCTCCCCCTCCCTCTCTGAAAGCAACAGAAAAATATTTTTAAAAAACGTCACGTAATAAAGGTCTCATTCAATCGCTGTGTTATTTCTTCCGACCGACACCCTCGTCCAGGATCCCGGACCCAATGACCTCATCACTTGTTTACAAAGGTCGCGGCCACTCGGCGCCCGCACTTCTCCGCTGACTACTCACACCGGAGGTGGGATGTTTACGGAGGAGCCGAGTGGCCCTTCTGAAAGAAGTTCCCAAAGTTCTGAATTTAACCCGCACCTGGCCCAGCGGTTTGGATAAAGGGCAGGGGCCTGTGATAGCAAAAGACTTGGGGGGCAAACCCTACACGTTCCCGAAAGGGGCCGGTTAAATGGATGCGTTCCAGCCTCAGCGACTCCCGGAGGCTTAGGAGTCAGGCTGCAATTACTCCTATAAACTGTCACAGAGCCCGGACGGTGTGGCTCAGTGGTTGAGCATCAACCTGTGAACCAGTCAGGGCACACGCCCAGGTTTCAAGCTCGATCCCCAGTGGGGGGTGGGGGGGGGGGGCGTGCAGGAGGCAGCCAATGGGTGATTCTCTCTCATCACTGATCTCTCTCTCCCTCTCCCGCTTCCTCTCTGAAATCAATAAAAACATTTGAACTGTCAGCACAGCCTGGGACCATGTCTGCGAAGGACCAGGGAGCATGTGTTCTGGGCTCTGCGGGCTTTGCTATCTCAGCTCAGCTCTGCCCCGCAGCAGAGAGCGGCCAGACAACTCGTGAAAGAATCAGTGTGGTGATGTTCCAGTAAAACATAAGTACGGTCACTGAAATCTGAAATTCACATAATTACTATGGATCCTGAAATACCACGGATCCTAACAACTCTTAGGTTTTCCAATCCTGTAAAAATGTAGTTCCCAGATTTTAAGGAAAATAGGCAGCTGGCCCCATCCCGCCCGTAGGACAGCTCGCCGGCCCCGGTCCAGGTGGACGGGCTGCCTCACGCCGATTCCCTCTGCCGGGGCCTCGCCCCGGGTCCCGGGAGGCCCTCCAGGAGTATTTTAGGGAACCTGACTGACAGGCTCAGAGTCGCACCCCAAATAAGGCTACTGTTCCCGGGGAAGACACAACCTCATAGACCAGTGGTTCTCAATCTTGGCTGCACGCTAGAATCACCTGGGAATCTTTTTAAAATCCTGATTCCTGGGCCTCGTCCTCCGGAAATGCTGTTTCTTTGTGATGGGGTGAGGCCACAACATGAGTAACAAAGAAACAGAATTTCCGGAGGATGAGGCCAGAAATCAGGATTTTAAAAAGATTCCCAGGTGATTCTAACGTGCAGCCAAGGTTGAGAACCGCTGTCACAGGTGGTGAAACACGCCTGTCTCGGCGGCCGGCTGCCTAACCCAGCCCCTTGCTGACGTTTTTACTCTCCTTTGCTCTGTGACACGTTCCTGCAGCGCTGCCTCCCCCTGTTCACTGTTCTGGGGGTTCCCCTGTTCCTCACACTTGCAGCCCCCGCTCCCCTGGGCCCGGAGCCCCAGAGGTTCCCATAGCAGGTGCCCGCTGGGCGCCCTACGACTTGTCACTTGTGGGAGTGGTTTGACAAGGGCTTTGATCGAGGCAGGGCCTCCCTTTGAGCTGAAATCCGATACCAGGAACTTTCATTCACAAGAAAGGAGACCCTCCGCTGGGATGTGGCAAACACCAGACCCGTTTTAAAGAGCTGAGAATCTAAACAAAGAAACACTCAGGGACACTGGCAAGGCCGCAGACAGCGGCCGGAAATACACTCACCAGGGACCCCCTAGGGTGGTTTAGGGGGGAGCCCAGGTGGCGGCCAGCGCCCGGAGGCAGTTACGGACGCAGCCGGCCTGGCGGGGGGGGGGGGGCACGGGGCACCCAGCAGCTGTGCCCTCTCAGCAGGTGGCGGCTGGACCGTCCTCCCAGGCCAGTCCTCCTCCCACCCAAGTTCTCAGGTTAAACATGACGAGGAGAGCAGGGCTGCGACCTGGGCACTCGGACCGACTGAGGCCACAGCTGTGCCTCACTGATAAGACCGTCTTTGTAAATCGGTGCCAACACTTTCCACCTGGGAATTTTACAGAAAAACCCAGATTTTGGCTTCTTTTTCAATAACCAAACTCTTAACACTACGGAGACCCCCCTTGCCAAACGGGAGTAGAGGGCAGCTGCCCCTCAGGACCAGGGGGACTGGGAGGGTCAGAGGTGGGGGGACAGCTCTCCAGCGCCCTCTGGTCGCTGCCCCGCAGCACCGCCGGCTCGGCTGTCCACTGAGTGTCCATCCTGGACTAGGGACCATGTGGGCCAGGGCAAAGGTCATGACTCCCCTGGGACTGCGCCCCTGGCAGGGGCCTCGGCCAGAGGCAGGAGGCTGGTTCCCGCGGCACCAGCCGGGGTGCAGGCGGGAGGGGTGGACACCAACCCTGGGAGGGACCCCCACGGGCAAGACCATCCACGTACCTGGAGACCCAAAGTACCTGAGGGTCACCTCCTGCGTCTTGGCCTCGCCGGCTGCGTTCTTGGCCATGCACTGGTACACGCCCTGGTCCGTCTCCCGCGTGTTCTGGATCATCAGCGTCCCGTCGTCCAGCAGGTTCAGGCGGGAATCCGCCTTCATGCTCAGCTCGTTGCTGCAAGCGCACGTCCGCCCGTCAGCTCAGGCTCTACCCCAGCCGCGGGCCGGACCCGTGGACACGGCGCATCAGAGGGCGGGGGGTGGGGGCTGCCTCCCAGGAACTCTCCCAACAGCCCGACTGGTGGGCGTTTCTGGGAAAAGTGCCTCCGTTGTTGCATCTCTAATTAACCCACTGTCTGTTTATTGTTCACACGTGCTCTCCATAGAGACGTAAACCTTTCAAAGCGGAGGGTCCCAAAGGGAGTCAAAGAACTCAGTGGGGGAAACAGAAACAACCTTTTCCTTTGTTTCCGGCAAATTCATTCCAGACAATGGGCAGAACTGTTTACGTTACTGAGAGCAGATGACGTGACTGACAGCGCAGAGCCGCGTTGGAGGGGCATCTCCCTGAGCTGGGCACACAGACCCGGTGCCCAGTCCACAGGCTGCAGCCCTGCCCCACCCCCCACTCTCCTCTCCCTGCCCCCCACACTCTCCTCTCCCTGCCCCCCCCCACACTCCTCTCCCTGCAACAAGCCCCGAAACTGAAACCATCTCCTTCTCCAGGGTCCGGGGCGGGAGCAGCGTCACCCAGGCCCACAAATAGGATCCTTACCGATGTGGCCCGTCCCCTCCCACAAGCACTTGACCCAGCAGGTGAGGCAGAGGCTCAGGTGAAGCCGGCAAGGCCCACGGGGGAGGCGGGCGCTCAGGGGAGGGGGGGCGGTGGGTGGAGGCAGGCGGCCGGCATAGGCGGCCGACACAGGCGGCACCAGATGCCAGGCAGGGGCTCAGCCATTTTAACTTTTCGCATCAGTTGGTTCACTTGTAAACAGAGACGTTAAGGACTTGAGCCAGTGTGTTCGTCTCCCTTTCGTTTACTTATTTACTTATGTACTTTGTGCTTCTATTGATTTCAGAGAGGAAGCGTGAGAGAGAGACACTAATGATGAGAAAGTTCTCTGGACACGTCTCCCCAGGAGCAGACACGGGGGGCCTGCAAGATGGGCGAGCTGCCCCCCCAGCGCCCGGCCAGCGCCCCTCACTTGTTTCGCAGCCAGATGATCTCGGGCTTGGGGTTGCCCTCAGCCCTGCAGGTGAAGAACACAGTGTTCCCCAAGGTGACGTCCGCGTCCTGGGGCTCCGACGTGATCCGGGGCCTTTCTGCACAACAAGGGGAGGTGGGGGCTTCAGCGGGAGAGGAACCGGCCCCAGATCGCGCCCTCCCAGCGAGAGCATCACAGAGGGTCAGGGGCATCTGGGCAGCCGGTCGGTGGGGAGGCCGTCTCTGCAGTGTCTCCGACGTCCCGGGAGGCGCCCTCACCCACCGCGGGCCTCAGGGCAGCGGCCTCCTCCCCAGCCCACCCCGCGTTTCAGGGCATAAAGAGCAGGAAGCGATGCCCGTCCGGCTGCAGCAGCCGCGCGTGCTCAGGGCCCGGCAGGCGGGCAGGCGGGCGGGTGGGCAGGCAGGAGGGCAATGCGGACGCGCAGCTGCTCCCGCGAGTGCACGACACCAGCCGGCATTTACCAGGCCCGGTGGTTGCTCACGCTCACGGTTTGCCTTTCATGCGTGAAAAACAATGACAAAAATTCGTTTTAGCACCAAAACCGGGGCTGACATGAAAAGACCAGCCTGGACTCCTCGGGATTCACGGGAAGACCGTCCTGCAATCTGGTGGGGTTCTGCGTTTCCGTGGCTACTGGTGAGGCGTCAGGTGGGGACCCAGCTCCCACCCACGAGGTCACCGTCCAGGGCCCTTCCGGCCCCGCCCAGGGGTCCTCTCCACCCAGTGGCCTGCAAGGCCGGCAGTGCGCTCCATTCTGCCTTTGCAGGGCCTCAAAGTAAACGCGAGTTTATGAACAAATGCCTTTAGCCCCGCCCAGTGGCTCAGTGGTTGAGTGTCGACCTATGAACCAGGAGGTCACGGGTTCGATTCCCGGTCAGGGCACATGCCCAGGTTGCTGGCTGGGTCCCCAGTAGGGGGCTTGCAGGAGGCAGCTGATCAATGTTTCTCTCTCTCGTCCTCTCTCTCTAAAATCAATAAAAAAATATTTTTAAATAAAGGTTTATAAGAAAGAAATACCTTCTTACAGACACTACAGAGCAGGGCTTTGCACGGAGGCTCCTCCTCAGGCCCCACCAAGACTTGACTTTGGGGACCGGCCAGGGCATGCCCACGCCCACGCTCATGCCCACGCCCACACCCTCGGCCGTGCCCCCGCGGCTCACTCACCACAGTCCAGCTCTTCGGGGGTGATGGTGGCCACCGACCGGCCCTGGATGCGCCGGGGGTACTCGCAGGTGGCCGCTGCCTGCGCGTTCCCCGACCGGGCGTAGGCCTTCAGCAGGTCCGCCAGCCACAGGATCTCACAGTCGCAGTGCAGCGCGTTCGAGTCCAGCCGCCTGTGAGGAGGAGCAGTGAGTCCCGGACCCGCCCGGAGCCCTCCGTGCAGGCCTGTCCTCAGGTCATCTCGCTGGCCCTTCACCGTCCCCGAACGACACCACCTGGACTGCACCCAGGACGGGCTCGTCCTCTCGTTTTATAAGTCCTGCATCTTCTGCAGCCAAGCGCTGCTTCGTAAAGGGCTGTCTTTGTTATTCTTTTTGTTGATCCTCACCTATTTTTCCATTGATTTTTTTTGGAGCGTGGAAGGGAGAGGGTGAGGCAGAGAGAGAAACATCGATGTGAGAGAGACACATCAATTGGCTGCCTCCTGCACGCACCCCGACCGGGGCCGGAGCCTGCAACCGAGGGACGTGCCCCGGACAGAATCGAACCCAGGACACTTCAGTCCGCAGGGCGATGTTCTATCCGCTGAGCCAGCCGGGCCAGGGCTGGGGTCTGGGGTTTATTTCTGAATCCAGCTCATAACGCACAAATCTCAGGGAGGAGTTTTCCTGAAAGGTGCTGCCTGGCACAGGGAGGGGTTCCCTCCACCGGGGACTGTCCACTGCGAGTGCAACACGGCCCCCAGGTGAGAGGTGGCTGCTACGGGACGGGGCACCACCATGTGGCACGGCTGCTGGTTACCTAACAGGTGTGGGGAGTGGACAGGAGGGGCTCATCGTGAACCCGCTCAGGCAGGTGCTGCGTGGCTCACCGAGGAGGCTCTCAGGGGCCCAGAGCTCAGGTGTGGGAGCGTGGGGTGACCTCACCATTGAGTCCACACTGCAGGCCCAGGCCCCCTGGGAGCCCTAGGCCTGTGATGTCACACTCCCACCCCCCACCACCTGTCTTTCCCAGGACACAGGCTCCGCAGGAACCGTGGGCAGAACTGGTCCTCTGCCTGGACGGTCATTTCTCTGATGACCCCATGGTGGGATGTACTGGCTCCCCAGGAGGAGACACAAAGGGTCCGGGGAGTCTGCAGGGTGGGGCTGAGATGCTGCCCAGCAGGCAGAGACCTCGAGCTTGGTCCCCCACGAGGACACCGCTCCCCTGTGCTTGGGCCCTCGGGTGGGGAGCCTGCGGGGACCGGAGGGCATGGACACGCGGGGGCACGTGCCTGGCTCCCTCGGACCCGGCGGCCCCTCGGAATAGCAGGTCCTTGTCCTAGCTGGTTTGGCTCAGTGGACGGAGCATCGGCCTGTGGACCAAAGGGTCCCAGGTTCGATTCTGGTCAAGGGCACATGCCCAGGGTTGCGGGCTCAATCCCCAGTAGGGGGCGTGCAGGAGGCAGCCAATCAATGATTCTCTCTCGTCATTGATGTTTCTATCTCTCCCTCTCTCTTCCTCTCTGAAATCAATAAAAATATATTAAAAAAAAAAAATAGCAGGTCCTCTGTAGGTGGGACAGGCCAGGGGCAGCGTGGTGGACCAGCTGGTGAGGGACAAGGGATGGGAGCCCGTCAAGTCTGTGCTCCCCTCTGGCGCCTGGGGTGAGAACAGGCCTCAAAATCTAGGCTTTCGTAGATTGAGCCAAGTCGGGGAGCACACAGGGCAGAGGAGAGGATGAAGGTTAAAGGACTGGCTCAGTCTGGACACAGAGCATATGCTACACCCCGTGGACCGGCCTGCGTGCCTGGGCCGTCGGAACCCCTGGCCGGTTCTCTGCTTCTCTCCTATTTACCCTTCACTGTGCAGCACCATCCCATCTCCCCCCGAGAATGTGTTTTACTTTGGCTGGTGACTGCTTTACCCTAAAGGAAAACATTAATAAACGGAGATGAAAGTCTGTCTCTGTCTTCAGTGCGGTCCGCTGTACTGAATAACTCATGCCCGGAAACACGGCCTCCAAACCGAAAGCAAAAACACACGTCAACTTTTCCCATCAGGACTGAGTCTATTATAAGAAATGACTCAGATGAGAAAATTACTTCGGAGGCTGAGAAACGGGGCAAGCAAACCGCAGTCCACGTCACGTGTTTGTGGACGTGTCCACCTAACGGCAGGTATGGACCCGGAGCAGGGCTCCTCACAGACTGACTTTACTTCCACAGGGGACATACGCACCATGAATTAAAATCCAGGCGAAGGCTTTGAAATGGCTTTTAAAATACCTTATCAGCCCACACAAGACATAGCCAATTGCCACACGCCCTGGGCCTTCTAACGGGTGGAGTCTGTCCCCTCCGGTAGGTTCTGTCTCCTGAGCCACATGCAGGTGAGACACACGTCACCACACCCAGGACGGAGGCCCAGGCACGGGGAGCGCAGAGGGGACAGCACAACTTACAGTCTTTTCATGGATTCCAAGTGGTTAAATGTCCCCGGGACCAAATGCGCAATCCGGTTGTTGTGTAAAAACCTGTCGGGAGAGACAAGAACCTACTTTTAAAAACACGTCTTAGGTGTATAGGAAAGGTCACAAGCAGGCGAATAAATCTGCTTTTTAGATCACAGCGACTGCGTCTATTCAACACAAACGAAAGGAAGAGCGAGTCCAGAAACGACGTCAACTTTTATCCTCATTCCCCCAGAAAGAGAAAACTGTTGATCCCGCTTCCGAACTGCTGGACGATGTTATCCCCAGAGCATTTCCAGGTGTTTTAGCAGACAGTGACCTCACCTCTATCCGCCACGGCCCCGCCCCCGCCCCACCAGGCCCCGCCCCTCCCTGTCTGGCCTGGCCCTGCCCCTCCCTGTCTGGCCTGGCCCCGCCCCCGCTCCATCGGGCCCCGCCCCTCCTACCAGGCCCCGCCCCTCCCTGTCTGGCCTGGCCCCGCCCCTCCCTGTCTGGCCTGGCCCCGCCCCTTCTACCAGGCCCCACCCCTCCTGTCTGGCCTGGCCCCGCCCCAGCTCCATCAGGCCCCGCCCCTCCTACCAGGCCCCGCCCCTCCTGTCTGGCCTGGCCCCGCCCCTGCTCCATCGGGCCCCGCCCCCGCCCCGCGCCAGGAGCCGCAGCGCTTACAGCCTCTCCAGCTTGGGCAGGTGCTGAAAGGACTCGGGGTCCAGGGTTTCTATCTGGTTGAAGTGCAGGTATCTAGAGAAGTTAAAGAAGAAAAACAATTTTAATTATTTTAATTACTTCTCGCAGGTCTAGATTTTCAGCCGAAATTTGTTTTCTAAAGTCATTTCAAATTCATACGTCAACAGATGATTCTAGAACTAGGAAGGCTCAACACACCTGCAACCTGGGGCTGACTCTGTACGACCGAATGGCCAGTGACCCTGGTCAGACACCGGCCGCGCTCCTGTCGCCTGGGAACGGAGCGGGTGACTGCCCACCGCTCTGATCCCCCCTCACGATCCCCGACCTTTCAGAGGAAGGTCAGCGTCCGTACAGGAGTGTGAATCCGTCATCACATCCGCTCCTTACACACGGATTCGGGGGAGGGGAGGGGAGGGGAGGGGAGGGGAGGGGAGGGGAGGGGAGGGGAGGGGAGGGGAGGGGAGGGGAGGGGAGGGGAGGGGAGGGGGAGGGGAGGGGGAGGGGAGGGGAGGGGAGGGGGAGGGGAGGGGAGGGGGAGGGAGGGGAGGGGGAGGGGAGGGGGAGCACTGTTGATTCCACACCGTCAGCTGCAGAAGCTACCAGGGAATCACGAAAGGAAAACGGCCCGAATTCAGTGAGATCCCGTGTTTCCTCGAATGTCCCGTAATAATTACAGGGAGCACCCAGAGTTCGCATTCTTTGCATCTAAGGCGTCTCCCTCTTCTGACTTTCCCGAATACAGGCAGTCCTCGGGGTACGCTGGACTCCACGTACGTCATTTCGTGGTTACGTCACCATCTCCCATTTATTTATTAAAAAAAAATAAAGTTCAGTCATTTCGACGTATGTGCTTTATGTTTTTTATTATTTATTTACCGCAAGTAAAGGTCAGGAACTGTTATCTTTCTTTTACATTTTGTTTACTGTTTCCCTTCATGACTGCTGTGCCTGGGCTCCATGTGAGCGACGCAGGTGCTTACGTAGGTGGGTTCCGCCTTACGGCGAAAATCGCGTCACGTCGCCGTAGGAACGGATCTCCGACGTCACCCGAGGACATACTGCACTGCTTTTCTCACTTTGAAAAGGGGGTGTTTTTTCCTGAAGTCAAACACTTCTGGGTGCTTCTGCCAGAGGCCCTCCTGGCCACACAGCAAGAGGGTCCCCTGCCCCACGCGCCCTCGGCCCCGGCACCCTCCCCACCAAGCGCCTGTCTTAAACGCCAGGTTCTTCCGGACACTCTGGGGACAGGCGGCCGTGAGGGCACCAGTGGTCCTGGGCCTGTGTCGTGAGCACAAACAGAGGGAAGTTTCTCAAAACTCACCCTCCACCGTCAGAGACACTACGTCTCCGGATCACTAACTCCAGGGTCCCAACCTCCTGTCCGCGCCCTGTCCTGCCGGCACCCGGTCTCCCCGGCCAGCTCTCCAGGACACCTGAGAGTGACCGAGTCAGTCCGGAGGGTGAGGACAGCCCCCGGGGGACCTGCAGACCTCAGGCCTCCAGGCCCAGAGCCAGGTCACCACGCCCTGCTCTCGCCTCTATCACAGGGCAGCGCCTGCCGGAACCCGAATCCAAGCAGCACCTCCGCAGCCAGCTCCGGCTCACGGGGTAAATGCTCTTGGGCAGCATGAGCCCGTGTGGTTCAGGGAGCCCAGCCCAGCTCTGCCCAGAGGACTCGGACCTGCCAGCCGCTCAGGCAGCCCAGGCCGCTCGCAGGGCGTGAGGCTGCCACGCCCGACAGCTGCCTCCCGTCCCCGGGGTAAAACTGACAACGCAGAGCTCCTGGGACAGCTTCGGCTCAGTGGCCAAACGGGACCGGCCAGGCCGCCGGGAAAAACTGCTTTTCCCAGGAATTCTACTCAGAACTGAGCTGCTGACCGTGCAGCAAAGTAGGAATTCCCGAGAGCAGCCGTCCGCGTGCACTAACTAGGAACACGTGCAAGCTGTGTTCTCCCCGCACAATGACATCATCTCAGATTCACAAACAGGAAACGGACAATGACAGCAGCTCCCCGTCCGCACGGCCCCACCCCGTCCCCGAAGGGCCTCTACTCTTGAACCAGTTTGCACATCTGTCTCTCATCCACGTCGGGGGGGCACCAGGGGCACGGGGTCGGTCAGTCTCACTGTCTGTATCCCAGTGACGGGCACAGGCCGGAGCCGGCGGACGGACAGTCGCGTGGCCGCAGGAGGCCAGCGCGGGTCCTGGCATGCAGGTGCCCCACGCCCACACGCGCAGCATGCGTCATGCACACAGCACAGGGTCCGTTCCCTGTGAGGGCACAGGCGGAACTCCCTAAGCAGCAGAGGGCACATGCGGGCCACTTACAGTTGTTCTAGGGAGGAAAGTCCCTGAAAGGCTTGCCTGTCAATCGCCTGGATCTCATTCTTGTACAGATAGCTGAAACAAGAAAGGGGCGTTAGCGGCTTCGGCGTCCCCTGCACAGGGACTGCGGACTCGAGGGCGGGCGGGACACGGGACACACGGGAACGCGGCTCCTCCCGCCCCCGTCCCCCCCCCCCCCCAGGTTCAAGGGCAATCACAGGGCATCAGGTGGAGCTGCTCCAACCACACCTGCCTCTTCAGGAAAGTGACAGGTGCGCCAGGTGGGCGTGGCTCAGGAGTTGAGCATGGACCTAGGAACCAGGAGGTCACGGTTCGCCGCCCGGTCAGGGCCCATGCCCAGGCTGTGGGCTCAACCCCCAGTGTGGGGTGTGCAGGGGGCAGCTGATCAATGATTCTCTCTCTTCATTGATGTTTCTCTCTCTCCCTTCCTCTCTGAAATCAATAAAAATATATTTATTTTAGAAAGTCTTCGGCTTGAGAACAAACCGTGTGGGTCTGTCCACCTGTCCCGGCAGGGCCGGCTCCCGGCACAGCCCTCCTATATCGAGGTCGGACCTCGGGGAGCCCCAGAGCATCGTGGGAACTAGGTGAGTCCTGGGCTCGGACTCCTGCCCTGGGCGGGCGCTCCCCAGGGCCAGGCGGGCAGCACGGACCTCACCGCCCTCTCCTGCATGCTGACTTCCCGTCGGCCCCCAGGGACCGGGTTCCCACCCACCCACTCCGCCCGACAAGTGACATTCCCCCCGAAGCTGCAACACTGAACATCACTCGCAGAGCACGTGACTGCCTGCCTTTCAGGGAGCAACGTGGGTGCAGCCGCTGACCAGACCCCGCGCGGCCCCCCTAACGCTCCGTCCCCTCTGGGCGGGTCTGCCCGGGTGGCCGCGCCGCAAACCACAAGCCTGGGCCCCGCTTCCTGGGCCAGGCAGCGTGGGTCGGACCCCGGTTGCCGCCGAGCTGTCCTGCCTCAGTTCCCTCCCTGTGCAGTGGAGAGTGGCCGCCGGGCAGGGTCACCGCACGTCACGCACAGGCACGGAGCTCGCACCCGGCCCAGCAGGCGGCACCTCCGGGGCCGGCGTGAGTTACGCTCCGAGGAGGGGACTCTGGGCATTTCTTCAGAACGAAATGAACACCACGGCGACACGTGTTCACGCACTTTAAAGAAGCAGATGGCGCAGCCCGCGTGGCTCAGTGATGAGCGCTGACCTAGGAACCAGGAGGTCAGGGCTCGATTCCCGTCGGGAAACATGCCCGGGTTGCAGGCTTGATCCCGTGTGGGGCGTGCAGGAGGCAGCCGATCCACGATTCTCTCTCATCATGGATGTTTCTGTCTCTCTCTCCCTCTCCCTCTCTGAGATCAATACAAACACATACTTTTTAAAGAAAGCGAGAGTAAGGAATCCCGGGAAGGAGTGCATAACCACGTGGGCCGGGCTGCTCAGTGGTTAGAGCGCCGGCCCACACCCTGACGGGTCGGGGGTACCTGGGTTGCAGGTTCGATCCCTGGCCCGGATCGAGGCACATGTGGGAGGCAACCAATCAATGTGTCCCCCTCTCACATCGATGTTTCTCTCTCCCTCTCCCCCTCCCTCCATCCCTTCCGCTCTCTAAAAATGAATGAAAATGTATCCTCCCGTGAGGATGAACAAACAGACAGACGGACAGACAGACAGACAGAAAACACTCGGACCAAACTAATACGTGCAAACGCATGTCAGTCAAGACGCTGGGACGCCGCTGGTTTCCACAGGGTCACCTTCCAAGAACCAACTGCAAACACGTCTCGGAGTGAAACCACCGTCGGGAAGCACTAGGGCGCGAAGGTCTCTGCCTCCCAGAGTCACTGGGTCCCAGCAGATGCGGACACACACCTGGGCGCTGACGGGCCACGGCACAACAGTCCGCTGCGGAGACTTCCCAGACACGGCAGCCAGTCACACGGCCCTCAACCAGTGCCGGCCCACCAAACGCGCTCCGTGAGGGCTCGGGGCTCGGGGCTCGGGCCCGGGGAAGGAGGCTGGGCCTGGACGCAGGGGTAGGGGAGTCCCCGGGACCCCTTCCGCCACGGCCCATCCTGCTCATGGTCCCCCGTCCTCGCTCTCCTGACCAGGGCCCCGCCCGCCCCCACGCCCGGCGCCCAGGTCAGCGGCCTCATGGGTGCGCTCGGGGAAGACAGAGGCAAGAAGCTGGAGCAGGGGCCTGAGCGGGAGCGGTCAGGGGACGAGGTCTGAAAGGACCATTGGAAAGAGATGGAAGGGAGAAGCGAGTGTCCAAACTCCTTCACATCAAATATATCTGCAACGTTAATGAGGCATTGCTCTTAAGTAGTTCAAACTGAATGTGACACGAAAACGCGCTACACACACTCTGCGGATGCTGCTCTCCAAGGAACGGAGCTCGCTCCTGGAGCGCACAGCACGTACAATAATAATAAAAATAACAGCAGACACACAAATAGAAGTGACAAGACTAGACGGGAGGCCTGCCCGCGTTTTAAAAATGAGCAATAAGGCTCAGCGATGGCCACGAAGAACTAAAAGAATAACACACTACGCCAAAAGGGGCGAGGAGAAACATCTACACATCACACTTCAAGTATCTTCACTGCGGAAAATGTATTTTAATAAACAGAGTTCAAGTTAGCTCTGAAGTTAAGAGCCACTGACATCTAACGTCAAGAGTATTCCAGCCCGGCCGGCGTGGCTCCGTGGCTGAGCGTCGACCTATGAACCAGGAGGTCAGGGTTCGATTGCTGGTCAGGGCCCAGGCCCAGGATGCGGGCTTGATCCCAGTGTGGGGCGTGCAGGAGGCAGCCGATCCATGATTCTCTCTCGTCATTGACGTTTCGATCTCTCTCTCCCTTTCCCTTCCTCTCTGAAATCAATTTTAAAAATATTTTTAAAAGATCATCCTTAAAAAAAAACACAACACACCAATTCTAACATGTACATCAACACCAACAATATGACGTTAAAAACCGACGTAGCTTACAGGTGCTCAGATTCACGTATAACATAACCCCCCCAAAAAGTGATGTACATCCCTCATCAACAAGGGAGCCAACTTCTAAAAGGATACTTTTGCCCAAAGCACGTGGCACAGGCATCTAACCTGCCAGACCAGGAATGTGCCCGGAGTGGGTTTTTCTTTTCGTTACAATTTTACAGTCCGTGTCCCTGAGGCAGGAAAACAGCGCCTCCCCAAGGTCATATCCTAAACTGCAAACCCACGCGGGCGGGCCGATGGCTCCCACGCTAGTAAATCAACTACAATCTATTTCCAAATGTAACTGCAGAGCAAGGAGAGGTGACGGCACCTGGAGGCAGGTGGGGAAGTCCCGGAGCCGGGACACTCCCAAGGGCTGCCGTGCGCCTCGCGGGAAAGCCACCCGTCCTGAAAGCTGCTGGTTTACAGCCGGGACACCGGCAGCTCCCACCCCAAGTGGTGGCACGACTCTGTCCAGAGTGATTTTCCGAGGCCCCGGATTTTAATTTCACTCAACCTACTGTCCTTAAGGCTTAGCAGACAAACACCAAATTAACAGCCCTCTATTCTTAGGACAAGGCATTCACCGCCCTCCCTCCCCCTGCAAATGTCACGCTCCCGAATGAGAGCCCCGTAAAAGGGGCGTTTGTACAGGATTCGCAGTGGGACGCATGGAGCTCGGAGCGAACAGCCCTCCGTGAATGGCAGACGCCTCGGAGCGAAGCGCTGATGAGACTTACAGATACTTCAGGTTCTCCAGGTCCTCGAAGGCGCCGGCCGGGATGCTCTTGATCTGATTGTTGTTGAGGAGCCTGAGAAGGGAGGTTTCCGTCAGATTCACACTCTCCTCGCGCCAGGGAAACGTTCCCGCCCCTTGGAAAAGCTACCTCCTGGGTTTGCACCTCGGCCAGGACGTGGCCACCATGGAAACAGGGGCCTTACCGCGCGCGGCGAAGGCAGGTGTGAGCGGACCACAGGTGTGCGAGGTGTGAGGACCCCAGGTGTGCGAGGACCCCGGGTGTGAGCGGACTACAAGTGTGCGAGGATGCAGGTGTGTGAGGACCCCGGGTGTGCGAGGACCCCAGGGGTAAGAGGACCCCGGTGTGCGAGGACCCCAAGTGTGCGAGGACCCCAGGGGTAAGAGGACCCCGGTGTGTGAGGACCCCGGTGTGCGAGGACCCCGGGGTAAGAGGATCCCGGGTGTGTGAGGACCCTGGGTGTGCAAGGACCCTGGGTGTGCGAGGACCCCGGGTGTGCGAGGACCCGGGTGTGCGAGGAACCCGGGTGTGCGAGGACCCCAGGTGTGCGAGGACCCCGGGTGTGCGAGGACCCCGGGTGTGCGAGGACCCGGGTGTGCGCTGTTTCCCTCTGGCCACGTGGGCGCTGGGACGTACAAGGTGTTCAGGTTTCTCAGCCTCCTGAAGGCTCCGGGCGGGATCTCTCGGATGCGGTTGAAGCGAAGGTCCCTGCGAGGAGAGGAGACGAGGTGCGTCAGACACTCGGGCTCGCCCCGCGCTGCTCGTCCAAACACCCGCAGGAACGTGAGGAAGTGCACTGCCCGCGGGGAGACCGTCAGCCTGCACGCCAGGGCTGCGGCTCGATTCCCAGTCAAGCACTTGGGTTGCAGGTTGGATCCCTGGCCTCGGCCGGGCGCATCCGGGAGGCAGCCAATCGGTGTCTCACATCGATGCTCCCCTTTCTCTTCCCTCCCTCCCGGAGGGACACCCGCAGGTGTGTCAACAAACCAACAGTGAGCGGGCTCCCAGGAAGCGGCACCCGCAGTCCACCCCGCAGCCCACCCCGCAGCCCACCCCGCAGCCCACCCCGCAGACGAAGCCCTCCTCGCTGAGGCCGCCTCACACGGGGCAGAGTGAGGTCACCTTACCGGGGTTCCAGCCATTATCCCGGGAGATGAAACGACACGAACACCCCCACCCCCTCCGCCTCTGCTGGTTAACCCACTGGAAACCTAATGTCAAACTTTTGGGAAATGAACACAGGCTCGCCCGCAGCTGCTCCATCTGTGCACCGTGCAACCCCAGGGCTCCCGCACCGTGCAACCCCAGGGCTCCCGCACCGTGCAACCCCAGGGCTCCCGCACCGTGCGTCCCGCACCGTGCAACCCCAGGGCTCCTGCACCGTCCAACCCCAGGGCTCTTGCACCATCCAACCCCAGGGCTGCCGCACCGTCCAACCCCAGGGATCCTGCACCGTGCAACCCCAGGGCTCCCGCACCGTGCAACCCCAGGGATCCTGCACCGTGCAACCCCAGGGCTCCTGTACCGTCCAACCCCAGGGCTCTTGCACCGTCCAACCCCAGGGCTCCCGCACCGTGCAACCCCAGGGCTCGCTCCAGGACGGTGCTGAGCTGGAGCCCTTGTTGGTGGCTAACTGTGCACAATTTCCTCGGTGAGCGTCTCGGAACCACGGAGCCCATTCAGCCCGAGGGGGGAAGAGAAGGTAATGCCTGGTCTCCACCTGCCATTCCCAGCAGGTGTTTAAGCAGGTTCCATCCTAACAGGTACGTGTCTCCTGTGCCTGGGGAGACCAGCGGTTGACTTTTCTGGGACAAAGGCAGGCCCTGAACTGCCCAGGACGGGCCAGAGCGCGTGGCGTGTGGACACTGAGACGGACAGAACGCAGACGCTTGAGGGTCCTCCTCGGGCGGGGCGGGCGGGGCTCTGGCCCTGCGCCCTCGAGCCCCCGGCAGAGGCACGGACGTCTGTGTTCCCTCCTCCAACTCGAATGAAGACTTAACATTCTAACGAGATGAAAGTCTTTGCAAACTCACAGAAAGACGGCTTTCTTTACGTCGTAGATAAATTAATTCCTTACTCACATGTCCAACCCACCCAACAGTCCAATGGAGACGATCACAGGTCTCGCCCTGTGGCCCAGCACGTGCCTCCTCTGGAGACAGTCCTTAGAGAGCCATCGAGTCCCAGTGAGGGCACCAGGGCGGGCGCCAACCCACGACTCCTGTCCTCGCAGACATACACACACACACACACACTCACACACACACTCACACACACACTCACACACACAACACACATACACACACACATACACACAAACACACACACACACACACACACACACACTCACACACACACACACACACACACACACACACACAACACACACAACACACACACACTCACTCACACACACTAACAACACACAACACATACACACTCACACACACACACACAACACACACACTCAACACACACACAAACACACATACACACACACACACACACACAACACACACACACACACACACAAACACATACACACACACACACACACACACTCACACACACACACACACTCACACACACAACACACTCAACACACTCACAACACACATACACACACACTCACACACACACACACACACACACAAACACATACACACACACTCACACACACTCACACACACACTCACACACACACACACTCACACACACACACTCACACACACACACTCACACACACACACTCACACACAGAATGAGGCCTTGGGAGCCACTGCTTCCTACTCAGAGTGCTTGGCTAACCGATTAGCAATGGAATTACTGTTTCACAACCTGATAACGGCTTCCACCGACAACACTAACGGAAAGAAAACTGCCCTAGACGCAATAATTAACCAGCATTTCGGAAACACGCCCCCAGCTTGTCCCCTCGTGCCAGTGCCCCCTCTCCAGGGCACAAGGGCTCAGGGCCCAGTGTGGGGACAGGGAGGCCACAGCCGTCCTCTGCGCCTGCCCACGGCCCCCAGCCGGGCTCCTGACCACCGCGGCCGACAGACAGCGAGAGCTGAGGCGTCCCTCCATGGCACAGGCAGGAGTGGGCCGTGATGAGGCCTGGAGTCAATTCTGAATCTAGAAAGTTCCAAGCGTAAGGTGAGAGCCCAGCCGACACCGTGCTCTGCAACCACGGGCGGAGCCCAGAAGCCCCAGGACAGCCCTGCGCCCCTTTCTGCCTGAACCGGGGAGTCCATCTTCCCCCAAGTGCAGGCCCCTCACCCACAGAACACCGACGACGACGGTAACACGGGGGGTGCAGAGAAACCCACGGTGCGAGGTCCCGGGAGCCACCGCGCTCTCTGCAAACACCCGCGGTGCCGTCACCAAGCGCTCAGTGGGCGGGAGGGCGGGAGGGCCCAGCACCGAGGGCCTCGCAGGCAGACGGGCGACAAAGTCTGGGTGAAGCTGCAGCTGCTCAGAGAGGCCCCGGGCAGCACGGGAAGCCACTCAGGACGCCTAGAAATTACCATTTTAGGGCAAGACCACGGTGAAGGCCATGGCCCACTTCCACTTTATCTGGCTGGGAAGTGACCACAGGAACACAGGGCAGGGGCGGTGCTGGTGGGGCAGGTGGGGTGCATGTGGGGGCTGTTGGGGGAGGACGGGAGGGAGGACAGGAATCGGTGAGGAGGAACCTACAGGGGCAGGACGGGGACCTGCCTGCGGCCGCCCCTCTGCCAGGGGCCGACCGGAAAGGACCGGCCTGGGCTCTGGACCTGGTGGAGCAGCGGGGTGCTGGCGGGATTAGTTCTCTGGACGCTCCCTCCAGCACAGCTGCTGACCGCAGGGAGGGAGGGGAGAGCCCACAGCCCGCTGGGCGCACACAGCCTTCAGCCACCCTGGGCCCGGAGCCAGGTTCCCAGAGCCAGACTCCAAACCGGAACCTGGCCCGGCCGGCACGGCTCAGTGGTGAGCGTTGACCCAGGAACCAGGAGGTCACGGCTCGATTCTGGGTCAGGGCACAGGCCCAGGTTGCAGGCTCCACCCCAGGGGGCCTGCCCGAGGCAGCCGATCCATGATTCTCTCATCATTGATGTTTCTCTCTCCCTCCCTTCCTCTCTGAAATTAGTAAGAAAATATGTATTACAAACAACACCAGAACCCAGACCCTGGCCTGTGCTGTTTACGTGCAGCAGCCTGGCAGAGGCCGGATGGCAGGGAGCTTTCCGGGCGGCTGTGCTAATGTTCCCATTAGTGCTTCAGAGAGCAAACGCCAGCAGGAAGAACAGAAGCTGGGGTCGTGGTGTTTGGGTGAAGCGTCCAAGTTCAGGTTTCGATTCCATGTCAAAACCAACATTCATTACAGGCCAGACGGCGAGTTAGGAGGTGAGAGGACGCAGGGATCCGCGTTCCCCGCCCACCCTCCCGGCTCTGGCCTTCGGGTCTCCTGTCACAACAGCACAGCTGGGTGAGGTTTAATTTATCATCAACAGTCAGTCGCCAGAGGGACAAGGGCGGCACTGGCCACTGGCGAAGGGCGGCACTGGCCACGAAGGGCGTCTGGCCACGAAGGGCATCTGGCCACGCCGTCAGTGGGGCCGGCGTGAAGACAGGCCGATGCGGCTCTTTCCTCTCGGCGAGGGGCACGCTTCCCCTCACCTTCCCGTGTTAGAACCTGAGAATGATTTGTCAACAGACACGAAGTTGCACAGCACGTCCTGTTCGGCCTGAAGAACGTGTCCCCCGACGGGAAGGAGCAGCCTCCGGGACGCAGTCTCCGTCCGGGACCAGGGGCCCTGCGGCTCCTCCGGGCGGGTCTGTCCTCCGGGCGTGTCTGTCAGGGCTCGGACGCCGGGCGTGCCCCTTGCCAACAACACGTCTCAGGTGCTGTCTCCACTCTCAGCCATTTTCCTCATACTCTGCCTCTGTAGTCTGGGTTTTTAAAGTATGGGGCCCATGTGGACTGGAGGTCTGGGGGGCCCCATGAGAACTGGGGGCCCCATGTGGATGAGAGGCTCAGTGGCCCCGTGTGGACGGGAGGCTCGGTGGCCCCGTGTGGACGAAGGGACTGGGGGCCCCGTGAGGACTGGGGACCCCGTGAGGACTGGGGACCCCGTGAGGAGGGGAGGCTCGGTGGCCCCGTGTGGCTGCTCCCTGCCTCCCCCCCAGAAGCAGCAGGACTCCGCCCGAATCGCAGAGGCAGCGAGCTCCGCCCGCCGGTCTTGGCGCGCCTCCTGCCCCTGGTCTTTCGGGACCTGGTCTGCGTCAGGAATGGCTAACGCTTAGGCATGTATCGCCCACACGTGGAGCAGCCACACGCCTGCTTTATCCAAGTTTCTCAGATTTAGAAAAACCAAAGGGCAGGTCAGCAAAGGAGAAGCTGGGTCGGAGGAGGAGCGTGTGACTCTCAGAGGCCTGGCCGGGCCGAGGGGCCCGTCCACGTCCCCCCAGGCGGCCGGCAGCCCCGCCCAGCGGCCGCCCGGGGCCTCTGGGGACACGGCAGGTCCAGCTGTGATCATGCTCGAGGCCTCTCTGCAGGATCCGCCTCAGCCATGAACTAACCGCTCTCCCTTTCACGGACGGAGCTGCCAGCGTCGGCAGGAGGTGGCCGGGCCCACCAGGTGCAGACGGGCCAGTGCCGCTCCGGGAGCCGCGAGAAGGGCCGGGAGAGGGAAAGTTCTTGGAGTGACAACGCGGCCGCTCGCTGGACACATACTTCACGCCCTGTTTCTTCCTGTGACACCACGGGAACCGGGGGGCACATGGTGGCTGCCGGCAAGCAGCCTCGGGGACGGGCTCCCCACCTGTGCTCAGGGGGCAGGGAGACGGGCACAGGTGGGCGGGGGGCTCTGCTGGATGCCCCCAAGTGTGCTCTCTCAGGAAGTGGTAACCAGACAGGCCCCATGGACAGGGCGGGATGGACACAGCTAGATGGACAGGCCCCATGGACAGGGCCGGATGGACAGAGCTAGATGGACAGGCCCCATGGACAGGGCCGGATGGACAGAGCTAGATGGACAGGCCCCATGGACAGGGCCGGATGGACAGAGCTAGATGGACAGAGCCCAGTGGACAGGGCCGGATGGACAGAGCTAGATGGACAGAGCCCAGTGGACAGGGCCGGATGGACAGAGCTAGATGGACAGAGCCCAGTGGACAGGGCCGGATGGACAGAGCTAGATGGACAGAGCCCAGTGGAAAGGGCCGGATGGACAGAGCTAGATGGAAAGAGCCCAGTGGACAGGGCCGGATGGACAGAGCTAGATGGACAGAGCCCAGTGGACAGGGCCCAGTGGACAGGGCTGGATGGACAGGGCCGGATGGACAGGGCCGGTGGACAGGGCCAGATGGACAGGGCTAGATGGACAGGGCTGATGGACAGGATCCGGTGGACAGGGCTGGATGGACAGGGCCGGTGGACAGGGCCAGATGGACAGGGCTAGATGGACAGGGCTGATGGACAGGGCCCGGTGGACAGGGCCAGATGGACAGGGCCGGATGGACAGGGCCGGTGGACAGGGCCAGATGGACAGGGCTGGATGGACAGGGCCGGTGGACAGGGCCAGATGGACAGGGCTAGATGGACAGGGCTGGATGGACAGGGCCAGATGGACAGGGCTGGATGGACAGGGCCGGATGGACAGGGCCGGTGGACAGGGCCAGATGGACAGGGCTAGATGGACAGGGCTGGATGGACAGGGCCAGATGGACAGGGCTGGATGGACAGGGCCCATTGGATAGGCCCTAATGGTCAGGGCAAAGCCAGGAGCGAACCCCGTGTCTGTGTGAACCCAGGGGGACGCCCTGGCCTGCGGAGCGGCTGAGCTTCCTGCCCGTGTACCTTCACCCAGATTCTCACAGGCCGTGGGGACGAGGTGGCGGCCTGGCACCCGCGATAAACTGGCCCCTGTTCTGGGCGTCGTCTCCCCTCCTGGATTTAAGCACCATGACCCCAGGGGCCCTGCTGTTCCTCCAAGCAGAATGAGGTCCCTCTGCTACCCCTTCCAGCACCCACACCCTTCCCGCTCCACCCCCGGCGCCCAGACCGCGGCCACCCTGCGGCCAGCCTGTCCCCACGGCTGGCAGGAAGGTCTCCCGTGGCGCCACCGGATTCTGTCACAGCCAAACCTCTGCCGTTGGCGGGTCAGCAGGGTGGTGGGTGTGCAGCTCAGAAAGCGACGCCCTCAGGAAGCATTCCTCATCGTCCGAGTCTTTCAACCGTTTGAAAATGGACCGGCCCGGCCAGTGCGGCTCAGCGGCTGAGCGCCGACCCGTGAACCAGGAGGTCACAGTTCGATTCCTGGTCAGGGCACAGGCCCGGGCTGTGGGGCGTGCAGGAGGCAGCCCATCCACGATCCTCTCTCATCCTTGATGTGTCTCTCTCCCTCTCCTTTCCTCTCTGACATCAATAAGAATATATTTAAAAAAGAAAATGTCTGATGCGGACAGAGCTCGAGGGCCAGAGAAACCAGGAGCCACAGGTGGCCGGGCCCAGGGTCCCCATGAGGGAGGCGCCGGGTGCTGGCAGCACCGAGCTGGCCCCACTGTCCTGGGGGGTCACCCGTTCCCAGGCGGTAAGTTTCAGAGGCACCGAGTTCCAGGCCACGTGAGCCGTCCCGTGACGCTCCCCCCCCCCCCCCCGCCCCCAGATTGAACATCGGCCGTCACTCCAGGCACATGGATCCTCTGGGGACACTCACACGCCTCCCATCGGCTCAAACTCCACGTCAGCACTTTCCTGCTTCCAGGCACCAGGGACGCCGGGATTCGAACCCGGCTTCCCCATGAGTTTCCTCCGTCCCAGAGGCCCCTGTGCAGGTCAATCGAGGACACAGGGACTGGAGGCCCCTCTGGTCTCGGGGACACCCAGGGAGGAGCAGAGACCACGCACGGACACGCCCGACACCTGCTCTTCACTGAGTGTGCTGGTGCAGCGCAGCCTCGTCCAACGAGGGGCAGCAGGGGCACGGCGGTCAGAGCCTGTGGCCACGGCGCAGCCTCGTCCAACGAGGGGCAGCAGGGGCACGGCAGTCAGAGCCCGTGGCCACGGCGCAGCCTCGTCCAACGAGGGGCAGCAGGGGCACGGCGGTCAGAGCCCGTGGCCACGGCGCAGCCTCGTCCAACGAGGGGCAGCAGGGGCACGGCGGTCAGAGCCTGTGGCCACAGTGCAGCCTCGTCCAACGAGGGGCAGCAGGGGCACGACGGTCAGAGCCTGTGGCCATGGCGCAGCCTCGTCCAACGAGGGGCAGCAGGGGCACGGTGGTCAGAGCCTGTGGCCACGGTGCAGCCTCTGCTGGAAGCTGTCATCTTCCTGTTATGAAAATAAGACTCAGCTGCCCAGGAGGGAGTGTCTTCACGGGAAGCCATGGCACTGCCCACGGAGCTGCCCACAGAGCTGCCACAGTGCTGCCCACAGAGCTGCCCACGGAGCTGCCCACGGCGCTACCCACAGAGCTGCCCACGGAGCTGTCCACGGCGCTACCCACAGAGCTGCCCATGGAGCTGCCCACGGAGCTGCCCACAGAGCTGCCCATGGAGCTGCCCACGGAGCTGCCCACAGCACTGCCCACGGAGCTGCCCACCGAGCTGCCCACGGCGCTGCCCACAGCACTGCCCATGGCGCCGGCCCCAGGACGGATGTGCGGCCCCACAGGCTAGGCCTCGTCGATTCACTGACGGTCCCCAGTCCTCAGTCCAGCGCCAGCGCCAGCGCCTGGAGGCCACACAGGCCGCAGTGTAAACAGCCCAGGTAGGAGGCAGGCAGCCCTAGTGCTGGGCCGAGGCTGCGGACACACACCCGGGGCCTGGCCTCCCACCTGAGCGGGCACGGCGATTCCTGCCCATCAAAGGGCTCTGGCCTCCGCACCAGCCGCTGCTCCCCACGACCCTGGTCACACTCCGAGGTCCCCTGGGCCAGGGTGGTCCGAGGAGGGTCAGGGCAGTGACAGAGGAGGATCTGGTATTTTTTAAAAACGATTTTTATTGCTTTCAGAGAGGAAGGGGGAGGGAGAAAGCGAGAGAAACATCAGTGATGAGAGAAAATCCTGCATCAGCTGCACGCCCCACACTGGGGATCAAGTCTGCAACCCGGCCTGTGCCCTCCTGGTTCCTAGGTCGATGGGCAGCCACTGAGCCCCGCCGGGCAGACCTGACCGTCACAGGGCCTTTCCCTGCAAACCCGAGCAGGAGGCGTCCCTCCTGCGTCACCCCCCCCCCCCCCCAGGAGACCACGGGGCGGAGCTGACAGGGCCTGGCTGGGGGCTCCTGCCCCCCCCCCCCCGGCCCCCTCCAGGCTGACACCAGCTGCCCAGCGGGAAGGCTGACGGGTCCACAGCTGCACGCGCTCAAGGCCCCTTTGTTCTCCTCCCGAGGCCTGGGCCCCATCTGCACGCTGCCAGCCCAGGGCCGTCGGATTCCAGGCCTCGGCGGACGCGGATTCCAGCCCGATGACCACATCAGCAGGGCAAGGGCTCTGCACAGACAAAGCCTTCCCACCACCCCGGTCGCCCTGAGTTCCCGCTGATGAACTCCGACAGCGGGGGGCGGGGGGGGGGGGGCGCATCTGCCCTGTGGGTGAGACGCGGGAAATCCCCAAATAAGAGAGTCTCCTGCCGGCGGGGGGGGGGGGGGGGGGGGGGGGCTGGGAAACCGGGCCCACAGGTCAGGCCCACCCAGTGACCAACCCAGTGACTGGCAGAGACAGAGGCTCATGTGCCCGAGGGCTGGCAGGCGCCTCAGGGAGGGACCCAGAGTCCATCAGACCCTTCCCACAAGGAGCAGAACCGAGGCCCCGGCAGCCGCAGATCCGGGGGCGCAGGGCAGCACCCACAAAGCCGACCCCCTAGCATCTCAGGCCAGAACCCAGGGAGAGAGGCTGGCCCCACACACAGGCGGCACCCAGATCGGAACGTGCGGGATCCTATGGCAGGTGACCTGTTCTCTTTTTAAATAAACAAAATAAAACAGGGAGAGAGCAGCAGGTTTAAAACCCTCACATAAAACCACACACACACACACACACACACACACACACGCGTGCGCACAGGACTGGGGGAGGTGACACTTGGCAGGGTGTGAGATGAGATTAACACGTTACATCTTCAGAGGCAACACTGTGGCTATTTGTGGAAGTCGGTGTGGAACTCCGAGTCGAGGCTTCCGGGTTACAGTTCCGTAGACGGAGGCGGCGCTGACCTGAGTGGCCGGCCACACGTGGACTGGCTGCCCTTGGTCCAACCCACCCAGACCAACGGCTGTGCCTGGAGGGACAAGGCCACGTGACAGGCACCAGGATTCCTCGTGGAGAGAGGGAGGGGAGGGAGGGGGCTATGACCGACTGACTTCCTCTAAGGCCGCGGTTCTCAACCTGTGGGTCGAGACCTCTTTGGCGGTCGCACGACCCTTTCACAGGGGCCGCCTAAGACCATCCTGCATATCAGATATTTACATGACGATTCATCACAGTAGCAACGTGACAGTGATGAAGTAGCAACGGAAATAATTTTATGGTTGGGTCACAACATGAGGAACTGTATTTAAAGGGCCAGAAGGTTAGAACCACTGGCTAAGGGCCGGCCCACGGGCCTGTGGGCGGAGACGCAGGGAGAGCTGCTGAGTCCGCAGGTGCTGAAGGCACACGGAGGCCGGTCTTGCTCTGAGCCCTTCACCTGATTGGACGAGCCCCACCCGGGGATGCTCACCTGCTTGACTCAAAGGACTGGCTTCAACGTGGAGCCCCCTCCCTCCCCCCAAAACCACCTTCTCAGAAACCTCGAGAATAGCATGTGACCACACATCTGGGGACTGTGGCCCAGCGACGTCACAGACACCAGGCGTGCGGGGACGGAGACTGGCTGGTATAACAAATATTACAATTTGCACTGAGCGGGTTAACGAGGGCAGAGCATGCCCTGGAGTCCAGCAAAACAGAGGGATAAATCACGTTCCCCCACTGGGCAGGCACTCAGGACCGGCCACGGCTGGCACATTCCTGCTCACAAACCCGGCCCAGGGCCGACTCCAGGCTGGTTGTGCTTATTGTCGTTCTAAAGGCCCCACATACGCGTGTTCAATTCCGGAGGAAATGGGTCATAAAACAGAATCAACAAATACTGACACCAAATAGATACTCCAGGGACGAGGGATCCGGCCCAGGAGCCCCGACCCTGCCCTGACGTCCCGAGGAGAAAGGCAGCCAGGCTGCCTGCTGAGAGGGGAGCATCCGGAAGGCGCTCAGAGCCTGTCCATCAGTCACTATCACAGGACAGAGGTGTGGCCGGCGACAGACTCCTCAAAGGAAGCAGCAGCCCAACCGGTGAGGGATCTACTAGGGTAATGCCCCAGGGAAGGGCAGCTCCGTACCATTATTGTTCATAAATTACAGTCACAGGAGCCGCAGGTGGGTCACAGGAAACCCATGGGTGGCAGATGGGGGGGGGGCCTCTGGGATTGGATCGAAAGTAAAATAGCAGACGCTTCCTGTTCTTTTACTCTGGTGGGTGCTGCACAGCCAACAGTCAACAATGAACAGCATTAACAGCAACGAGAGGGTCTGTCTCTCCGCCCAGGTGCACGGCTGTGCCCTGAGGGTCGGGGAAGGGGAGTCACCTGACATTCCAAGGGCTGTTGTCTGAGATGCAGGAGACAACAGACAGGCTCCTCAGGTAGACTGACCTTTGTCAGGAAGTCGCCTGGGCCCTGACGACCCCATAAACTGCTCTCAGTTAACAAGGTTTCACCTCAGACCACCCTGCAGGTCCGTTCGGTCTCTGGTTCGGTCTCTGGTTCGGTCTCTGGTTTGCACGGCCGCCCGCCCGGCGGCCCCTGGGCTGACAGGTGAGCGTGTGCCCCCCCCCCATCCACTCACTCCAGGGCTCCCAGGGCCGCGAGGAGAGGCCTGAGGGAGGGACCGCCCCCGGCCGCCCGCTGGGAGGGTCCGTACGGGGACCTCTTCACTCCGTTGTTTTTATTGGGTTCTCACCAGAGGGTATTTTCCCATTGATTGTTTCAGAGAGAGTGGAGGGAGGGGGACGCAGAGAGAAACATCTGCCCACCCCGACCAGGGCCGGGGAGGAGCCTGCAATGGAGGTCCACGCCCTTGGCCAGAATGGAACCCAGGACCCTGCAGTCCCCAGGCGGCGCTCTATCCACTGAGCCACACCGGCCAGGGCTGACCTCTTCGTGGCAACACAGGTTGTTCCTGTCACCGGCCTCGCCTGCCTGGCTCACCCACGGCTCTGCGCTGGGTGCTGGACAGCTGACCGGGGGCCTCGCCTGCCTGGCTCACCCACGGCTCTGCGCTGGGTGCTGGACAGCTGACCGGGGGCCTCGCGTCCCTGGCTCACCCACGGCTCTGCGCTGGGTGCTGGACAGCTGACCTGGGGCCTCGCCTCCCTGGCTCACCCACGGCTCTGCGCTGGGTGCTGGACAGCTGACCGGGGGCCTCGCGTCCCTCCCCAAGGGGACGATGGGAACCTATGACGGGGCCTCCAGGGCAGCGAGGGAGGGCCCTGGGAGACGCGCTCGCCGTGTCCGCGGGCTTCCTTCTCGGGAGCAGGTGGGAAGGCGGGTGGACACGGGCCCCGGAGCCTCTGGGGAGAAGGCTTCGCTAAGACTCAGGAGGAGGACGAGGCCGCGTCCGCGTTGGGGAGGGAAGAGGCTCGGTCTCTGGGGGGGTCTCTCTAACCCGCAGCACGGCTCCCAGCCCAGCCCTGACTGTGAGGCGGGCCGGCCGCGCAGGGACAGGCCCACGGCCCCACCGGCCGACCCGGCAGTGAGATCCCCGGCAGCAAGGTCTGCTGTCTGTCTGTAGCAGCACCTGCTCGCTCTGCAAGATCCCAGGGAGGGAGAGGATGACAGGCAGGTGGGCAGATGGACGGGTGGACGGGAGGATGGAGGGGTGGGGAGTGGCTACAGACGGATGAATGAATAGATGCACGAATGACTGGATGAAAGAAAGGATGGGTGGATGGATGGATAGTTGGTTATGGATCAAAGGGTAGATGGATGGGTAAGTGGATGGGCGGGTGGGCAGGTGAGTGGGTGGGTGGGTGGGTGGGGGGGTGCATGGGCTGGTGGGTGGGGGGATGGATGGGCAGGTGGGTGGGTGGATGGGCAGGTGGGTGGATGGGGGCGGGGGGATGGGCAGCTGGGGGGATGGGGGCGGGGGGGATGGGCAGGTGGGTGGATGGGGGTGGGGGGATGGGCAGGTGGGGGGATGGGGTGGGGGGGATGGGCAGGTGGGGGGATGGGCAGGTGGGTGGATGGGCAGGTGTGGGGATGGGGGCGGGGGGGATGGGCAGGTGGGGGGATGGGGTGGGGGGGATGGGCAGGTGTGGGGATGGGGGTGGGGGGATAGGCAGGTGGGTGGATGGGGGTGGGGGGATGGGCAGGTGTGGGGATGGGGGTGGGGGATGGGCAGGTGGGGGGATGGGCAGGTGGGTGGATGGGCAGGTGTGGGGATGGGGGCGGGGGGGATGGGCAGGTGGGGGGATGGGGTGGGGGGGATGGGCAGGTGTGGGGATGGGGGTGGGGGGATAGGCAGGTGGGTGGATGGGGGTGGGGGGATGGGCAGGTGTGGGGATGGGGGTGGGGGATGGGCAGGTGGGGGGATGGGCAGGTGGGTGGATGGGCAGGTGTGGGGATGGGGGTGGGGGGATGGGCAGGTGGGGGGATGGGCAGGTGGGTGGATGGGCAGGTGTGGGGATGGGGGCGGGGGGGATGGGCAGGTGTGGGGATGGGGTGGGGGGGATGGGCAGGTGTGGGGATGGGGGTGGGGGATGGGCAGGTGGGGGATGGGGTGGGGGATGGGCAGGTGGGTGGATGGGGTGGGGGGATGGGCAGGTGGGTGGATGGGGGTGGGGGGAGGGGCTGGTGGGTGGATGGGGTGTGGGGGGATGGGCTGGTGGGTGGATGGGGTGTGGGGGATGGGCAGGTGGGGGGATGGGGGTGGGGGGATGGGCTGGTGGGTGGATGGGGTGTGGGGGATGGGCAGGTGGGGGGATGGGGGTGGGGGGATGGGCTGGTGGGTGGATGGGGTGTGGGGGATGGGCAGGTGGGGGGATGGGGGTGGGGGGATGGGCTGGTGTGGGGATGGGGGTGGGGGATGGGCAGGTGGGGGGATGGGGGTGGGGGGATGGGCAGGGGGGTGGGGGGGGTGGGGGGATGGGCAGGTGGGAGGATGGGGGTGGGGGGGATGGGCAGCTGGGGGGATGGGCAGGTGGGTGGATGGGGTGGGGGGATGGGCAGGTGTGGGGATGGGGGTGGGGGATGGGCAGGTGGGGGGATGGGGTGGGGGGATGGGCAGGTGGGGGATGGGCAGGTGGGGGGATGGGGTGGGGGATGGGCAGGTGGGGGGATGGGGTGGGGGGATGGGCAGGTGGGGGGATGGGGGTGGGGGGGATGGGCAGGTTGGGGGGTGGGGGGTGGGGGGATGGGCAGGTGGGGGATGGGGTGGGGGGATGGGGGTGGGGGATGGGGTGGGGGCGGTGACGGAACTCAAGGGTGGCTGGGTCGGACGACAGACGGGATCACAGGCTCTGGCCGCAGAAAACAGGGAAACAAACGCTCAGGATTAATATCTGGTTTCCGGTTGCCATGCCAACACAAACATCCCCCGGGTCTGAATAAGTAACACGATGACTAACGGCAGCTCCAGCTGCTATTTTTAAGTTAAAGTCCTGCCCCGGGGGCTGCAGGCTCAGAAACGCAGGCAGGAAGGACGCCAATCACGGCCTTTCCTCCCGGAAGGAGCGGAGAAGCCGCAGCCGCTTTCCGTTTCCCATGGATTGTTTGGGGAGAGGGGACCGGACACGCACGCGCCCCCCCCCCCACGCCCTCGCCCCCCCACGCGCCTGTGTGAGGCTGGGCAGTGCTGCTTCTCCCACAGAAAGAGAAATGCTAATCTGAGCTCCCAGCGATGCCCCCCCGATTCACTGAGGGACTGGATTCCACCCGTGGCCCTGAAGCAGGACCAGACGTGGGGGGACCCGGCCCGGCCGCAGAGGGGGCCTCAGAGGCACGTCAGGCGCTGCGCACGCGGGGGCTGGTCTGTGCGGAACCGCATCTGAAAGGCACTGAGGACCCAGTGGTGTTTCCTGTTTGTATCAAGTATTTGCTTCAATTACCGTCAGCGCTCAGGGTCAGAGGCCGCTCCCTGTGAGCTCATGGCCAACCCTGCACCCCGAGACCCACAGCCCACTGCACCCCACCCCCAAGCCAGTCCACACCCCACAGCCCACTGCACCCCACCCCCAAGCCAGTCCACACCCCACAGCCCACTGCACCCCACCCCCATGCCAGTCCACACCCACAGCCCACTGCACCCCACCCCCATGCCAGTCCACACCCCACAGCACTCAGCACCCCACACCCCACGGCACCCCACAGCCCACTGCCCTCTGCCCTGGAACCTGCTGCCCAGAGGTCAGAACAAAACAATAGCTTCCATTGTCCCAGCTGCTCCCTGGCCAGGCCCGGAGGACTCACAGAGGCACCTACAGATGGGACCCTCGGGGAAGGGGGAGCCCTGACGGATGGGGCCACCGCGGCCCTCAGACAGGCTTGGGGGCGGCGCCTGGACCCAGGGCAGTCCCAGCGCCTGTCGCACTGGCTGGAGGGGCAGGTGGCAGAAATGGGCCCTCAAGCCACCCCACAACCACACGCAGTGCAGCTGCGTCCGTCCGCAGTAGCAGGAAAGCGGAAGCTAGGAAATGAGCCACCCTAGGAACCTGGTGAAACAAACGCAATTCCGGACGAACATGTCCGTGAAGGAGCAGGCCTCCCACTGCCCGCCCAGGCCACCGGGTCGCCGGCACCTGCCCCGGACAGGCCCGGACGCCAGTCACCACCAGAGTCTGAGACAGAAGGTGATGGGAGACGACAGGTGTGGGTGAGACACACAGGTGGGGACAGGCAGGTGACAGCAGAGAGATGACGGGAGGGAGGACAGACAGGAACACGGGAGCCGAGCCGGGGACAGCGAGCGCTGATGAGCACCGGGCGTGAGGCAGGCAGACGCCGAGACGCGCTCACACCGCCGCGAGCGTCCACACTGCACGGGTGTGCACATCTGACCACATGGTAACAGTTTCCTTTCATGATGGGAAGGTACTGTTTTTGGTGTGTTTATCCGTTTTTGCACTTTTCTGCCATGAACAGATTCAACGAGCACAAAATATTAAAGCCCGTTGTAAAACCAACGCGGGCGGCGTCCTTGCTGCGTTCTGGGGCGACGCAGGGCCCCCCCAGCCCGCGGCCTCCCGCCCGCAGCGTGGGGGCTGCTCGCAGCTCCCGGGCAGTCGGCCCTGACACGCACCCTGCGTGGGGCCTCGGAGACACGGCTGCTTCCTGCTTCCCCGCGCGGCTCCAAGCCCAGGACGAAGGTCCCACCCGAGTCTCTCCTTTGGGCCCCTCGCGGCTTCACCAGCCGCGTCTGTAGCGACCAGACCCCAGCCTGCCCGAGCCCCAGACGAACGCCTGAGCAGCAGCCGGCTCCGGAGACGCGGCTGGGACCGGGGCCAGGGCCCGAGGCTGCCCACGGCGGCACAGGCGACCGGCCACCCCCTGGAGCACACACCCGCCTCTAATCCACAAATAACAGCGTTCCTCCTGCGGGGAGGGAGCGTCTTTCACCTGCCATCACCCGGGTGGCCTGTGCTGCGCGCACAGTAGGCGCTGAACCCAGCGGTCACGGGGCCCAGGACAGAGGGGCAGTGGCGGGTCTGGCGGGAACTCGTGGGCCGTTTGCAGCTGCAGTTAAACTTCCCGCCGCCCACGGGCGCGAGGAGGACGGGAAACGCGATCCTCATTTCCTGTTCATCCCGACGTGGCCGCGGGAACTCGCTCACTGTGCTCTAACTGCTACTTGCTCCTCACCACACGTCGTTGTGGGAGAACTAAAAGTTTTAAAAATTACCTCCGGCCCCAGCTGACGTGGCTCAGCCGGCTGGAGTGTCGTCCTGGCCCGGGAAGGGCACACGTCCAGGTTGCGGGTTCGAGGCCCGGTGGGGGCACAGAACGGAGGCAATGGGTCGATGTTTCTCTCCCTCCCGCCCCCCTTCCTTTCTCTCTAAAATCAATGAAGACACGTCCCCGGGTGAGGGTTACAAACTCCCCCCCGAAGGGAGTGGGGACTCTGGCTTGTGAACGACCTGAAGCGACCAGGAAGCGGCCCCTGCGCGAACCCCCATTCTCAAGGCCCTGCCCTCGGTCAACGGCGTAGGATCCCCGAGGCTGAAACCAGTGAGGGGAGCACAGCTTCCGGGGCCGGAAGGGAGGGCTGTGCATCCGGGGAGCCGGGAGCCGGAGGTCGCAGGACGGAGCGGGGACCCCGGGGCTGCGTGTCCAGCTGAGCCCTGGCCGGTGCGTGTGCAGCCAGGGGGCTGTGGCCTCTGCACAGAAGGAAGGCGACGATAAGGAGGCGGAGCTGACTCTGCCGGGCGTTGGCAAAGATCAGTGAAACGGAGCCAAGACCACCTGCCCAGCCCTAGGGACTCGGTGAGGCCCAGGACCAACCTGATGACAGTCCGACAGCCGGGGGCCGACCAGCTCCCAGCCGCTGCCCACGGCTCCCAGACCCGCCTCAGTCGCTGGAGAAACTGACCTTAGAGTTTAATTTCTTCCCACAAAGACGGGAAGCGCCCCCAGACACGTGGGGAGCAGCTGGGCCCACACTCAGTCTGCCAGGCAAGACTCCCTGATCTGCCAAAACCAGACAAAGACATTCCAGCCCCGAACAAAGAGGAAAAGGGGGGGGGGGGGCGGCTGGCCTGAGGCCGGCAGGGGCTCATTATCTCGATTGCAGCAAAGACAGGTCACAACCCACACAGCAGGGCAAGCAGGGAACCGTCCGGTGTCAACTGTGATCAATGAGGCTTTTGTTTCTCCGAAAAGAAATTGGTGCAAAGGTCAGAACTGGGGACCGGCAGCCGTGTGGCTGGTCCTGCAGAGCGGCCCCCACAGCTCCCCAGGAGGGTGCCAACCAGGTGCCCGGCTGGGCCGGCTGGCTCTGAGCGCGCTGAGGGCTGGGCTGCCGGGCGAGGCAGCGGATGGGCATGAGCCCCCTTCGTCAGTGGGCAGTCAGGTCGGGCACACCTGGCTCTGAGTCTCCAGGAGGCCGACACGGGGACGAGGCGCGTCCTGGGGACACACGAGGCCGCCTGGCCATTCGTCACCCGAGATCTCTGGGTGAGTTCTGGGGGATCCGTGTCCCCATTTCTCTACCCTTCAGAGACCGAGAAACCAAGGAGCGAGGCAACAAAGTCCAGAAACTGATCAAATTACGACAACGGACCCTCATCCGAGCCAGGAGCACGGACCTAACTCTGAAACAACCAGTCTCCCTAACTCGGCCACTTTGCCGTCCGCCCCCGCGCCCCCACCCCCGGGGCCGTTTGACGGGCACCCCAGGATTTGCTCTGCTTTTTGTAGCATCTGAAGAGACACCACGGACTCAGGGAAGAAAAGAGTAACTTGTATTTTTCAAAATTAACCTCAAGAAAGAATTTAAGCTGTGGGAGGTATTACTTTGCAGGACTCGTGCCTGGGGCGGGACGCATGGGCTGGGACGCCGGCACCAAGAGCCGCTCACAGAGGAGCGTCTGCCACCAGGACACGCGAGCGAGGGTGTCGGGGTGCAGGCCCCGAGCCCAGTTCCCGGCGCAGCCAGGACCCCGCGTGGACCAGGCCCCGCAGGCACCCCAGGGAGACTGGGAGTGTCCTCACTGCCACGGCGTCCGGCTCAGTCAGGTTCAGCTGCTTTTAAAAATACGGATGTTTTTTATTGATTTCAGAGAGGAAGGGAGAGGGAGAGAGAGAGAAACATCGATGATGGGAGAGAATCATGAATCTGCTGCCTCCTGCACGCCCCACACTGGGGATGGAGCCCCCAACGGGGCCTGTGCCCCGACTGGGAATCCAACCGTGACCTCCTGGTTCCTAGGTCGACGCTCAACCACTGAGCCACGCGGCCGGGCAAGTTTAGCTGCTTTTAAGTTAAATTTACCAATAAAGGTAAACTCGCCTCAAAGACAACTCGTTTTCGTGTGCCCCAAGCGGCAGGACGAGGTCCGGACCGTGTGCTGGGCTCTCAGACCCAAGGAGCCTGGCCCCACCACGTCGGCACAGCGAGGGAGACGAGGCCCCTGACAGCGACGGTGCCGGGGACCCCACTGGCCCCACACCCGCCTCCCGGGCGTCCGTTTCAGGTTCTACCTGTTGTGCCTCCCCGGTCATAACTGTAAAACCTCCCCTTTGCCGGTGGGCGCAGCACAGGGCCGCAGGGCCAGCCCTCAGCTAGCTGCCAGGGAGGCGGACTGGGGTCTGGAACCCTCAGTCGTGTGGACACTTTCATGTGGAACCTTGTCCCGTTGCCCAGCACCCACTTCTACTCAAAGGCCCTGCTTTCTCCTGGCCGCAGCCCTGGGCCCAGGGGGGAGGGACAGACAGCCGTCCGCTCAGCCCCAGGACGCGCTGTCCACTCTCCTGCTGCCGCTCTGGCCCAAGGGGAGCCCACAGCGGCCCGTCCTCACTCTGCAGGGAAACCAAGTCACAGGGCTGTGTAGGGAAGGCCCGGCCAGTGTGGCGCAGTGGTTGAGCGTCGACCTATGAACCAGGAGGTCACGGTTTGATTCCCGGTCAGGGCACAAGCTGGGGTTGTGGGCTCGACCCCCAGTAGGGGGTGTGCAGGAGGCAGCCGGTCCATGATTCTCTCTCATCATCGATGTCTCTCTCTTCTCCTCTCCCTTCCTCTCTGAAGTCAATAATCTGTAAATTAAACAAAACCGCGTCTGGGTGGCCCTCGGGCAGGAGGCGGCCAGCAGGATCCACACTCCCAGCGACTGGCCTGCTCCCGGGTCACAGCCCCCCCCTGGGCTCAGGACACGAAGGAGGGAGGGGTTCCCCACGAAACGCGGCGACACGGGAGCGTCTAACCTCCCAGACACACAGTTCCAAACGGTGCTGTGGGGTCTCACCACGCAGACACCCCTGCTCCCGATGGCGACGGCGCCCCCACAGCGGCTCGGGAACCGCAGTCCCTCCGAGCCCAGCACGCGGGCACCTGGGCACCTGGGCACCTGGCCCGGGCGGCGGGAGGGAACATTCGGTCCCTCCCTCGGTCTGTAACCCGTACAGCAGGCCCTTACCCACAGGGACAGGACCCCAGTGACGCCTGTGACACCCACAGGACCGCACCCTGTAAGTTTTCCCCAAATTCATTCCTGTGGTTTAGTTTGTCAATCAGGTGCCACAGAGATGAGCAATCACTAATAAGAAGCAGAACAAGACGACAATGTCTGTGATCGCAGCTACGCGCACGGGGCCTCTGTGAACCTCGCACAGCGTTCCCCGCCCGATGGGTCGGCGCCGCCAGCAGCACTCAGGGCTGGGCTCCGGGCGAGAGAGGAAAACAGTGCGGGAGCCTGAACACAGTGCCGCCCGCGCAACAGCTGGTCTGAGAAGCGCTGCGGTGACTAACGGGCGGGCGGGCGGGCGGGCGGGCGTCTGCCTTGCAGGGAGGCCGATGGGGGTGAGTCAGGTTGGGGCGGGGGTGGGGGTGGGGGCCGGGGAGAGACAGTGGGATCTCAACAGGCGACCGAAAGGCCTGCAATTCAAAACATACACACGGTTTGTTTCTGGAATTTTCCATTCAACGTTTTCAGCGGCGACGGACCGTGATAGCCGAGACTGTGGGGCACGGAGGCTTCGGGCGCCGGCGGGGAAGGGTCCGGCACCAGCGCCCTCGTATTTTGAACGTCCTCACGGCGCTTTTCCGTGCAGTGAGCGGTGGGGGTGCTGCTTGGACTCCATCACACAGGATTTAAAGCGGGAATTTGTCTTCGGCCAAAGGCTCCAGCTTACAGACTGCGTCCCCCACGGCCAGTGTCCGCAGACCCGGGCGGCAGGCGGCCTTCCCACCACTGACCTTGTGGCCAGGCTGCCCTCCCGGCTCCCAGCATCCTCCACTGCCCGCCCCACCTGGGCCGCGCTCCTGCCCCCACCCACCTGTGTCCCAGCCGGGCGCGGGGCGGGAACGCCGAGGGAGGCTGGGGAACAAGAGAAGCTGGGCCTCAGGGGCTGGTCTCCAGGGAACAAAGCGGGGACCCTGGGCCCTCCTCCCAGCGTGGACATGGGCCTAGCGACAGGCGTCCACGGCCGAGGGGCAGGGGTCCTGAGCCCACAGGGTGGACCGGCCACACCTTCTCACCCCTTCGCCGGCCTCACTCCTGCGCCCACTGACCAGGTGTTCCAGGAGGAGGGAGCCAGAACAGGGCACAGCCCCAAACACTCAGGAGGTGATCAGAGAGTGAGGGCGTGGGAACCGCTATCTGCAGGCACCGGGGGCCTGGGCGGGGGGGCCTGTCGCTCTGAGGCGTCCACACCCCAGGCCCCTCCAGCTCCGGGTTTCCTGGCACCGGGATTGGGGGGTGGGGGGGGCGTCTGGGGTGCTCAGCGGCTCTGGCCTGGCCTGGAGGAGGGATGGTTCATTGCCAAACAGGGGTTCCCATCACCTGGCAGTGGAGGCCCAGAAGGGAAGGGGCTGCGGGAGGCGAGGGGAGGGGGGGGGCCCAGCAGGAGAGGAGGCAGGAGGAGCAGTGAACACGTCCTTGGACATTAGCGCTTTATTGTTAGGTGTCGGCTTCTACCTTAGTGAACAGTTTAATATTCAAAGCGGGAACTTCTGAGCTGAGTGACAGGCCGGTTGAAGGTGCCTCTGTGCGGGGAGGAGGAGTTGCAAAGCCTAAGCCTGAGGCTGGTGGGTCCCGGGATGGGGAGTCGGGTCCCAGGATGGGGGTCAGATGCCCGGGGTGGGGGGCGGTCCCGGGATTAGGGGCGGCCCTGCCTCTAGAGGAGCCCTTCTTGCGTTCCATGCGCCTAAACTCACCCAAACCCAAGCCGCAGGTGGTCTCGGACCAGTAAGTTCGGAAGGAACTTCGGGTCCAAACCACCCGCTCTGGGCTCGGCTAGGGCGTAGCCTGAGGGAGAGGCCTGGCACCTTCCAGATTCCGACTCCACCTCAGGGTTTTTTATTTTAATAAAAACAAAGCGCGTGAGAGCAGAGACAGGAGGAACCGAGCACGAACGATTTCTGCGCGAGCGGCGTCGATAAGGGCCCAGGGACCCCGGGCCGCCTCCTCTCACACCCTCTCCCCGGGGCGCACCCGCCACCTGTGCCCGGGCCCCGGGCCCCCCATCCGGCTGGTTCTGGGGGACTTGGCCGCACTCGGCCAGGCGGAGCGGATGCCAAGCGCCCGGCTCGCTGCCACCCCCCGAATCCCAGACACGCGGGGGCAGGCCTGGCCCACGCGCGATGGCGGTGGGTGCGCGCGCGGCGCCTTCCCTTCGCCGACGCCGGGACCCGCTCGGGCTGCGCTGCTCCCGGTCGAGCGCGGCGCCCCGGCCACCGTGGGGAGGGCTCCCGGCCCGTGTCCCCGACCCACCGAGGGCTGCGTGTTCCGCACGCACAGCCGCTCGGCCCGGGCCCCGCACGAGGCCGGTTCTGACCCAGGACGGTTTCTGGGCTGAACACGCCGGCCCGGACCCGGAGGGGGCGCCGCGGGGGAGGGTCGTTCGCTCCAACTTTGCAGCCGCGGCAGGTCCCGCGCGGAGCCAAGCCGCCCGGCCAGGCGCATGGAAACTATTCGCGGCATCCGCGGGCGGCCGGGCGGACTGTGAGGGCGCCTGCGGGCCCGCGGCCCCCGCCCCCCGCCGGCCGCTCCCCAGGCCCCGGCCGCGCCCTCGGGGTCCCGGGCGCCCGGTTCGGGAGCGGAATGTGGCCTCTGGGGCGCGAGCGGGACTGCGCGGCGTCGGGCCCGTGGAGACGCCCGCGCGCGAACTCTGGGCGGACAGCGGCGCCCGCGACCCGCGAAGTCTGGCCCACGCGCGATCGCGGCGCCCGGGAGACCCGCTCGGACCTCGCCGCCCAGACCCCTAGGACCAGCCCCGCGGCTCAGCCCGGAGTCCTGGCCGCCAGGTTCGCCCCGATACCGAGGATCCCCAGGGAGGTTCCCGGAGGAGGAGTGGGAGGAGCAGGGGGAGGGGGGCGGAGGCGCACAGAGAGGCGGGCGCGGAGAAGCCAGCGGGAGGGGGATCGGAGCGCGCGGGGCTTCCCCGGCTCCTCGACGACGTCCCCGGCCGCGGGGATTCCGGGCTCCGAACAAAGGCGGCTCTGGAGGCCGCGCTCCGCGCCCAGGTCCGCCCTCCGCGCCACCGGCCAGAGCGGACAAAAGCCCGCGGGCCCGCCCGGCCCCCAACACCCGACTCTCCCGCCTCGGTCTCCACGTTCCTCCGGCCAAGATCGCAGATCGTCTGCGCCCCCGGCACCCCGCACCCCCGAGCCCCCGGCTCCTGCGCCCCCAGCCGCGCGTCCCCGCGCCCCCAGTCCCGCGCCCTCGGCCCCGCGCCCCGCACCCCGAGTCCCCGGCTCCTGCGCCCTCGGCCCCGCGCCCCGCGCCCCGCGCCCCCGGCCCTCGCCCCGCGCCCCGCACTCACAGGATGGAGGTCTGCGGCGCCACCGCGGGCACGGCCTCCAGCAGCAGATGCATGCAGCGCACGGTGCTGCGGAAGCACAGGCAGCGGCTCGGACACCCCGCGCCCGGCCTCTGAGCCTCGGCGGCCAGCACGCCGCACAGCAGGAGCGCCAGCAGGCAGGGGCGCGCGGGGCGCACGGCCATGGCCTCGGCGCGCACGGACGCTCGGACGCACAGGCCGACCGCGGAGGCCCCCGCGCCTCCCAGGCCGGCTCCGGACTGCGCCCGCCCGCCCGCCCCTCGGCGGCCTACGTCCCAGCTGTGCGGGGGGCGGGGGCGGGGGGCGCCGGCGGCGCACATGCGCGCGGCTCCTCCCGTCCCACCCCCACCTCCCCAGGGCCGGGGCGGGGCGGGGCGGGGCGGGGCGAGGACCTCGGGCCCCACGTCGCACGCCGCGTCCCCTCCCTCCGTGGGGCTCCGGGTGTGCAGCCGGCACCGGGGGCCAGGGTTTCAGCCCCAGATCTGCCCTCGGGAGCTGCAGGCGGCGGCCAAGCGCGGTTCCCACATGTGTGCGAGGGGGTTTGTTGTTCTATGAAACTTACAGAGCGTTACTGTTCCAGGCGCGCTTCCAAGCTGGCGCTCCCTCGCTCTCTCTTTCTCTCCCCCTCTCCTCGCTCTCTCTCTCTCTGTCTCCCTCCCCCCCCCCCCCCCCCCCCCCCGTCTCTGTCACACACACACACACACACACACACACAGCTGGGCAGCCTGCCTGAGCCCCGAGGCCTGTTAACCGCCCACCTCCTGCCCCTGCCACCTCCAGGCCCTGCTGGGAGCAGAGACCGCGTGCAGAGCCGGTGCAGGGCGGGCTGGGGTGCTCCAGACCCCGGTCCCTCCCCTGTGGTCACAGAGGCAAACCCCGGTCACCACAGCGGTTGGGTGAAGCCACGGGAGGTGCATTCTGACACTTTACAGGTGTTTCCCGGGTCCACCGGGTCCTCCTCGGGCAGGACAGAGACTAGGTCAGCTTTGACCTGTGACCCTGTCCGGGCCCCTCCATTTAAGGGGGACCCTCAGCCCACTGCACACCGTAGGCGAACATCTCTGAGCAGGTCGTTAGCATCTCTCTTCAGTTCACCTGCCTCCCCTGACCAGCGGTGACTGATTTTAGGGGTCATGGCGTGGCACCCCGAGAGCAGACACTGACCCGGGTGGTGTGGAGGCGTTTTGTCAGGGAGGCGGGCGGGTCAGCTCTCCGTCACGGGAACGAAGAAAGACCCTCCACTGTCTGGCCTCAGCCCTCAGTGTCAGGTCGTAAGAGTGAAAACCCCAGAGAAGGGACTCTACCCCGAGACAGTAGCCCAGCTCCTGGCGTGTGAGTCCGCTGGCGCCTGAGGGGTTGGGGCCCTGCCGGCACCCACCACGGCACAAGCAAACTCCTTAAAGTCTTTCTTCCTACATCCTGTCCATCCACTTATCCTTCTACCCATCCATCCATCCATTGTCCATCCACCCACCATCTATCCACCATCCACCATCCACCCATCCACCATCCACCCATCCACCCATCCACCAGCCACCCACCACCCACCACCCACCATCCACCATCCACCCATCCACCATCCACCCATCCACCATCCACCATCCACCCACCACCCACCACCCACCACCCACCACCCACCACCCACCATCCACCCATCCACCCATCCACCACCCACCACCCACCATCCACCCATCCACCCATCCACCCATCCACCCACCATCCACCATCCACCCATCCACCCATCCACCCATCCACCATCCACCCATCCACCCACCATCCACCATCCACCCATCCACCATCCACCATCCACCCATCCACCCACCATCCACCATCCACCCATCCACCCATCCACCCACCATCCACCCACCATCCACCACCCACCACCCACCATCCACCCATCCACCCTCCACCATCCACCCATCCACCCATCCACCATCCACCATCCACCATCCACCCATCCACCCACCATCCACCATCCACCATCCACCATCCACCCATCCACCCATCCACCATCCACCCACCACCCACCACCCACCATCCACCCATCCACCCATCCACCCACCATCCACCATCCACCATCCACCCATCCACCCACCATCCACCATCCACCATCCACCCATCCGCCCATCCACCAGCCACCCATCCACCCATCCACCATCCACCCACCACCCACCACCCACCATCCACCATCCACCCATCCACCCACCATCCACCATCCACCCATCCACCATCCACCATCCACCATCCACCATCCACCCATCCACCCACCACCCACCACCCACCATCCACCCATCCACCATCCACCCACCACCCACCATCCACCACCCACCATCCACCATCCACCATCCACCCATCCACCCATCCACCCATCCACCATCCACCCACCACCCACCATCCACCACCCACCATCCACCATCCACCCATCCACCATCCACCCATCCACCACCCACCATCCACCATCCACCCATCCACCCATCCACCATCCACCCATCCACCCATCCACCATCCACCCATCCACCATCCACCATCCACCCATCCACCCACCATCCACCATCCACCCATCCACCCATCCACCCACCATCCACCATCCACCCATCCACTGCCGGGGTCCAACCCCAGCAGGTCCAGGGGTCCCCAAAGGTGTGGACGGAGTTAGTGAAGAAGGAATGACACGGAGAGGGCGTTCAGATGATCATCATAGCAAGGTTCTCT